>NC_048283.1:598248-919883 GCF_009762535.1 Notolabrus celidotus | reverse complement strand
ACACTCTCTGTTCTCTGGACTGATCACCAGCAGCTTGTGCCGCCGCGACCTTCAGCTGTCGGCAGTCAACAGGTGTTTTCCTGCTTCTGTGTGTGTGTCTGTGTTTGAGTTGTGCACACGTGACCGCCTGTTGCCACATACAAAAAATATTCTGCATCGCTCCCTCCGTGAGTCACGATCCAAACTTATTTCCCCTTTTTAAAAAAAACTGGAGACAGAGAGAGGAACTAAAGAGAGCGTGTGTGTGTGTGTGTGTGCGTGTGTGTTTCTGTGTTGTGCTAAAAACAAGAAACAGAGAAGAAGAAGAATGAACTACTTACGGACTGGACTCGGGCACGCTCCATTTGAATTCCCCAGATCTCCTCCTAGCAGAGCACCTGGAACACAAAAACACAGCATCATGAGTATCACTCCTTTTCAAACATTTCACCTGAACACCGATCTAAAGCGCTGCACATGCCTGTTTAGAAAATGTGATTAAAATATGATAAATTAAATGAAATAAGAGCCTCTGCTGTCGACATCCACTTCACTTCATGAAGGAGCTTAATTGGTTTCAATTCTGCAATTCTATTAATTTATAAGTGCCTCTTTACCAGACCTCGATGGTACTTTAGTCAAACTGGGAGAGGAAAAATCATCAGACTCATTAAAATGGAGAGAAAGAAGAAGAAGAAGATGGCACCTGATGTAAAAGCTTCTTCTTTGTTGCACATCATGGTCAATAGAACTCCCAATCAGCCAGCTGTCTGACTGTACTGTGCACATTAAAGATAATATTATTGAGGTATATTTTGGGGTCTAAATGATGGATCGGTGTGAGAAGTTTCCTTAATGCAGGAGATCTCTTCAGCTGTAAAACAGGCTGTAATGACTGCACTGTGATCCTTAAAGCTCCTGTGAGGAACTTCAAGCTAGCGCTGAATTTGGCGCCCCCTGTACACAAAGCAGTTACCACATCTTTTAACAGTTATTGTCCTGAGTATGTCTAAAAAATGTCTTTCTCACTTTCAAAAGTCAGTCTTTGCAGAGGGAAATGTTAAAGGTGACATATTCTGCTCTTTGTCATCAACATATTGGTCTAAGAGGTCCCCAAAACATGTCTTTAAATCAGGTTTTGGTCTGCCTGTAAACCCCTCTTCTTCAGTCCTGCTCAGAACAGGCTGTTTTCTGTGTCTGTGCCTTTAAATGAGAATGAGCTCTCTGACCACGCCCCCTCAGGAAGTGGGTGTGGCCTCGGCTGTCCAGCACGTTGATCTAATGTTTACATGTTGGCTGAATATACACGGCTGCTCACAGACCCGCGTTACTTCAACCCTCTGAATCTGATCCAGAATCTGATCCTGACGGAGAGGCGCCTGCAGCAGGACCTTTCTGAACCATTGGTCACAGATTTAGTGTTTCTTGTTGTTTTATTTGTCAGTATGTCGACGTGTGTCTTGGTACACAGCTACGAACATGTGGCTATGTGGCTATGCTAACTAGCGCTAGCACTTATCGATGACAACTAAAAATCCTCCACTAGATCTTCAAATCTGCAGACGTGGGGAGTCAAAGCGACCTTTGTGTTTATTAAGACAGCCTACAACTAGCATGCCTCCCTCCTAAGCTCCTTGTTAGCACACATGTGTGCAGGGAATGAAAAACGGAGGAGGGGTTGAGTTGTATTTTATACAGTCTATGGGCTGAACAAGCTCCGAGCTCTGACTTCCTGTTACAGACCGGATGGCGTTGTGACGTATGAAAAACACTGAAATCTGAAACGGCTGGTTTCAGCACACATTTACAGAAAGGTGGAGAAATCAGAACAGGGGCAGAATGGAGTCTTTGACTTTTCAGGGGGTTTGTAGACAGGGACACAGATTTCAGGGAGAGAACCATTAAAAAGTTGATTTTGCATGATATGTCACCTTTAAACTTTCTGTTCTCCTAGCATACTAAAAGTAATAAGAAGTAATAACCTCCATATTGTTCATCAGTTTAGAAATGTGCTGGACTCTTTTGCACAGATTGATTTGATATGATATGAATGATAAGTTTGTCCCAGGTGTTGCTTTTCTGTTGTTCCAGGACTCTGACCAATCACAATCAGGCATTTACAGAGCTAACAATAAAACATGCATTGAGAACACGTAGGTTGATTGATCAAACGCTGCATTTAGGAAAAATAGACACAAATGCGTCACTCCTGCTTTAAAAGAGTCGCTCTTTATACTGTAATCATCATTGAGCAAACATCTTCCTCCACATGGCAGACGACATTTCTGCAGGGTTACTTCTTTTTCCTCCAGAGACCAGAATTTGGTTCAAACCTCTGATAGAAAGGCAGAAAGTGGAGGTCATCGGGGGCGGCTGCAAAATATCTGGCTGGATGCACGCATGGAAACACACCAATAAGCAAACACGGTGAACCCAATACATCTCTGGTAATGTGGGATGCATAGCAGAGTGCTGCAGAGTATTTGCACGGCTGAAGTTATGAGAAGGAGGGCGGGAGAGGGAGGGAGTGAGGGGGGGGGGGGGTTCATTACTGCTATGTGAAACCCTCTAGCCTGGGAGAACGGCATGTTATGAAAGATGCTGTAATGCATTTGTTGCACGTTACATCACCTAATTCTGACTTACAATGAGATTACGCTGCTCGGAACAAAGCTTGATAAGTAACCTTGTCTGAGACGCAGAAATGGGGCACAAATCCTTTTAGTCGGAGGGTGAAGGATCGGTTTGCCACACAGAGGCAGCAGGCAGCGTACCAGCCTCCGTCAAGGAAGAGATGGATGTGTGTCATTAAAAGGCGGAGTGTGTTTATATGAGCAAACAGGAGTTATTCACAGGACATCAATACGCCGACACACTCAATACTTTGCTCATTTTGCGGCTCGTTCGCTCTATAAAAACACGGCTGATATATAAAGTCTGCTTCTACATAAAGAGAGTGGCAACTCACAGAGAGGTATTAGAGGAACTATAACACCATGAAAGCTCTGTCTATCAAGGTAGCTCCAGTTACTCCAGCTTTATGAAACACCCAGCACTCTGACATGTGTGGAAGATCTGTACCCAGAGTGTTTGTGCATTTTGTGAGTTGAATTCTGGGTCTTTTTTTTGGAGGTCTTAAAAACTCAAAGGTACAAAAATATGTTCCCATATCAGTCTGCAGCCACAGAACAGGCTGTGATGGCTGCAACTTTATCTCTGTGCACAAATGTAAACGTTTGAAGCACATAATTACTTGACTTGAAGGTTTTTAAATCCATATGTTGCCTGCTCATCGTACCTAAAGCCTCTAAAAGTAGAATGGGAGGTAGAACTTTAATGGGACAGGAAGAGTTAAAGTGAGAGACAGGCAGAGAGAGGAGAGAGAGGGAAAGGCAGGATCCCAGTGTGTCAGTCTAAGCCTATAGCAGCATAACTAAGACCTGGTCCAAGCCTGATCCAGCTCTAACTATAAGCTTTATCAAAAAGGAAAGTTTGAAGCCTACTCTTAAAAGTAGAGAGGGTGTCTGCCTCCCGGACCCTGACTGGTAGATGATCCCAAAGGAGAAGGGCCTGATAACTGAAGGCTCTACCTCCCATACTACTTTTAGAGACTTTAGGTATGATGAGCAGGCCTGCATGTTGGGAGCGTCAGCGTTGTTAAAGAAGAGAATTAAAGGTCTATGGTTAGTAACTTTAATGGGACAGGAAGAGTTAAAGTAAGTGATGTGGGAGTTGGGGGGATGTGTGTCAGTGCGCCAGTTCCCCTGGCAGTCTAAGCCTATAGCAGCATAACTAATAGCTGGTCCAAGCCTGATCCAGCTCTAACTATAAGCTTTATCAAAAAGGAAAGTTTGAAGCCTACTCTTAAAAGTACAGAGGGTGTCTGCCTCCCGGACCCTGACTGGTAGATGATTCCAAAGGAGAAGGGCCTGATAACCTAAGGCTCTACCTCCCATACTACTTTTAGAGACTTTAGGTATGATGAGCAGGCCTGCATGTTGGGAGCGTCAGCGTTGTTAAAGAAGAGAATTAAAGGTCTAAGGTTAGTAACTTTAATGGGACAGGAAGAGTTAAAGTACGTGATGTGGGAGTTGGGGGGATGTGTGTCAGTGCGCCAGTTCCCCTGGCAGTCTAAGCCTATAGCAGCATAACTAATAGCTGGTCCAAGCCTGATCCAGCTCTAACTATAAGCTTTATCAAAAAGGAAAGTTTGAAGCCTACTCTTAAAAGTAGAGAGGGTGTCTGCCTCCCGGACCCTGACTGGTAGATGATTCCAAAGGAGAGAGGCCTGATAACTGAAGGCTCTACCTCCCATACTGAAGTTGAAGAGAGAGATGATAGTGGTTGTATCAGCGGTTCTGGAGCCTATTTCTTTCTTTGTATTTGAATTAGTCTTTAATAAATGTAGGTTAAAGAGTTCTCTGCTCGTTCTAATCGTCCCTTCAGTTGATACTCAATACCATGAGGTCTCTTTCCAAAGCTTAATAACGTACTGATCGTTTGCACGGACTACAGGAGCAATTAAAGCGACCACATTAAAAGCTTGATGGTATTGTTTTCAGACCGACCTGTAAAATTCAGGCTCGTCATTTTAATCTTTAATTTAAAAAGGAAACGTGAATTTCTTCAGTTTTGAGAAATGTTTTTGTTTTGCTGTTTTTACTTTGCAACAGAGCAGCTGTCAATCACAGCGTGTGGGTGGTGCTTTGAAGTCTTTCATCCTTCACTCATGTTTGGAGTTTTTTGTCTGTGGGGCTTCTTTTTTCTTCTTCTGCTGCTTTCAGAAATCAAAAACTCATCAAAGCCGGAGCGAGCGGATCATTCTGCGTCAGTGATTCTTCAGTCGGATCAATCGGCAGAGAGAGAGGATGTAAACTGGATGTTTGTTATTGATTAAGACGAGCGTGAACATGCTGCAGGATGCACAGATTCACCCAGCCGAGAGTCACCCCGCGAGGTCTCTTACCTGCGCTGGCTGGTCGCTGTGGTAACCCAGGCGACCCGGCGTTCCTCTGCAGAACTGGTTGCTGCGGCAACTGGAGGCGTGGGTCTGTGAGGGCCGAGGTGACGAAGGAGGTGGTGGTGACCAGGGCGCCGCCTGGGTTGCTGCTGAACTGGAGGGCGGCTGCGGCTGCTGCGTTCTGATTGGATACTGGCACGTTGACGGGCATGGAGAAGGTGGGCTGTGGGACGGTGGACTGAGGGGAGAGACAGGAAGAAGGCGGGGCTTAGACTGTGTGGACCTCCACATGACAGGGTTATAGTCACAGTAATGGTGATCAGTTAGTGATCAGCAGCAGCACAAACCAGCCAGCAGGTGAAAAACTCACAATCACACCATCAGTCAGTCACAGGAAGAGTCTTTCCAAAACAAGTTCTCAAACTTTAACATTCTTATGTTTCATTTTGGAGCTAAAACAGTTTCTAAAAGAGAAAAACAGGATTATTTATTTTAAAATCTACATCACATGAGGTTATTTTTGTCTATCGATGAATCCTAATTTACCTAAACTAGGTATTATATTTGGTTCAGCTCTCAGGGAGGTGTTGGAGTTTAAAGCATGTTTCAGAATCAGCTGACTGAAGGTGTTGACTCTCAGCTGGGGGCTGCAGCTGAGTGACAGGTCTCCACGAGCGCTTTTTTTTCTCCGCCGCCGGACTGATTCTGACCCGGTTGCGTTCCCAGCTGACACCTGAAATATGTTTCTGTTCAGTTCCCTTGTTGAAGTCTGAGCCTTCACTTTAATGACTGTGTGCCCGTGGAGATTATGAGCCCGCTCCACATGTTGATATTCAGCATGTTTAATGTTTTGAACACCTCAATACAATCCGTAGATATTCAATACCTCTCTACTTTTAAGAGTAGGCTTCAAACTTTCCTTTTTGATAAAGCTTATAGTTAGAGCTGGATCAGGCTTGGACCAGCTCTTAGCTCTTACTGACACACTGGGATCCTATCTCACCCCTTCCCCCCAACCCCCACATCACTTACTTTAACTCTTCCTGTCCCATTAAAGTTATAACCTTTAATTCTCTTCTTTAACAACGCTGACGCTCCCAACATGCAGGCCTGCTCATCTCACCTAAAGTCTCTAAAAGTAGTATGGGAGGTAGAGCCTTCAGTTATCAGGCCCCTCTCCTTTGGAATCATCTACCAGTCAGGGTCCGGGAGGCAGACACCCTCTCTACTTTTAAGAGTAGGCTTTCAAACTTTCCTTTTTGATAAAGCTTATAGTAGAGCTGGATCAGGCTTGGACCAGCTCTTAGTTATGCTGCTATAGGCTTAGACTGACACACTGGGATCCTGTCTTTCCCTCTCTCTCCTCTCTCTGCCTGTCTCTCACTTTAACTCTTCCTGTCCCATTAAAGTTACTAACCATAGACCTTTCTGGAGTCCCTGAGCTCCCTTGTCTCGTAGGTTCCTCTGGATCTCTGCTGTAGATTCCTTTTTTGGGGTCTGTTATTCATCCTTTCTTTCTTTCTTTCTTTCTTTCTTTCTTTTCTCATTATTTTCTGTTCTTCTTTCCTTCCTTTCATTCCTCCTTTTCTTCTTTCTTGCCTTTCTTTCTTCCTCCTTTCTTCTTTCTTTCTTTCTTCTTTCTTTCTTTCCTTCCATCTCCTGTCTTCTTTCTTTCTTTCCTCCATTCTTCCTTTCTTTCTTTCTTTCTTTCTTTAATTCATTCTTGTATTCCTCCTTTCCTGCTGTCCTGTCCTTTCCTTCTTTCTTTCTTTCTTTCTTTCTTCATCCTTTATGTCTCCTTTTCTCATCCCGTCCTTTCCTTCTGTCATTCCTTCACCATTTATTCTCCTCTTTTTCTTTCTTCTGGTCTCCCTCTCTTCTCTCTTTTCTTAGTCCTTTCTGGAGTCCCTGAGCTCCCTTGTCCCGTAGGTTCCTCTGGATCTCTGCTGCTGTGGACGTGCCAGACTCCAAGCTGCTACATCTCACCCCCGTCACCCCCAACCCCCCCATCTCTTACTTTAACTCTTCCTGTCCCATTAAAGTTACTAACCATAGATCTTTCTGGAGTCCCTGAGCTCCCTTGTCCCGTAGGTTCCTCTGAGCTGCCGTAGACGTCCTCCTGCTGTGGACGTTCCAGACTCCAGCATGAACAGCTTCTACTACTCGCCTCATCACTATCACTGCTCCCTCTCTCTCTCTTATTCTCCTCTATCCCTCTCTCCAACACGGTCTCAGCAGATGTGTGTCTAACATGAGTCTGGTCCTGCTGGAGGTTTCTGCCTGTTAAAGGAAGTTTGTCCTCTCCACTGTAACTAGCTAAATACTGAGAGGTGCAATGCTCATGGTGGATTAAGGTGGGGTCAGACTGAGTCTGATCCTGTCTTGGTGTTGGGTCTCTGTTCATAATTTGACATAGAGTGGTCTAGACCTGCTCTGTTTGTAAAAGCGACTTGAGATAACGTTTCTTGTGATTTGGCGCTATACAAATAAAGATTGATTGATTGATTGATTGAATATTGTCAGTTTGATACATTGTGTCATGAAGGAACATCTGATTAAGGGGAAAGAACACATTTGGCATTGTTTTGGACGTTTATGTTTATTTAAATGATCAAATCAATAATTGATCGTTAACATTTCCAATCAATTAAACTGAACTGATCAAGAGTAAATGCAATCTGTATTCAACAGTATAATGTGCTCAACATGTGAAAACAACATTTTGGAAATTGACTCTTAAATTCAGTCTAACACACACTTTTAATCTCTCTCCAACACACTCACTCACTCACACACACACACACTCACACACACACACACACTCTTGCTCAGTTTGAGCATGCAAGGTGACTTTGTGGAAAGGCCAAGAAGCTGTGTCGCCTCTCACATCTCATGCCGGGTTAAACTCTCGTTGCAGCAGCAGCAGGTTATGGCTTTGTGTTGTCGGTGACATTTTTCAGCGTGCACGTCACATTCAGCTCCATCCCACCACCCCACTGACATGTGCTCATCGCCAGGAACAGATTGTGTGCTACTGGGAGGATTTCAGTCTCTTTGTATCTTTTTTCTTTCTGCTACTTCTTTGTTTTTTTATGTCTTTTATCTGCCGTTCAATCACCTAGACCTTGAAAGCAGACACGCAGACAGCCCAGGGCCCTGGAAGAAATCAAGGGCAAGGACCTGGGGTTGTCCAGCCAGCTGACCCATTTCACCCTGTTCCAGCTCAGTCTGAAAAGCAGGTCTTCTATACATAGAATATGGGCCAGAGCTGCTCTGTACTGTACTCAAACTGCCGGGGACCCAGTTTAACTCAGAGGAGGACGAGGACACCTTCCTGCCCTCCATCTTTCTCCTCCTCTGAAGTGTACTTTTTGCTTGTTTGGTGGGCGAGAGGAGGTAAAAGAAAAGATGAGTCAGAGAAAGGTGCAACTGAAGCTGAAGGAGATTTTGTCCTATATTTAGTGGGTGCTTTTTACTTTTTAAAGACAGTGCTTTTAGACCTGCTCTGTATGAAAGAACATGGCGCTATATAACCGCACATTGACCTCAATTCAAAAAAGAATCATCTAGTAGTAATGATTGGATGAAGCTCTGTGAAAAGAACAATGTCATTTTGTCATATCTCTAACAATACGACCAATTTCTCCAGAGAAAAACTCATTTAGATTCTTACTATCATTTCAATCTCTTCTCTGCTAAACAAGGACTTTAACCAATATGACCACAAACACTCAGAGGAGCATTTCTTAAAGGAGAGTCTCTAATGAAGAGGGGTAATATGCACATTTTAGGCTTTATATTGTCCTTCTGATCCCTCTGTGATAGCTTTTCATGATTTAAAGCTCAAAAAGCTCTTTATTTATCTCCTGCTCGGTGCCTCAGGTCAGCTGATCTGCTGCTCCTGGAGGTACCGAGGGCAAAACGGAAGCTGAGAGGGGAGAGAGCTTTCTCTGTTGCTGCTCCAAAATTATGGAATGAGCTTCCCCTCCACATTAGACAAGCCTCCTCACTGTCCATTTTTAAAACTCACCTTAAAACCCATTTTTATTCCTTGGCTTTCAACCCTGCATGAGACTCTGCTCCTGTTTTTATTTATTGTTGTATTGTTGTTATTGTTTGTCTATTTATGTGCAGCACTTTGTTCCGGCTGTGGTCGTTTTAAAGTGCTTTATAAATAAAGTTGAGTTGAGTTGAGAGTTGAGGCTGGTGTCTTTAAAATCCCTAATTTCAGCTACTGTCTCTTTAAGACACCCCTCCCTAATTCAGACCACTGTCTCTTCTGGAAGCCTCCTCCACTGTTGTCATGCTATAAAGTCCTAGTCATTGAGTTAGCCAATGTTTCTCTACTTGGACCCTAAATCTAAGGAAGAACAGAGCAGGATGTTTCTGTTTGCTAAGTGTTACATTTATTATTTACTCTTTAACTAGATTCACCAATCTGTGATGTCACAAATTGAGGAAATCCCTCTCAAGCTTTATTCTCGTGTGACTTTTTGAACAAGCTGTTCAGAGCAGCCTGCAGTCTCAACAACAACTTGAAACTTTGCACACGTTTAGTATCAACTTCCAACATTTTACTCTAGTATTAGTCTTTATAATATTGAAACGTGTAATAGCACCTCTTAAGGAGGTTACATTAGTTACATTTTGGAGGAAGTGCACATCCTCTACGTGCGTAGGCATCTGCGTAGGTACTGGAGCTACGTGGACCTCCGGTGTAGGCTACTCTGTCAATTCGATGCATAAGTATAAACCAGCCTTTAGTCAGGTTTAGGTCTCAATGCGATTCAGTTAAAGCTCCAGTAGGGAGTTCTTAGCTGCTGTTGCAGCAGACTGAAATTAAAAGTGACGTCTCTTCATGACCTTAAATAACAAACTCAACCGTCAGGAAGGAGACTGATTATTTCTATATAGTTATTTTAATGACATTCACCCTCACCACAGGGTAGGTGTCAAACAGGGTGATTGTTGGAACAGCCTTTATGTATAGAAATGTACTCAGAAAGCTGGATGACATTTATCTTTGTATGTATAGAACAAAATCTGAGACATCTAAGAGGTACTGTTTGATTCACATGGGGTGAAAAAACTGACATAAATAGAAATGTTTCCACAGGAGCTTTAAGTTTGGAATAAGAAAAGGTAAACTGATTAGGTTTGTCAAGTTACCTACATGAGTTACATGTCTTTGATATTAGGATCTTTCTTCCCTGATGTTTGAAGAGGCAAATGTTTAATCTTAGTTTGAAACCTGACCCAGACTTCCAAGTTCTGTGTTCAGTTTAGTCTTTAAAGAACACTTTACTCCACTTTATGACAACTAGAGGTCCTTAACTTGTTATCTATGTAATGTTGGTTGGAATAAACTTCTGCACATAGGATTTAATGGGGCGGCTGTGGCTCAGTGGGTAGAGTCGGTCGTCTATCAATCGGAAGGTTGGCGGTTCGATCCCAGCTCCGGCAGTCACATGCCGAAGTGTCCTTGAGCAAGACACTGAACCCCGAATTGCTCCCTCTGTTGTTCAGAGGTGTACGAGAGAGTGTGTACGAATGAGATTAGCTAACACTGATGGTCCCTTACTGTAGCAGCCTCTACCATCAGTGAGTGAATGGGTATGAATGGGTGAATGTGACAAGTAGTGTAAAAGCGCCTTGAGTAGTCAGAAAGACTAGAAAAGCGCTATATAAGTACAAGTCCATTTACCATTTACCATTTTACTTAAACGGCATGTTTTTGGTGTTGACAGAATGTCTATTTATTTCTGTGAACTCTATCCTCTTTATGTCCACTTCACTAGCAGTGGATAATATCACACCTTCGCACATCCCTCTGTCCCTCTACCTTTCTGGGTAGATGTTACCAGTGATACATTTGAGATATTTGTACTTGAAGTTATTTTACTAAGTAGCACCTTTTTATTTACCTGGTAACCTCTGAGGTAAACGTTTGCATGAATTGAGTAAAATGACACCTTAGTCCTGCACCAGAAGAAGGAAATAAAAACCAGTGCTGGCTCTGAGGTTTTGGTAAGCAGGGGGTTCAGAGCCAGCTGCACGGTAAGTGGTGAACGGGGCGGGTGAAGATAGCGGCTCACAGCACTGCACCACGGCACACCTGCCAAGCAGAGGGTGAAGGAGGGGAAGATGGATGAATGGAGGGGTTGGAGGGGTGGATGAGGGGGCGAAGGGTTAGTGCAAAGGGGGCGGAGGTGTGTAAACAACAGTACAGAAGAATTATCGTCACAGGGCTGAGGGGGGCGGGGCTTATCTGCAGCCTGGAATAATTCAGAGTCTGACTTTAACTGATACAGATTTTAGAAATGAAGACTTCACTGACAGAATGTGACGGTCAGGATTTTTTTACACAGGTAGTTTGAAAGCTGCTATCTCATGACTCAAGATTAAATTATAAATGTTTGACATTTTTAAACATTTGAGAACATCTGTCAATATTTAGTACAAGAAGCAGCAGATTATTCAGTAACAAAAATACGTGGAAACGTTTAAAATAATAAATAAAAAGACAGATTTGTGACATTTGGACTAACTTGGATCGGATTGGTCGGTAGATTTTTGAACACTTCCTGTAGAAATTTGTATTAATGACTGTTTTGACCGTCTGCAGGAAATAACTCACTGATGTTTGATTTTCAGACTGAAACATCATTTCATCCATATCGTCCAGTTGTGAATAAATATTTTAGGTGCAACAGTTCTTTAACACAACAAAATGATGATAAAATGTTAAATTTTGTGACTAACTTGAAATACTTGGTCGGTGGATTCCCAGAGGAAAATATTACTGCTCAAGGCTTTCTCTTCTAAGTCTCCGGAGACAAAATTGAGATTCTCACTTCAGCCTCATTCAAGTTTCAAACTGTTCTCATTCGTTTCTCCTAAAATTCACCAGGAGAAATAGTTGGGCCATCTAATCTAAATTTGCACTTTCTTGTACAGACCAAGCTATGACCTCATGTTTTTGTGTTCTTGTGTGTGTGTAAGTATATGTGTAAATGTGTAAGTAACCATGTCTGTTGAAAAGTATAAAATATATATATATATATATTAATTAATTAATTAATTGAATATAAGTTATTTAAATTATTTCAAATAAAAAAATTAGGAGTTTAAAAAAACATTTTAGGATTAATCAAATTTCTAAAAATAGAATCAGATAAATATAAAATAATAAATTTAACATTTTAGCTGTTAAAGAAATGCACCAAGTTTTGTCGTGAGTTGATAAACAATGCTGGCAGAGATTTGGATTGTTGACCTTGATACTCCTAAAATGCTGTTTGCTTTAACACAGCTGAAGTTGTGTTTAAATATTCAACCAGTTTATTTATTCACATGATTTGAAAGTGAACCATCTATCTGTCTGTTAGTACAAAGAAGTGCAGCCACATAATCTCCTTTAGGTGTCTCTCTTTTTATTGCCCATCTTTAGGACTTCTATGACGGAGCCCGCCTCTTGTTGCTAGGTGACTTAACTACAAAACCTCTTCTTCTTCTTCTTCTTCTTTTCTAAAAATGAATTTTTAATGTGTCCTCGCCCCGCTCTGCACCGTGCTTCACCGAGCATTAATCTGTGTCTCTGCCCAAATTACCACTGAATGACTCTGACGCTCCTCTCGGCAGACGAAGGGTTAATTGAGCCCTGTCTGTCTTTTCGTCCTGCAGGTTTTAAAAAAACGGAGAAAGACAACAAGAAGAGAAGCTGAAAGGTAAATAATTGACTGGGAGCTTCTTCTGAAGGCTCTGGTGAAGACGCTTAAGGCCTCTTCTGTGAGAGGGGGAACAAAAGGAGGGAGAGAAAGCAAACCGATTTTCTCTCCGAGGAGCTCTCACGGTAAGTGTGTGTGTTTTCTGGATGCAGGAGAGGCTCCATCACATGATTCGACTCCAGACTACTTTCCTGAGCTCCTGTTTTAACCGTGCATTTGTTTACGTTCACTTGAGAGCAGTGTGTAAAAAGCAGCAGCATTAGAGACGTGTTGCAAATAAGCTCAATAATTTAAAGGGAAATGTTTGATGCTTTCATGGTGTGAAATTACAAAATGAGCCTGCGGGCTGCCCAACACTGAAGTGCATCTTGCTTTGAGACTTCACCCTCCTTATTTCTGATCTTACTCACTCTCAAAGGTTGCTGTATCTTTTCAGAGACAGCTCTCAAAGTTGCTGTAAACACTTGGCATTAAAATCTTAATGACTTTGCTTTCCAGGGATCGTTTGAAGCTTCAGTTTCTATCAGAAAACGCCATAATAAATCAATTATTCATTGTTGTGATGCATGTGTGAGTTTCCTTCACACTGCCCCTCTACAGGAGACGTTTAAGAAGTCCAGCCGCCTCACTCAGGGGCATCACAGAGTCACCCTTTAAGGGAAGAAATCTATTTCTAATTCAATTTCCCCGACACAGAAACTCAGAGCCAGAAAAGGATCAAACCAGAACCCCCCCCCCAGGTTTAAAGAAGCTGCTTTTTACTCAGCGCCAGCGTAACAGCAACAGATCCGATAGCTCGGGGGTCTCGTCTCGCCAACTGCCCCGCACGCTCTCCCCACCGCCACTCTCTCCCTACCTCAGGAGGTATTTTAGTACAAGTGGGATTAAGCTTGTAGATCCCGGCCCCTAGCTGTCATGCTGGGGATTATGAAGCTGAGGGGAGGAGAGGTGGGTGGGGATGTTTGTTCTGTTTGCTGCTGCCCTGTGAAAAGGTGTGCCGGGCCAGCCGAAAAGGCTGCAGGCTGAGATACTGAGGAGCAGTAGGATGGGGGGGCGGGGTGAGGGGGGTTCTACCTGCTGCAGGGGGAGTAGATCGATCTCTGTGAGCGGGTTTATAGAGGCTTGTTGTTTTCCATTTCTAATAAGATTAAAAACATGAATCAGTGGCCACACTCTTTTTATTAAACAGTCTTATTGAAGTCGTTTGGTTCATCACTTTGGTCCTCTATCATGATCTGCCGTCCCGGGTTTGAACACTTCCATTTCACTTGAGAATATTAAGTTCTCAGAAATATGTTCTCCTGTCTTTGTGACATTATAGTTTGTTTTTTTTCCAGCTCTTTAAAACAACTCTCTGAAAAGTGAAGCCAAGCAGAGGTGCAAAAAAAACGCAGTACCTCCAGTGGCCAGTAGAGGCTGGCTCCAAAAGCAACACAGTTCCCATTAGAGCTCATAATAACAAACATTTTTAAACAACAATGTGAATTATGTTAACAACCTCGTACAAAAGTAGCTTTGGTCTTAAATCCTTATTGTTAATTTAATTTAATATGTATTTATACTTAATATTTAATTTTATTCAATTTTATTTAATATATAATCTAATTTAATTTAATATTTAATTTATTCTTATATTGAATGTAATTGTACTTAATATTTAATTTTATTCAATTTTATTTTATTAAATATTTAATTGTATTTGATATTTAATTTAATTTAATTTATATTTTATTTTTGAGACATCTGCTTCTGGATACATTTTGTCTTCTGTTTTGATACCAATTAATCAATCTTAATTTATATATCGCCAAAACGTGATTTTATTGTAAATATTTAACATTCTTATACATTCATAAACAATGTAAGAAGCCAGCAAATAAAATCACCCTACATTAAAAACAAGTAATCTTGTAAAAGTAGCAACAGACATATAATACTTATATACGACAAAATGACGATAAAATGTTAAATTTTGTGACTAACTTGAAATACTTGGTTGGAGTATTGTTAGTTTTTAATCTAGCTTTTAATTTGGAGTAATTTATTTTTAGC
This sequence comes from Notolabrus celidotus, assembly GCF_009762535.1. Taxonomy (NCBI): domain Eukaryota; kingdom Metazoa; phylum Chordata; class Actinopteri; order Labriformes; family Labridae; genus Notolabrus; species Notolabrus celidotus. The sequence goes on along the minus strand of NC_048283.1, from coordinate 905,165 downwards.
CCTGGTCTGTATTATTATTATTATTATAATCATTGCAAGTCCCAACAAATGTTCTCCTCAGACTCTTTCCAAACAGAGCAGGTCTAGACCATCCTCTAAAGACCCAACATCAAGACCGGATCAGATCCAGTCCCATCTTCCAGACAGGACTCAGTCTGATCTCATCTTAATCCACCATGAGCAGAGCACTTTGCAGCATTTAGCAAGTTACAGTGGCAAGGACAAACTTCCTTTAACAGGCAGAAACCTCCAGCAGGACCAGACTCATCAGGCTTTGAACATTTTTAAAAATTGACAAATTAATATGGGACCTAATAGGCTGTCCTCAGCTTTTGGAGCCAGACTCAAGTGGACACTTAAGGTACTGCAGCTTTTTGCACTTCTGCATTGGCATCACTTTTTGACACCTTAGCTAGCTTAAAACATGTCAAAGTTGAGTTTTAGGAGATGACATTAACTTTAACCATCAAGATGAGTTATAAGAGCTTTGCAGTGTCTGTTTTTGTTCTACTTAAAGCCTGAAGTTAAACAGAGAAGCTGTTGAGGTTTAAGCACCATAAATATAGAATTAATAATGCCATAAAGCCGAGTTTCCATACAGAAACATCACGAATATATGACTTCAGGCATACCCGCAGTCCCTCTCTCTCTGCAGCACCTCAACTTGAGGGATGTGTCCCCTCCCAAGTGACCAATCAGTGGAGCAGGCAGACAGGAAGAAGGGATGTAAATTGAGTGCTACTCATTAAAGTGACATTAATGGCATTATTGAGCAGGGAGGAAAAAATGAATCAGAGAGAAATTGGCACAGGAGCGGAGCGGTAAAAGGGGCCGGGCAGAGCGCCAGAACCTGCATAATGTCAGGAGCCCGTTCATCCGCGGGAGCAAGAACCACAGTGACCTCTGTGATCCTGTAAATGACGAGCAGGAAGTGAGTGCACCGTGCTTTTCTTTGTGTTACCTGCACAATGTCAGGAAGCAGTCGAGTGGTGCTGCGTGTCTGCGTATTGCACGCTTCTTTCTTTATTGTTGCTGTGTATTACACGAGTGGTTCTTTGAGCCGTGCTCTCCGACTGCTCCGAGGCATGCTCCAAACGTGTTTATGATTACCATAAAGCGTTATTACCCCCCCCCACCCCGTGATACAGGTTGCTATGCCAACTTTCAAGAAAGCGGGGACCTAGTTAGCACTCGTCTCCGTCTGATGTTTATTCTTGTGCATTACTGAACTTGCAGAGGCATCAGAAACAGCACATTAAAGGGACATTCCTCCTGAGGATGTTTGTCTTGTGATGGCTGGAGCTCCAGGTGAATAATCACAGGGAAGGATGCGCTGTGCTACGCAGGAATTCACACACTAATAGGGATATACATGAAGTCAGATCCTCAGCACCAGATCTTTGGTGGGCTCTGCAAACTCTGGTTTCTTTGTATAAACCTGACATGTATCCTGTGTGTTCCCTGGTTTCTATTGAAGATGAGAACAGTCCAGGAGTTTCAAAATAAGATGAGAGAAAGAGTAATAAGAGTATTTTTAGACATGAAGAATTAACTTCAAATTTACCTCTAAGTGGAAAGCAAATAAAAAAACACTGTGTTTATATTAAAAATGTCAAAAAATGTTCCATTTCTGATTATTTCTTATCTTTTCCCTGCTCTTAAACTGATAATAAACTGGTTTTCACTTGCCATATATAATATTGACCTTGCCTAGGTCGTTATTGCAAATGAGAATTGGTTCTCAATTAACTCACCTGGTTAAATAAAATGTACTGTTGGCAAAACAGTGCAGTGCATTGAACCAGGGGTGTATCCAGAGGGGTGTTTAGGGGTGTCATAGGCCATCCTTGAACTCTGACTGGCCAAGCCAGAGTCCCTGAATCCCAAAATCAACAACCCAAAAATTGGGTCAAAATAAAAAGTTTGAACTGTTTTGTTTTGTGGGGTTTTTTTTGCATTTAACTGTAACACATTTAATTTTGTTTTTAAAAATACTAAACTCATCCTTCTCTTCAGACAGCTGTGTAGAAGAGGAATTAGTCCATTAAATATTATAAGGAAACTTCTGCACACTGTTTAACATAACTGGCGTTAACGTTGCAGAGAAATATCTTTTTACACTTTGGATTGTGATTTTGGACAAACATCTTTATAACACTTGTGTTAAACCTTAATGTTGGCAGTTGTCAATTTGATGCACATGTTAATTCATGCCACCCCTGCATCGCTCAGTCAGTGCCTCAGGTCAAAAAAAAGTCTGGACCCAACCCTCCATCAAACACGTTTCAAAAGTAGTCTGGGAGCAGGTTTTAGAAATTCTAAAGTTGCATCACAAAATTTTAGAAACACATTTTTGATTTAAACATGAACTTGCTCTGACAGAGGGAGAATAAAACCTTTGATATATGTCTTTAAAAAGCTCTGACATATTGATCTTTTAAGATAAGATAAGATAGTCCTTTATTCGTCCCACATACCAGGAAATGTAAGTGTCCCAGCAGCAAAGTAAACAGTGCAAAAGAACAAGAGCATATCAAATATCAATGATTAAAAAGTTATTAGCAATTAAAATTAAAGAGGTAAAAATAAGCATAATAAATAATGTTTAAAATAACATACAAGTGACTGCATGGTGAAGCATTTACTAAACTTCATGCATCAATTAATTTGATTTTTAATACTTGTTTTCTGTTGCAATTCTTAAATATACTTGCAGAAAAGTTATCGTCTTATTATTAATATTGTCTTGAATCAGCATTTTTTGCAATCATATATTTATATCTGAATAAATTCACATATTTTAAGACAGAAGAAGCATTTTTGATTTGTTTTGTTTGTTTTGTTTGCAGGTCAGTGCTGCACCTTCAGGTTTCATGGTCTCAAAAAGCCGATTCTCATGGAGCTCAAACACAAATGGAAATATTGTCAGGAGAAAAAGAAAGGTAAATGTTAAATTGTTTTTCAAAAAGTTAAATTAATCATCAGAAAATGTATTTTATTTGCAGTTATTTGTCACAGAGCTCAGATAACGGTGCTTTTTTTTGCACAGTAAACTTGATATTTTGGTGTTTTTGTGAAGCTCTCTGAACTTGTGATTTTTAACATTTTCATACAAACTATTTATGAACGTGCAGATTAAATGATACTGCAAAGAGTCCCTGTTCCCTCCTACGTCAGCCTCCCTAACCCTGCCTTTAAGGCTCAGTCACACACGGTCAGATGGGGTTGTGGGAAGTGATTGGCGGGTGGGGGGGGGAGGTGCTGTTGGTAAGAGGTGATGTGGTGGAGGTAAAGGGGGTGGGGGGGAATGGTGAAGGCGAGTGCTCTGTGAGTAATCAGGCCGCCATCAGCAGCCGGAAAACCTCCGGCAGCGGGGTACCAACATGAGGAGGGGGGTCAGGGTTACACAGAGGGGGTGGGTGGGGGGGCGGTACTCACTGACAGCCTATAGTTCTGCATCATTTTATCAAACTCCTCGTCAATTTTTTTGTATTTCTCCTCAGTGCGGGGGGTGAGGGAGAAGGGCTCCTCGGGGTCTGGGCTCTCAGAGTCCCGGTGCTCTTTCTTGTTCAGAGCCTTCGTTCCCCCAAACAAAAGAAGAAGAAGAAGAAGGAGGAGGAGGAGAGGAAGAGGAGGAGAGGTAGAGAGAGAAGAAGAAGAGAAAGGGTAGGTTAGATAAGGTGACAAAAAGTGTGACGGTACTCACGCCGTAGCGTTTGAAGAGGCTGTCCAGGTCTTCGGTCTTGCGGTACTTGTCTTCGTTTAGCGGGCTTTGGTCGATGGAGTCGTCGCCGTCGGGCTCGGGGCTGTTGCAGCCGTTAAAGCCTTTCTTTCGCAACGTCTAAAGCGGTCAGAGAGGAGAGGAGGAGGAGGAGGAGGAGGAGGAGAAGGAGGTTTACACTTCATTTTTTCATGCACTTTTTTTTGGGAAACATTTGAACAAATCACAAGAACGACACATGAATATATCCCACATGATAAAAACCAGACAGCACAGACTGAACAAAACCACAGCATGATCAGGTCTCAGGGATTTAAAAACCTCTCAGGACAGCGCCAGTCCTTAAAGGTGACATCATGTGACCTTTACTACACAACAAACCCAAGACCAAAGCGTCCATGGTGCAGCCAGACGAATTAAATGCATCATTAATGAACACAGGGTTTCCATTTAATATTGAAAAGGAAACAAATTCCCAAAAATGACACATTCAGAAAACCGGAGAAGCTGAGATAACAAACTCGACACACATCCCTGAGTCTGCATCGTCATGTTCAGACTTTGTTGCTTCAAATTATCTCCAACTGAGATTCAAGAATATCAACAGATCCAGTTTCCAGAGAATTTATCGTCAAGGTTCAGGTTATTAAAAATGAAGTTTGTGCTTCACTGCAGCTTTAAAAACCTCTTATTACCCGGCTTTCTTACTGATCTTCTGGTTGTGTAAGAAGCTTGATTCTGATTGGTCAAAACCCCTTGACGACCCATTGACCATGGTTATTAACTTTCATGTTCAATCCACCGCAACATGCAGATAAGAATCCATCAGCATGGAACGCTAACTGATGTGGAATCACTATCTTTAATCAATGTAGGGGTGTGCAATATGAAAAATAAATCATGTCACGATTTTATCACGATTCTTTCATTTAGATTATTCAGATTTTTTGCAAGTAATTTACCAGTAAAACAAACCAGTTTACCTTTTTAAAATCAGCCTTAAACAGATCAAAGATAATTTCAGACAGGATACTGTTCCAACTCTTTTTTAATTTAGTTAAATAATTTAGAAAACTTGTGCCAAGTACAATTAACATCAAACTAAAACATTGACATGCATAACTTCAACTTCATTTAGTCAGTGTTTTTCTTTTCTTAACTCAAAATGAAAAACAACTTCAACACAACATTAAAGTAAGTAGGGATGCACCGATCCGATCCTGGTATTGGATATCAGCTAGATCGGACTCAAAAAGCTAGATCAGATATCGGTGACTAAGGGCCGATATATAGTGCCGATCCATGTGGCAGATCTATTCAATCAATCAATCAATCAATCTTTATTTGTATAGCGCCAAATCACAACAAACGTTATCTCAAGACGCTTTTACAAACATAGAAGGTCTAGACCACTCTATGTCAAATTATGAACAGAGACCCAACACCAAGACAGGGTAAGACTCAGTCTGACCCCACCTTAATCCATCATGAGCATTGCACATCGCAGTATTTAGCAAGTTACAGTGGTGAGGAAAAACTTCCTTTAACAGGCAGAAACCTCCAGCAGGACCAGACTCATGTTAGACAGCCATCATGCCTCGACTGAGTTGGGTCTGAAAAGACAGATAGAGGGGAGTAAGAGAGAGGTGATAGTGATGAGACGAGTCGTAGAAGCTGTTGTTGCCGCTGGAGTCCAGCACGTCCGTATCAGCTGGAGTCCAGATCGTCCGCAGCAGGAGGACGTCTACGGCAGCTCAGAGGAATCTACGAGACAATGGAGCTCAGGGACTCCAGAAAGGTCTATGGTTAGTAACTTTAATGGGACAGGCAGAGTTAAAGTAAGTGATGAAGGGGTTGGGGGGAAGAAGGTGAGCTAGGATCCCAGTGTCAGTGTGCCAGTTCCCCCGGCAGTCTAGGCCTATAGCAGCATGACAAAAGCTGGTCCAAGCCTGATCCAGCTCTAACTATAAGCTTTATCAAAAAGGAAAGTTTTAAGTCTACTCTTAAAAGTGGAGAGGGTGTCTGCCTCCCGGATATTCATCTCAGTTCTATGCTTTTCTGTGTTTAACAGCCATGTGTGTCTCCTACGTCATCAGCGCCGGCCGGTCTGTGCATGTTTGCCCGGTGGAGCATGAAGCTGCATGTCACGCTTCTTATGCTAACAACTCCACAGGAAACTTGCAACATGTGCAGCGCTTATGTTTCTATGGATGGCGGTCGCGCTGAAAAATATAATGGAAGCCCAAAGGAGGAAGTTTACATCAGCTGTAGCCGACTGCAAAGAAGGAAGAGACCTTCTATTGATGGATTCAAAGTGTGAAAACACGGACAGGTTAATGGATTTAATTGTTTCATCAAAGTCAGAAAAGCCTGAAGTTGCCAAAACATGATTCTATCCTCACATTAAGGAATAGGGATTGTCAAATCAACACCGGGATCGGATCGGCTAGCATCGGTATCAGCAGATACCAAAGCCCAGGTATCGATATCGGTATCAGGACCTAAGAAGTGGGATCGGTACATCCCTAAAAGTAAGGTTCACACTTGCTGGGGGATCATGTCCTTTGAGATAAAACCTTCCTGCTTCAGTTCCATCTTTCCAGAGCTGACTTGTTTCCTCATACAGAGTGCCCTGATCAAACGCCTGTGTCAGAGTTGTTTGTTTTGCCTGTGTGGACGGCGGCACGCCATCGGTCTCCTCGCCTTTTGAATTTCTGCATCCTGTTTCTTCAGGTGGTTCAATAAGGTTAGTTGTGTTTCCATCCAAGGTGCGGACCTTCTCGTTGCAAACTTTGTAAATAACAGTTGTTTGTGTCGTGTCACTTTGGGAAAACCCAAACCAGTTCCATATTACTGAGGTAGAGCTTCTTCTAGGGACCAACTCCTCACTTTCACTTTCATTAGCAGCCATGCTTTCTCTCAGGGAGAGGAGGGGATAAACAAACCAACACACTGCCTACAGCTCGCTCTGATTGGTTCATCCGTGTGTCTGTAGTGCTTATATGAAGTGGACTAACACATGGTGTGATTCACAGAGAGAAAACTTTGGATGTGGCTGTGCATGGACACACAGACTTAAGGCACAGACACAACGAGGGATAGAACAAGCACTACAGCCGGTTCTATGATCTCTGTGCTTTGGCAGATCGTCCTTGCACGCCCCTGAATCAATGCTTTTAGCGAGGTGTTTGTATTTTAAGTTAGTAGCGGGGTAATAAGCAGGATAATGTACAGTTAGCAGGTTGTTATGGGGAAAAGAATCCTGACAGGGTGAGACAAAACCCTGAAGCGAACCATACATCATCCCTTACTTATTATGTACGAGCGTCTCCAAAAGCTTGTTTACATCTTCTTCATAACCAGATCCATGAAGCCGTTTTCACTCCAACACAAACACAAATGTTCTTCTGGACTGCGGCACATCTGCTGACTCCCACACTGCTCATTGTATAAAAACGAAGCAGTAAAAGTCAGATGGAACAGTTGACCCTTCTAAAGACACACAAGGAGAGTTTTTTTATTCTACAGGCGCGTTAGAGAAGTGGAGAAAATCTCAACCTCTGATAATGCTTCATCGATTTGAGGGGTCAACGTTCATCACATCTGCCGCCTACGTGAAAGCACGTTATTACCACTGATTCTGCACTCGCACCCCCGGCAGGTGCTCTCAGAGAGTCAGGGGTTAAAAGGGTGAAGAAACTACTGACTCCAGATCCAAATGGAGAAAGCTTTGAAATCAAACGATGAAGCACTCCCCCAATCTTCAGCGAGCGTTCAGGATGTGCAGCAGCAGCAGCAGCAGCCTGTGGCACTTTCTCAGGGCGGGGGAATGTGTATAAACCTGAGCTGCATGTCAGATGGCACACCGAGGCATCACACCGCGCCGCACAATCAACAGTGCTGCTAATTGGTGTGAAGCTCGGCACTGGGGGAAGTGGTTGAGCGGAGAAAAAAGGGGGTAAAGGGCGTGTTAGGAGGCGCGCGGTGGTGTTGGCGGCGCGGTTAACGGCAGTCAGGTTGTGTCAGTGTTAGCACGCCTTGGAAGGGGCGCGAAGAAGAAGAAGAGGAGAAAGAAAGAGAGAGAGAGAAAAGGAGAGGGGCTCTTATTTTGAGAGGATTCTGCCAAACAAGATTTGCTGTTAAGTAGCTTTGCCTGGTCGGTCCTTGACCACACAGCCAAGCAGAAATGAGACTGGAGCTGGAGAGGCTTCTGTGGACCCGATACGAGACTTAGCTGGAGGTGGCAGGAGAAAAAAAGAAGAAGAAGAAGACGAGGAGGAAAATGTCTGGCTTTGAAACAATCTCTATCTCATCATGCTCTCATCTTGACCTGAAGAAACTCAGCCGTACGCTTCCAAAAACCTTAAAAACAGCATAATAATGAACAACACAACAGCTTCCCACAAGTGAAGCCCAAACACTTAGAGTGCCCCCTGTTGGCTGGCTGCAGGACAGGTCATAAATACAGTCTATAGGTGCATTTCCACCAAGAGCTCTGGGGTCTTTTAGCCCCCAGAGCTACTTTCCCCTGAACTAAAAGGTTCCTGTGCCCCCAGTGTTGTCTGCTTTTCGACCGCGGGCTGAAGTCCCGGGTAGATTGTGCAAATCAGGCCAGTAAATGCACTACACCACCAGACCAGTAGAGGGCAGTAAAACAAAGAGGAATGCCATTCATCACAGATGACACCATAGAAGCAGACGGACAGGCAGGTATCATTATGAGCAACACAACAGTTAGCCTGTTAGCATGAAGAGACTCAGCTGGTCTGTTTTAGATGGTGCTATATTTCATCACAGATGGATTCACTGAATCAACACGTGAGAGGAGATAAGCGCGAGTAGCAAAGACGTTTCAACACGGCTTTAAAATCCTTTTGAACTCAAAAAGCCGTGGCAGAGATCGGCCGGTGTTTTGGTTTAAACAGCGACCCTGTTAACTGGAGACTCTCAGCCGGATGCATCCCTCATAAACGTCTTTAGACCATCATTAAATATCTGATGAGGATATTTTGAAATCTTAATAAAAACTAAACTAGTTTGCATTCCCAGGAACTCCCTCTGTGTTTCAACAGCTGTGTAAACTCCACAAACACTGACACGTTCAGCTGAAGGTCTCCAGTTTACAGGGTCACTTTTAAAAGCGGAACACCGGGAGGAGAGACGCATTCACGGTGGGCTGAGAGAAGACTACTGTTACAAGCTGCTAAATCAAGAGAATCACAGCTTCTTCTTTTGAAAAGTACACACACATACAAAAAAGATAGAAGAAATAAAAACTAATGAAAGAAAGAGAAATCAAGAGAATCACAGATGGAAAACAATGACTGTGAATGGTTTTTGGAAAAAATATTTAGAAAAAAAATGTGAAAAAAATTTTTTTTTTTTAAATGTGAAAAAAAAATGTTGACAAAAAAAAATTGAAAAAAAAAATTTGACAAAAAAAAATTGAAAAAAAATGTTGACTAAAAAAATGTGAAATATTTTTTTTGCCAATTTATTTTGAAAAAAAATATTTTTGACAAAAAAAAAAATTGACAAAAAAAAGTTGACCGTTGAAAAAATTTATTTTCCTCAAACTTGAAATTGTGCTCCAAAAGCAGAAAAACATGAAAAAGTGAAAATGTTGTGCCTGCGGTTAAAAACATGGAAAAAGCAATGAATGAATCAACACAAACACTGACACGTTCAGCTGAAGGTCTCCAGTTTACAGGGTCACTTTTAAAACCGCAACACCCGGAGGTGAGACGCATCCACAGTGGGCTGAGAGAAGACTACTGTTACAAGCTGCTAAATCAAGAGAATCACAGCTTCTTCTTTTGAAAAGTACACACACATACAAAAAAGATAGAACAAATAAAAACTAATGAAAGAAAGAGAAAACAAGTGAATCACAGATGTGAAAACAATGACTGTGAATGTTTTTGGGAAAAAAATGAAAAAAAAAATATTTTTTCTTCAAAAATATTTTTTTCTTCAAAAATTTTTTTTTCAGAATTTTTTTTTTTTTTTTTTCTTCAAAAATTTTTTTGAAGAAAAAAATATTTTTGAAGAAAAAAATATTTTTGAAGAAAAAAGTATTTTTGAAGAAAAAAATATTTTTGAAAAAAAAATATTTTTGAAGAAAAAAGTATTTTTGAAGAAAAAAATATTTTTGAAGAAAAAAATATTTTTGAAGAAAAATATATTTTTGAAAAAAAATATATTTTTGAAAAAAAAATTTGAATTTTTTTTTTGGGCCAATTCTTTTTGAAAAAAATAAATTTTGACAAAAAAAAAATAACAAAAAAAAATTGACCCTGTCGAAAAAACAATTTTCCTCAAACTTGAAATTGTGCTCCAAAAGCAGAAAAACATGAAAAAAGTGAACATTTTGTGCCTGCGGTTAAAAACATGGAAAAAGCAATGAATGAATCAACACAAACACTGACACGTTCAGCTGAAGGTCTCCAGTTTACAGGGTCACTTTTAAAACCGGAACACCGGGAGAGGCGCATTCACCGGTGGAAACGCACGTAGTTCAGGGGTAAAGTTCCTCCTTATGTGTGTGTCTCATAAGTGGAACCATTTTCGACTGAGAGCAGCTTGTTAACTTTGTATGGAAGTTTCAAAGATGGTTCCTTGTACTGGAATAAGTTCTGTTTTGTTTGAACCATCTCCAAAAGCCTGACAAACATGATCATGAATTTTTACAGTGTGTCATTTCACAAATCGTCTCCAAGACACAAAGTACTCCGAGATCATTTTCAATATTTCACTCACCCTATATTTTCTTAATTAATTATGCCGTGTCAAGTGTGACTGCAGTCGAGTGGTGGTCTGATTAAAACATAAGCACATGTTCCGCGACTCCCACTGAGCTCAATCAAACGCTAAGTGAGGATGATTCAACTGCGAGCAATCCAGCCTCGGAAGTGGAGCCGGCGGAGACTCGTACCTGCAAGAGCGCCCGACAAAACCCCGAGGAGGCAGAGACAGAGGTTCTTTTAATTTCAGATGAATTAGTCTCACATCCTCAGAACAGGTGAGGGCATGAGGGTAATGATGCCTGCTGGATGTCAGCGTAAAGACACTGCCAGTTTTTAATAACAATAGTGCTCTTTGATATGAATCTCATTAAAACTCAAAGCCATTATTATCACGGCGGTGTCAGAGCGGTGTTTTATCTAGCAGCCGAAGCGGGTTATTAGACAGATTTGTTCCAACACGGAGACAGTCGCCTGATTCAGCTGTTCACTCTCAGCAGAACAAGTCAGCGCTCTGATCTGCAGCTTAATGCAAATTTAACGTGCAGGAGCCGCCGCCGCCGCCGCTGCTGTCGCCACTCGCTTTGTTGTCCACAGTTCTTTTGTGGCAGCTGGTGTGTGAGTGTGTTTGTGTTCTGACCTAAAAAATAAAATAGAGGGAACAGAAATGACACAAAGTGAGTTCAACCTGACAAAGACGGCATGTGACGGAGGGCTGAGAGGAAGATGTGATTGAGGCGTGGACCTCCTGCACCCCCGCCGTCAGGACGCAAAGAGGCTGCAGGACAAAACGCCGATGACACTGGAGACATGTTGGTGGATCATGCACATGTACTGACACAAACAGAAACCACTGCAGAGGAGCTTCTGCTGAAATAATTGATTCCCCGACTTGAAGTTGACCCTCATTGACCCCGACAACAACCAAGCATTGCTCCTGCTGCCAGGGCCTGAGCCAGGGGATGGTTAGGGGGTGATTATTCACCCCCAGACAAAAAGAGTCCAGATCTGCTTCTGCCAGTTTCATCCAATCTGGGTCTTATAAGTTCGGATAAGAGTGTGCAAACAAAACAAATGTGACCACAGAAAGAAACAGCCAATCAGATCATTAGAGAAGCTGTTAGACTTAACGGCCATCTTTCCTGAATGCACCAGCATCCATATCTGCCTTAGATACAGCAAAAAACTGTGGGGGCACAGGATGGTCAATCAGAATCAGAATCAGAATCAGAATCAGCTTTATTGGCCAGGTACGCTTGAACACACAAGGAATTTGACTTAGGTAAACTGTGCTCTCTTTGTACAAGGCATAAGAATAATAATAATAATGCAGAGATCTCAGCCATAATGTAACTCTAGCAAAAGTTCAGACAGGAAGACTATAAAGCAATCACAGCAGTTGTTTAACTCTCCTCTCCCTCGTTCAATAGCTCACCCTCTTCCAGCTGCACGCTCCTGAGCTGTCATTGGTTAATCAGCAGCTGCATCATCCAATAGCTCAGTGGCACGCCCTTATCATCAGCCTATCAACTTTCTGCTGTCTTTTTAAATGCGTCTCTCTCTCCTGCTAGTTCCTTCTTGCATTGATGGTGTGCACCCCTCCACCTCCCCATCTCCACCTGGTCTCTGCAGGTCTTCAATTCCTAGGATCATCAACCACCACCACCAGTGTCTGGACTCTAGGGGGATTTCTTCAGCTGCCAAATTCATGCATCCTACCCTCACAACATTATCCCCATAGAGTCCTTACACCAAAGATTTCTGTCAAGTTTCATCATTCATTCAGTTGTAAGAAATAATCTTTAATATTCAAAATGTGTCTCTCCTGATTGAAATACATGTAAGCCACCTGATGCTTCATTCTGATTGGTCGAACCCCCTTGACAACGGTTGTAAATGAACGTGGAGTCTCTTTTACCCCTTTTCCACCGAGGCAGTTCCAGGACCGGTTTGGAGGCGGCACTCAATTGAGAACTGGTTGTTCTTGTTCTGACTGTGAGTGAACCGGCTCAGGGCCGGGAAAACCGGTTCCAGAGCGGCTCCAACTCTTTGCTGGTCTGGAACTGCAAACCGCTTACGTCAGGGGCGAGGGGCGGGGTTACTGTGATCAAAACCACAAACCCAACATGTTCCCTCCATCGTCCTGCAGCAAACAAATCAAAGAGACTAATGGATTCCAAGGCAAAGCAGCGGTCGGCCGAGGAGACAAGCTGCCGTTGTCCTCCATCGTTGTTGTTGTGAGGGAAAGTTTGCGGCTAGCGCTGCTGGGAAAAGCGGTCATGTAAATGTGACGTCATGACCAAGCGGCAACCTCCGGTCTGAAAGTATGAGTCCAATGCAGAAGTGCTAAAAACTGCTACAGCATTAATAAACATGTTCACAGCCTGGTACAAAAGACCAGTGTAGTCTGGATAGCTCATTTCTCAATGTCCTCTCACTGTGAGGGGGGGGAGGATTTCTTTCTAATGCGGCGATTTCCAAGATATTGAGATTACTAGTCTTCCAATGAGAGGCACAGCTGCCTGCAGGAACACTGTAGCTGTCGGCTAGGAGGCTCAAACTCCGCCTCTTAAGGTCACAGTGGCGCCACAGCAGCAATATGGCTGCCACCAACGATTGGCCTCAAAGCAGCTCTTCAGAAACAGATGGGTGACATCACAGATACTACGTCCATATTTTATACAGTCTATAGTCATGACGTGCCTCTTCCAATGCCTCGAGCGGGCGGAGAAACAAACGGGTGCCGTGTTGGTGCACGAGTTCAACCAGCTCCGAACCAGCGTGAGCACCAGCCAGGAAATACAACCCGGTGGAAAAGAGGTATTTGTCCTCCTCAGTCTCTGGATCCACAATCGACTCAACTGCCTGCCAATCGAGCCGATAAAGCCGGCTGGATGGAGAAGTCATGGATGTTCTGCCTCATGAGAGTTATTTCTGCAAAACCCAACATGTTTTACTCATCACCTGTTCGATGTTTATTAACTCACAACAGCTTCAGCTAAAGCATAATAAAGAAACATGGTTGGAGCTCTGATTTTGCACCTGAAAGTTAGGGAAAGTTAGTGTAGCTAGCATCCTATCTACAGCACCAACCACCTTACTCCCACTGCCTCTAAGGGCAATCTGTGAGGTATAAAACAGAGAGTGATCGGTCCTTGAACGCAGCACAGAGCAGAGGAAACATCCTTAAAGTTATGTCCTTGCTTTCAAACGTCCAAATCTGAAACGTTTCCTGGAGATGAATCTGATGAAACAGGAAACAGAACACACATCTGTCTCTTTACACAAACACGTTGTCTTTGATAACACCGACCTCTCTCTCTCTCTCTCTCTCTGTCTCTCTCTCTCTCTCTCTCTCTCTCTCTCTCTCTCTCTCTCTCTCTCTCTCTCTCTCTTCTCATGTAAACAAAACTGATATTTTGTGAACATTGTGGTGCAAACATGGGCATCGTTCCCTCTCTCTCCTTCTCTCTCTTTTTTTGTCTCTTTCACACTCAACATTTGTGCTACAGTACACTCACATGCTCTCTCTCTCTCTCACACACACACACACACACACTGTCACACTGATCAGCTTGTGTCTCAGTCAGTCAGCCATCTGTTCACCTGTCCACCCTCTCTCTCCCTCTCTCTCTCTCTCTCTCTCTCTCTCACTCCATTGTGTTGCCAGGGTAAGATTCACCCTGCAGAGCACCACGCCGGCCTCTGACTGGCTGCTCCTGCGTTCAAGCCCCGCCCCATTACTTCCCTCCTTTCCTCCCCCCCTCTGGCTCTCTTGCTCGCCCACCCGCCTGTCCGCCCGACCTCTGTTTCCAGCTCTCTCTCTCTCTCTCTCTTTCTCTTTCTCTCTCACACACTCTCTCTCTTTCTCTCTCTCTCGGCCCACCACCTTTAACGGGCGCTCTCGCTCTCTCGCAGAAAAGTGCAAAGTCTCGCACTCGTCCTTCTGTGTTTTTCACCCTTTTCCTTGTAATGTCTCCATATGTGAGTCTCCCTGGACGCCTGTTTCCTCTCATCCTCCTCCCCCTCTCTCTCTCTCATCTTTCTCACTCTTGTTCCCACTGCTCTCCCTCTCTCTGTGTCCTCTTTTGCCCTCTCTCTCTCTCTCTCTTTCCGTCTCTCTCTCTCTCTCTGTCTCCAAACCGAGAGCTTTCCCATCATATTTACACTCCCTCTTTCTTCCTCTTCACTTCTTCTGCTGTTATCTCTCAGTCTTTTCACAGGCTGCAAACTCTGAACAAGATGCATCTGAGGCTCAGAGAATCAAACATTTGAAGTGATGGAAACTTCTGTACACGTCCTGCAAAAGCAAATCCTGCAGACGCACTTCATGCAGACTTCATCATGGAAAAACACTTCCGATTTCATCCAGAGGGGGCGCCAGATTCAACACAACTCCTCATTTTTCCTTACACTTGTGATATTCAATTAAATTCAATTCAATACCTTTATTTATTCTCCAAAAGACATTGAGGTTTCCCTCATTTCCAGTGTTGTTGAGATCACAGGCACATTAGAAACTGAAACACTAAAAAGACAAAGGAGCTCATCGTAGATCTCAGAAAGAATGCCGACATACACTCATCCATCCACATCGATGGTGGAGGTGGAGCGTGTGACCAGCTTCAAATTCCTGGGGATCCACATCCCACAGGACCTCATCTGGAAGACCAACTGCTCCAATCTGGTCAAGCAGGCTCACCAGCGTCTCTTTTTCCTGAAGACTTTGAAGAAAAACCGCCTCTCTTCAAAGATCCTGGTGAACTTCTACAAGATTGAGAGCATCCTTACCAAGTGCATTACAGTTTGGTACGGGATCTGCTCTGTCTCGGACCAGAATGCATTGCAGAGGGTGGTGAAAACCTCCCAACGCATCACTGGAGCCTCACTTTCTGCCATTGGGGACACCTACAGGAAGTGCCGTCTCAGGAGAGCTGGGGACATCACCAAAGACTCATGTCACCCAGCTCACAGCCCTGTTTACCCTCCTGCCCTCTGGGAGGCGCTACAGGAGCCTCAGGACCAAAACCTCCAGGTTCAGGAACAGCTTCTTCCCCACAGCTGTCTCTTTGTTGAACTCTGTCCCCTGACGTCCCACCCCCCTTTCACTCACATAAACATGCTTACCACCTCAGGACTGAACCACCACTCCACCATTAACTGCACTTTCCATCCTGTACATTCATTCATTCATAAATTCAATTTACTGTACATATATAGTCTAGTCATTCATGTAGATACATATCATATAATATTAATTCATCAGTCATATTTGTATATTCTGTATTATTCATGTTATTTAACTTACTGCTAAGCACTTCTGGTTACATGCTATCTATATTTCATTACTTGTTTGTACCTGTTACATGCTCAATGACCATAAATCTAATCTAATCTAAAACAACGAACAAACACACAATCATTCACAAAACAATAGCTTCATTAAAACAGAGACAGTTGCAGACACAGTGGTCTGAGATCAAAGTCTTAAACTCTGCAAAAGAGGGAATGGATGTCAATTTTAAAGTCTGTTGGAGGGTATTCCATGATTTAGGGGCATCGATGGAAAATGCTGATCTACCCAGCTCAGTGTTAACTGGACGGGCTTCCAGGAGAGAGATACGTGGAAGCAAACTGCTTTTAAAAACAGGGATGCATCATCAGCTGCTGGATAACTCATGCTTTCACTCTTCCTCCAAAGCAGTGGAATAAAACCGTCTCTATCTCTTCAAAGCAAACAAACAGACCGTCTAGTCGTCTGAGGTACATCATCCATGAAGCCCCAGCTCCGCTCCTCTCCTCTCCTCTCCTCTTTTCTCTTCTCCTCTCCTCTCCTCTCCTCTCCTCTCCTCTCCTCTCCTCTCCTCTCTTCTCTTCTCTTCTCTTCTCTTCTCCTCTCCTCTCCTCTTTGCTCTCCTCTCCTCTCCTCTCCTCTCCTCTCCTCTCCTCTCCTCTCCTCTCCTCTCCTCTCCTCTTCTCTCCTCTTCTCTCCTCTCCTCTTTTCTCCTCTCCTCTCCTCTCCTCTCCTCTCCTCTCCTCTCCTCTCCTCTCCTCTCCTCTCCTCTCCTCTCTCACATTCTTAAACTGTCGTCAGCGGCCCAAACATCCTTGAAACTCCTCCGGCTGGCTCTGACTGAAATTATTTATCTGGAAAGTTAATGGAGCCTGCTCTCCCGGGGGGGCGGAGGCCTCAGGACGACTTGCTTGGTTAGAGAGGAAGCCGACCATGTGGGACGTCCCTCCTGTCAGCTACACTCTGCGCCCTGATTGGTTGTCTGCTTTGATGGAGACTAAACAAAGGGGAGGGGAGCGGGTGGTCTCTGATAGATACTGGACTCATTAATGAAGAGGTTGTGTTTGTTTCAGGGAGGGAGGTGGGTGTCTCCATCATTCATCAGCTTCTTTATAATATAAGAGACTCTGGAAATGAGTCAGTAATTCATCAATCAAGGACTTCAGTACTTAATATCTTTTTAATGGAGTCCTGGTTTCATTGTAGGAGCATTAATCATTTCACACAGCAGGTCAGAAATCAGAGTTCTGAGCAGACGACTCGGAGCGAGTGACACCGTGAAGACATCTCTGTGAAATCCTCGGCCCTGAAATGCTGCTGTAATAAAGAGAAATCGTCTCCAATTAACCCGCGTCTCAATATTTAATTTCAGAATGTTTGGAGGGATGACAGAAGACACATCAGCCCTGAGCTTTGAGCCTCAAAGCCCTTAAAGTGTGTTTGATTCAGCCGAGAGCAGAAGAGCAGGGTTTTTAAGAAATAAGATCTTAACGAGGCGGTTTCTGAAATATTGATGGGATTGTGATTCTGACAGTGTCTGAGTGTTTTTAAAGGTTTCTCTCAGCTGGATTTATTTCTCTTAAAAAGTCTGAGGCGATAGGTTGGGCATGGAGGCTGACACATACATGCTGTTCATGTTCGGACGCAGCCTCTTCAGGACCAGACTGACCAGTGCTGCGTGATCTGGTGTGCTCTGCTCAGAGGATGGGAGCTCACAGACAGAAGACAGAATCAATCAACTGATCAGGAGAGCAGATCCAATGGAGTCCATCCTGAGAGACCTCACACACCTGCTCCAGAGTCTACTGGTGATTCAGCCGAGCACTGAGTTACAGAAGGTTCTTTCTCTCAGCAGCCATTACATCATGTAACTTTGCAAACTGTGAATCTTTGCAGTTTGGATTTTTAATTGTTCTAACAAGATTTATTTGTCTTATTTATTTATCCATTTATTTCTTGTATTTATGTGATTTATTTTAACTTTAACTGATTTTTTATTTTGCTTTCTATTCTTACTTATTTTATTATTTTTAACTGTATTGATTTTGTTTAATTTTAAGTATTTTAAGTATGATCAGTACTTTTATTATTTCCCCTTCTCTGTTGTTTTCTGTCTCTCTTCCTTTGTGAAGCACTTTTGTTTAAAAGTTGCTATATAAATAAAGTTGAGTTGAATATTCTTTTAAAGGGGACATATCACGCTTTTTTCATCAACATATATTGGTCTAAGAGGTCCCCAAAACATGTCTTTAAAGTTTATCGTCAAAAAAACACTTTGAAATCAGATTCTGGTCTGCCTGAAAAGCCCTCTTCTTCAGTCCTGCTCAGAACACTCTGTTTTCTCTCTGACCACGCCCCCTCAGGAAGTGGATGTGCCTCGGCTCTCCAGCACGTTGATCTAATGTTTACATGTTGGCTGAATATACACGGCTGCTCACAGATCACGTTACTGCAACCCTCTGAATCTGATCCAGAATCTGATCCTGACGGAGAGGCGCCTGCAGCAGGACCTTTCTGAACCATTGGTCACAGATTTAGTGTTTCTTGTTGTTTTATTTGTCAGCATGTCGACGTGTGTCTTGGTACACAGCTACGAACATGTAGCTATGTGGCTATGCTAACTAGCGCTAGCACTTATCCATGACAAATAAAAATCATCCACTCGATCTTCAAATCTTCAGACGTGGGGAGTCAAACCGACCTCTACCAGAAAGGCAGCGGGACCTTTCTGAAGGACTGGTCACAGATTTAGTGTTTCTTGTTGTTTTATTTGTCAGCATGTCGACGTGTGTCTTGGTACACAGCTACAGCTATGACATGTAGCTATGTAGCTATGCTAACTAGCGCTAGCACTTATCCATGGTAAATAAAAATCATAAACTAGATCTTCAAATCTGCAGACGTGGGGAGTCAAAGCGACCTTTGTGTTTATTAAGACAGCCTACAACTAGCATGCCTCCCTCCTAAGCTCCTTGTTAGCACACATGTGTGCAGGGAATGAAAAACGGAGGAGGGGTTGAGTTGTATTTTATACAGTCTATGGGCTGAACAAGCTCCGAGCTCTGACTTCCTGTTACAGACCGGATATTGTTGTTACGTAACAAAAACACGGCTGGTTTCAGCACACATTTACAGAAAGGTGGAGAAATCAGAACAGGGGCAGAATGGATTCTTTTCATTCTCAGGGGGTTTGTAGACAGGGACACAGATTTCAGGTAGAGAACCATTAAAAAGTCCATTTTGCATGATATGTCACCTTTAATTACATTTTTATAGAGAGCTTTTATGGAGTATAATGAAGGTATTATTTTTTGTATTATTTAATATTTTCTAGATGTTATTTCAGGTCATTTCTATGTATTTTTCAAAAATATCCAAATGTTTTATTTTTCCAGATATTTTTTTATATTATTATTATTTTTTTGTTTTAAGTTGTATTTTGGGGCTTTTTGCCTTTAATTAACAGGACAGCTGAAGAGAGACAGGAAATTAGGGGAGTTGATTGGGGGAAGACATGCAGGAAATGGTCACGGCTGGGAATGGAACCGGCGACCCCTGCAACAAGGACTGTAGCCTCTGTTTGTGGGGCGCTTAGACCGCTAGGCCACCAGCACCCCTTATATTATATTTATGTCCGGTATTTTAAGCTGTGTCATGACTGAATTCAGCTGCTCTAACAGAGACATTTTTCCTGCAAGGGATTAATAAAATATCTATCCATCTTCAGATAAAATCATCAAAAAGACAGATCAACATTTAACCTACTGTCAAAAGAAAGATACATATATACCATGTATATCCCAAAAAATAAAACAGGCCTCATAATGTATCTGCAGAGAGAATGCCGCCTCCCTGTGACTCAAACTTTCTAATTTTGGAGATCTTAGAGCATCAAGCACTCGGCAGTGATTTGAAGCTCCCTTTCCAAACCCTGCAGGTCGGCACTAACAGAATAAAGGTGACAGAGGTGACGTTGCTGTCTCTCTCTGCTCTGATCTCGGTCTGAAACAAACACTAACGTAACATGTCCATCGTCATCAGAAGCTGAAGGGACTGTGTTGGAATTTTTAAGGAGATTCAGATGTGACAGAGAGAAGAGCAGAGACACACGCAGCAGGGAGCAGGATGAATGACTCTTCACGACCTCTTTAACTCCATCACATATCGCTGCTCTCTCTCTCTTACACTGAAAATATGAGGATGTGGATTTGTTAGAAACAAGCTTTAATAACGTCGTTAGGAAGAGCTTCATTTACTCCCCTTCATGTAAATTGAATAACTGCATCTGCATTACTTCCTTAGTTCTGTGATGAAGTCCTGCTGAACTTCATTCAAACAGATCTAAATGAGAGTGATCAGCTGACTTGATGCGACCAATCAGGTTTGTGCACACACACAGGCCTCTCAGTGACCTTCTCTAGTCCAGATTAAGACCTCAGGGTGTGACAGGTGTCTGAGGAGGTCTTCAGAGTTGGGATTAGCTGAGGAGGAGTCTCCCCGAGGCCTCCCTCTCCTCCCGTGTGCCGGGGGCTGATGGTTTTGGTTCAGTTATTGTTGTGGCTATCATGGCGGCTAACAGAATGAGCTACTTAAGAGGTGAATCCTGTCTCCTTTGATTCGTGTCGCTCGCCTGGCTGTGACCCAGGAGGATCCAGGCTAGGGCCCCAGAGTCCTTAACCCCCACAAAGAGGGTCTATCTGGTAAAATCTGCCTCCTTAGAGCTGCTTAAAGAAAAAAAAAAAGGGCTTTCCCGCTCCCTGCTCCCCGCCCGTCGTCTTCCTTTCTCTCCTCGTCTATTCATCGCCGCTCTTTTAGCATTTCCCTCGCTCGTGTCTCCTCTGTCCCCTCGCTCTCCTCCTTCCCTCGCCCTGATTGGGATCTGCAGTCAAGCGGATTAACACATTCTGGCAGGAGAGGCAAGCTGCCCACACACACACACACACACACAACCACACAGAGTCAGGCAGCACGTGCATCTCAAAGAGAGGCTGTGTGTGCATATGTGCTGCCTCTCAGACTCACACTGGAGTAAAGGAATCTTGTGCACACACATACACACACACACACACACGCACACACACACACCTCGAAGTGAACTAAAGTGCTTCTAAGCATACAGGGACGCCGCAGTGTGTGTGTGTGTGTGTGTGTGTGTGTGTGTACAGTACATGCAGGGAGGCCAAAGGACATGAGTGTGTATGTGCATGCATGGATGAGTGTGTGTGTGTGAGGCTGCGTGACTAAATCCACACTTCATAATTCATACTCAAAAGCACTTGCTTGGAGAGACTCACAGAGGCAGAGCGGCAAATGGGCACATTTTGTGGCTATCCAACTATCCTCTCTTTCTTTCTCTCTCTCTCTCTCTCTCTCTCTCTCTCTCTCTCTCTCTCTCTCTCTCTCTCTCTCTCTCTCTCTCTCTCTCTCTCTCTCTGTATGTCGCCGTGTGTCTCTGCTCTGTCCTCGACCAGCGATGTCACACCCCGTGCCACCTTATCAAAGCTTAAGTCGTGATAATAACTCATGATTCATCCACACGGTCGTGATCTTTGAGCACTTTGCTCTGAATTCCTCTAAAAGTCAAACATGTATCTGAAAGTCTGAAGTCTTGTGTGTCTGTTACATGATGCAGTCATGATGACCTTTGAATGTTCAACATGCCTCGGTGTGATCCGAGGGAGATGGAGTGAAGGTTCAATCATCAAGTGGAGACATGTGTTTAAGAATGAAGGATTAATCTGAGTCTTTCTGCACCCATAAAAAAGTTTATCACCAGTTTGGGAGTGTTTATACTTTAATATTATTTTAAATTATTTTATTCTATTGTATTCTATTTTATTCTATTTTATTCTATTTTATTTTATTTTATTCTATTTTAAATTATTTTATTCTATTCTATTTTATTTTATTTTATTTCATTTTATTTTATTCTATTTTATTTTATTCTATTTTATTTTATTTTAAATTATTTTATTTTAAATTATTTTATTTTAAATTATTTTATTTTAAATTATTTTATTTTATTCTATTTCATTTTATTTTAAATTATTTTATTTTAAATTGTTTGTATTGTATCATTATTTTATTTTAATATATTTTATTCTATCTTTATTTTATTATTATTTTATTTTATTCTATTTTATTTTGTTTTATTTTATTTGTATTTATATCTTATTTTTTTATTCCTTCTTCTATTAATATCTTCTTTAAGAACACATTATGTATTGATCGCCATCTGAATATAAAGATAATGTTAACCAGTATATCAAAAAGTGTCTCTAAATCTGACTACCAACCCCAGCTTTAAATTATCAGGATTCCCACTCTTTTCCAGAGATCATTTTCCAGGACATTTCAAGGACATTTTCAGTGATGATCAAGCTGGTATGACAGTCTAAATGTAGTTCCTAATTTAGTTCCTAAATAATCTAATATGTTCCTCTCAGTGGAAGTCTACATTGAAAGTCTATGGCTATCCATGAAATCATCTCTTACATGCTTAAAGATGATGGCAAATTGATTACAGATGTACAGCACTTCACTTTATTAGTGCAACCAAGTTATAATGATGGGAAACTCTCATCTCAGCTTTCTCTTTTCTCAAGAAATATAAAATTAGCTAAGAAAAAAACAAAAGAGCCAGCAGAGGAATCTGAAAGCTGCCAGTTTTCCAGGTTTTCCAGGACGTGTGGAAACCCTGAATTATGCTTTATTATTTTATTATTTATTTTATTATTTTTTTGTTTATTTTATTTGTATTTATTTAATTTATCTTCACAGTTTTATTGATATTTTCAGCCTTCATTTTATTTTCAACTTTTATCCTTACCCTTCATAATTTTTTTATTTTAACTATTTATATTCTTAATATTAATCTGACGCTTTAACTTATTTTAATTGAACTTATTTTATTGCTGTCTCTATTTTAAAATCCCTTTTTTTGTTTTTGAATATCTTGCCATTGTTTTATTTCTGCTTCTTTCTTCTTTTCAGTCGCTGTAAAGCTCTTTGAATACATTTGATTTGTATGAAAGGTGCTCTATAAATACAGCTTGATTGATTGATTGATTTTTAGGCCTGTAAGTTGCAACACAGGAGACAACTGTTGCAAGAAATGTGTTGAAAAGTACTCAAACACATCCGTCCTGCCGCCACAGGAACTCCAAACCTCCCACAGTAGATTAGAACATTATGATATTAGCATTTCAGCACATCCTCTCACAGTGTGGCATAAATATTTCCCCTCAAATGCAGCTCTGAGGTCACACGAGGACTTATTCTTGAACTTAATGTTTCCAAATGTCGCTGCAAATGCAAAATAATAAGGATTAATGGGAAGTGGTCGCCACAGATGATGCTAACACCCGCTTAGCAAGGAGGTGTGTGCTGCAGCACATCTGGCAGCGGGGACAGCTGAGGACAGGCGCTGGAGAAAGTTAGTGGATGCCTCTTGGCCCGCAGAGAGGACGTGTTTGTGTGTGTGTGTGTGTGTGTGTGTGTGTGTGTGTGTGTGTGTGTGTGTGTGTGTGTGTGTGTGTCGATGTGTGGGGTGAAGTATACAAGCTGGTATAGGAGGGAAGCTCCCATGTAGGACACACACATAGACAGACACACAACTGAGAGGCTCACCAGGCCTGAATATTGTATGAGGCGATCTCATGGGCCACTGCAGAGCGTGCAAACAGAGAGAGATGCACACACACACACACACATGCACACACACTTACACACACACACACACACACAAAGAGAGAGAAAGAGACAGAGTGACACACTTGAAAACACAAACACATGTACGCACACAAACAGGGCCAGTGGAGCTTGAGCTGATGTGGCCCGAAGCAGCCCAACGCCCTGTCACACACACACACGCACACATATACATACACACACACACACTAACACACACACACACACACACACTTGCATACACTTAAGAGCCATCTGCAGCTGGAGATACAGCCTACAGAAAGGCTTTACTGCTGACACAGTGAGACAGAGAGAGAGAGAGAGAGAGAGGGATAAGAAAAGGAGGGAGAAATGGTCGTGACCGAGTAAATCAGGAGATTAGGAGGAAGGAGAGAGAGGAGGAGCGGGTGAAAGGAGGAGAGGAAGTGACAGACGGAGAAGTGGAGGTGAAAAACGTGGCAGCAAACTCTGCTACCTCTGTCTAAGTATCCACCCACTCAAATCAAAAAGTGCTTCACCGACACTTTCCCTGAGATTTCAGCCCTTATTGGACTCCATCCATTATTGGATTAAATCTCACTGGATGTTACAACACCAGCCCTCAAGCCCCTTTTAGACCAAATAGTCCCAGGAACCAAATGTCCTCTTCGCACATTATTATTATTTCTGTGTCCAGGCAGAGCACCTCCAAAATACCAGAACAATCCTGCAACTCAGATGTAAACAGAAGCTTGTGTAACTCAAACTGCACGCTCCACAGACTCAATGTCAGTAACTGACAAAGATAAGAGAGTCATGAAGTTTCTGCACAAACTCTTCAGCCTCAACAAAAGTCAGGACACGAGCGCCACGCAAAAGTGAGCGTCAGCATCATCGCTTCTTGAAACCTGAGTTTCTGTCCGTGCACAGATTCAAACTAACACAGGACTTCCAGCAGGACCTCAGGACAGCTGGAGTCATGTGACCGAGGTTTCCCCTTCTGTAATCACTGAATCAAGGATTCTCCTCCTCCTCCTCTCCTCATCCATGTTGTCTTTCTGGTCCTCTGAAAACCTCTGACCTGTTGACTCCAGGCCTGGCTCCGCTCATCATGACTTTGGTTTGTTGTTGTAGTTAAGTGAAATACGATCTGGTGATAACACAGAGGCTTTTATTTTGAAAATCAAGCTGCTATTTTGATGTTTTGATGCCTGACTTCCTGTCCCGCTCCATCTGCTCTGTTGAGATTGATGCGTCGTGCTCCGGCATCCGGGAAGAAGAGAAGTCTTGTGTATCTGATCCGGAGGACTCGGACCTGCCGGATCAGAGATGCAGCCGGTACGCAATGGAACGGATCCAGTGGAAGTTAACACATTGACTAGAATAGAAACCTATCAGATCCATTGAGATAGACTGGACACAGATGTGGTGGATTTTGGCCGTAAGAGTGGATCTGGTGGATTTGAAGAGAGTGATGCAAAGGCTGTTAACTCTTGAGCAAAAAGGACCATCTCTGGAGGGTTTTGTCTTTAGTGCACAGATGAACAGTCAACGGAGCTGGATCCAGTGGAAGTTAACACATTGACTAGAATAGAAACCGATCAGATCTGGAGCAGTGACGGATCAGAGACGGACCGGACACAGATCTGGTGGAATTTGGCCGTGAGATGGTAAACTCAAACCTGGTCATTTTGAAAGCACTACTTCAAGAGCAGGCACTTTTTTTGCAGAGCAGGGACTAAACTAAGACCCTGTCCTCTCTTGTTGACTCCTTTATTTCTACAAAAACATGCATGTGGAGTTTTTATTTATGGAAGCGTGTTGCAATCACATGAGAAAAAACAAATGAGGCTGTTTTTCTGATTGAACGACGTACCGCTCCTGTAAAATCCCAACAGCACCTGAAGGCCACACAAGAAAGTAGCCTGAACACACCCCAGTTGTTCAGTTTAACTCAGTTTCATTTACTTTGAGTTTAAGACTTTGGGTCTACTCATGTCTTTAAGGAACCTAGATGTTGTTGTAAACTTTGATCAGCAGGCATCTTTGGACTTTGCAGTTATTTAGATGTAAGGTTCTGATCTTCTGCACGTTGCAGCATTTCTCCAGGATCAGCTGAGCAGATACGGCTTCATGGATATAAAGCAATGCATCTGAAATGCATTGAAGCTGGTGACTTGGTGACTCAAGAGACAACCAGACAATTGCTGAAAATACTGGACCTCAAGGAGTGCAACTGAGGCGACGGCATCTTGTTAATTTAAAAAAACTGAGATTTTTTTTCTCTTGTGAATCCGTCTTTCATAATTTTTCTCATGCCTCCAAATGAATCCTGATTTTGTATTTCTTTGAGAGGTCTGTATGAGACCCTTCTTCTTTTTTTCACATCTAACACCACCCCTGAGAAACTGCTGAAGACCGGACTCGCCTTCAGGAATCCACCTCTCAACAAACAAAGTCCTCCAGTTCCTGAAAAGGTTCCTGGCTTCCTGGAAAGTTGCAGTAAAAGGCAGCTGCATCTGAAGCCCCTCCAGCGCAGCAGCAGCAGCAGCTAGTGATTGATTTAAATGTTTGTGGATAGCTACAGACAACACGGAGAAGAATGATGCCTTAAAGCAGAAGTTAGAGGTCGGAGGAGCCTCTCAGGGGTTCATGAGATGAATCAAACAATCTTTGAAGCCTCTGGGCGTCTTCCAATAACACGTTTGATGAAACAGCCTGAAAGCGGGGAATAAAACTCATCATGTGGTGTTGAAGTTCACCGCTCCAGAGACACAGGTATGTTTGCTTTGTTCATAAAGGCAGGGAATAAAAAACAAATAGTTGAAATTGATATTTAATTCTGTTGGAATATTCGGCTGTCTTTAGCACGGCTTTCATGCAGGAGCTCAGGAGCAGCGAGTTCACTACTACCGCTAATTTTCCTGCTCTCGTCCACATGACTGAGAAACACAGAGTTTGGATTTGTTCCAGCGTGCTGCAAAAACTGAAATCTTATTCCTAGCCTCACTTGACTCCAAATCAGCCAAATTCACATTACAAGTCCTGTTACAAGACATTAGAGCACAAAATAAGGCCTGCCAAATATTAGAAACTGAGGTAAATTGTACTTTCTGTTCAGGAGATATTTCTGCACAGAGATCCAGGACTTGTTTTTTGTCACTTGTCTAATTTTGCTCAGATCTGAGTTTTTGCAGTGCAGATTTCTTCAACCAACCATCACAAAACTGACAGCGATGTAAACAGTATTGCCAACTCCTCAGTGAGGATTGGAAAGTAGCTATTGGCTGTCCTAAAAGTCTCTAAATGACGTCATCATTTAATTTGCATAATCTAAATTGTAATGGATGCTGCAGGAGAGATGTGTAAAGTTGAGGGAGAGACAAAAAGAGGTTAAAAAACACCCTAAATATGTTTATAACTACACTTAGGAGCAGACAACTTATTGTACACAATCTATATTTACAATCTAAAAGGACCAAAAAGAGACTGTAGGCAGGATCAGCCAGCGGTGTCTTCATACATGCATGATACGTTTGCCGTCTGGATGCTGAGGGATGAACACCTCCTGCTCTGAATGCACCTAGGAGGGACTCACAGCAGCATCCACTGCTCGCCGAGTAGAGTAAGAACGATACATGCTTTCACGTCAGTCTCCAAAAGTCTCCATTAACACCTGAAAGAGTCACTAGAGGAGTCTGAAAACTCTCTAAGTATAGTGACAAAGTCTCTAAGTTGGAAACACTGGATGTAATCCTTGGAGGACAAGTTGCACAATCCCAGTACATCCACTGATAGTGCTTGTTTGTTCCACTAACAGGTGTCTGACATTACAGAGGGATTCCTACATAATAAGGCCCCCTAATTTGGCTTTACAAATCCACCAAACAGAACACAGGGCATCAAAGGTCTACAGGGGGTCAGTTTTTTGGTCATGAAGCGTCACAGATATTGTGCTGGATCCAGATCTTAGTTATGCTGCTATAGGCTCAGACTGTCTCTCACTTTAACTCTTCCTGTCCCATTAAAGTTACTAACCATAGACCTTTCTGGAGTCCCTGAGCTCCCTTGTCTCGTAGGTTCCTCTGGATCTCTGCCATAGTCTCATAGTGCCTTATTACCCCTCTAGAATGCTCCAAGTATGTAAGGCCTACTTCTTGTACCTAAAGTCTTTAAAAGTAGTATGGGAGGTAGAGCCTTCAGTTATCAGGCCCCTCTCCTTTGGAATCATCTACCAGTCAGGGTCCGGGAGGCAGACACCCTCTCTACTTTTAAGAGTAGGCTTCAAACTTTCCTTTTTGATAAAGCTTATAGTTAGAGCTGGATCAGGCTTGGACCAGGTCTTAGTTATGCTGCTATAGGCTTAGACTGACACACTGGGATCCTGTCTTTCCCTCTCTCTTCTCTCTCTGCCTGTCTCTCACTTTAACTCTTCCTGTCCCATTAAAGTTACTAACCATAGACCTTTCTGGAGTCCCTGAGCTCCCTTGTCTCGTAGGTTCCTCTGGATCTCTGCTGTAGATTCCTTTTTTGGGGTCTGTTATTCATCCTTTCTTTCTTTCTTTCTTTCTTTCTTTCTTTCTTTCTTTCTTTCTTTCTTTCTTTCATTCCTTCTTTCTTTTATTCCTTCTTTCTTCCTTTCATTCCTTCCTCGTTTCTTTCTTTCTTCACTTATCTCTTTTCTTCTTTCTTTCTTTCTTCATCCTTTGCCTCCTTTTCTTACTCCGTCCTTTCCTTCACCATTTATTCTCCTCTTTTTCTTTCTTCTGGTCTCCCTCTCTTCTCTCTTTTCTTAGACCTTTCTGGAGTCCCTGAGCTCCCTTGTCTCGTAGGTTCCTCTGGATCTCTGCTGCTGTGGACGTTCCAGACTCCAGCTGCTACAACTACTACTATCCGTCTCTCCACTATCATCTCTCTCTCTCTCTTCATCTCCCTCTATCCCCTGAGTCTGGTCTGAAGTGCATGTTGTGTAGTTGTATTAACTCTTATGGTGCCTGCTGATTCTTTATCTTGGCCTGAGTGAACTTTTTATAATTTCATCCACAGATCTGAATCACTGAGCGCTCTCGTCTCTCTTTTGGCCTGACACCCAAAAATATTTTCTTAGCAATCATAGAGGCGACACAAAGCAAACAAGACCGACAGAAACAAGATTTATTTTAGCTCACAGAGTCGTTTTTTTATTCCCTGAAACAACAGCTGGGGGGTCGGGTCAGACAGAGTAAGTGACAGCACCCTGTCCTGGTCTGGATTTGGTGGTCCGGTCTATCTGTGTGTTATTGAAGACTGCGATCTGCTGTTCCTGCAAGCTAAAAGGCAGAGAGCCAGAGGTCAGGGACAGCTGGGCCCTCCCCCTCTCCCCTCTCTCCCCTCTCCCCCTTCCTGCCCCTCCGGCACAGACCCTGTTGTTACTCAGAGACCTCAATAACAACAACAGCAACAACAAGCCAAACGATGCTGCCTGGATCCAAGTGGAAACCACCTCAGCACAAAATGTCCACCAGAGAACCGAAGAGGCCGTCAGGAGGCTGAGGTCTAACTTTAGCTCATTAGCATATTGACTAGCAGAGAGGTCAGCGAGGAGGTTCGCGGTGAAGGTGTGAGGCCGATCGTTGACTCCCTTCTTTATGTTTTGGTAATAGGAATACATCTTTCCTGAGAACGTCTCTCCTCCCTGTGGGAAGAAACTTCATTGGCGCTCGCCGGGCGAGCACGAAGCACATTCACATGCCTTGCTGACCCTTTTATACATAATGGCCCTCTCATGAATTGAACACGAGATGGTTAGGTATGATTCAGCGAGCCGTGCACTCTGCAGCACAGCACTCAGGCTTCATATAGAGCCTGGACTTAAAGCCGGAGCTCTCCTGCCTTTTGAGTTTCTCTCTCTCTCTCTCTCTGCTGTTTTCTTTAGAAGTGGTTTTGCTGCAGGAGATCCGGATCGGTCTGCTGCAAACACTGAGAACATGGAGTCACCGTGCAGCGCTTATTCACTGTCATGTTGAACGCTCGGGTTCAAGCCAAGCAGGGAACGTGTGTCTTTAGATTACTGGAGAACCTCAGTGAGAGAAAATCTGACAGACTGTAAGAACTTTATTTTCCTCCTCAAAGAGATGAGAACCTGCAGCTGCAGCACAGACTGTCATGGCTGCAGCACTGACACTTTGATTACAGTGTTTGCAGCAAGGACAAACTTCCTTTAAAGGTGACATATCATGTAAAATTTACTTTTTAATGGTTCTCTCCCTGAAATCTGTGTCCCTGTCTACAAACCCCCTGAAAAGTCAAAGACTCCATTCTGCCCCTGTTCTGATTTCTCCACCTTTCTGTAAATGTGTGCTGAAACCAGCCGTTTCAGTTTTCAGTGTTTTTCATACGTCACAACGCCATCCGGTCTGTAACAGGAAGTCAGAGCTCGGAGCTTGTTCAGCCCATGCACACATGTGTGCTAACAAGGAGCTTAGGAGGGAGGCATGCTAGTTGTAGGCTGTCTTAATAAACACAAAGGTCGCTTTGACTCCCCACGTCTGCAGATTTGAAGATCTAGTGGATGATTTTTATTTTTCATGGATAAGTGCTAGCGCTAGTTAGCATAGCCACATAGCTACATGTTGGTAGCTGTGTACCAAGACACACGTCGACATGCTGACAAATAAAACAACAAGAAACACTAAATCTGTGACCAATGGTTCAGAAAGGTCCTGCTGCAGGCGCCTCTCCGTCAGGATCAGATTCTGGATCAGATTCAGAGGGTTGGAGTAATGCGGGTCTCTGAGCAGCCGTGTATATTCAGCCAACATGTAAACATTAGATCAACGTGCTGGAGAGTCGAGGCCACACCCACTTCCTGAGGGGGGCGTGGTCAGAGAGCTCATTCTCATTTAAAGGCACAGACACAGAAAACAGCCTGTTCTGAGCAGGGCTGAAAAAGAGGGGTCTACAGGCAGACCAGAATCTGATTTCAAAGTGTTTTTATGAGCAATAAATATGTCACCTTTAAGGGCCAGGCCAAAACTGGCAAAAAATGTTTCCCTTGTCTGCTCCGTCACTACTTCCTGTGATCCGTGCAGCTACCTGACGGACATGTAGCTTAGACTAGAACAAACCAGCGCCTACGTAACAGACAGAAGCAGATTTTAAATATCCAGGGTTTTTCTGTCCAGGTTTGGCTTCTGGCACCCCGGGCTGACCCTGAAGTGACACCCACACATCTCCTACAGATCTCTTCCTCCTGCACAGGACCTTGTTTTCATAAAAACACATGTTTTCAATGATTTGATATTCCTTGGATTCAAAGCTGGACTGCAGAGCGTCCTAAAACAAACACGAGGAAGCACGCTCGTACTTTAAGAGTCCGGGCTGCTACAAACTGGACTTAATGAAGTCTGAACGAGTCTGCAGGGACCACATTGAATTAGTTTAGGTTGAATCTTAATGATCCCACAGGGGAGAATAAAGTCTCGTTACAGCGGCAAGTGGAAGAATGACACACAAACAACGACAGAGATAAACAGTAAATAAAAACCCAGCACATGAAAAACACAAAGTGTGAAAGACAACGTTTGAAAATACTTCAAATAAACGTCCTCAGCTTCATGAGGGCTACAAGGACACATCCCCCCTCCCTCCCTCCCTCCCCTCCTCCCTCCCTCATCCTCCCACGCTTTACCTCGATGATGTCCGCGTTGGTCCGGCTCTCGTGCGGCTCGTTGTACTCGGTGTACTTGAGCAGGACCTTGTCCATGTCGGTGCTGGCGTACTGGAACAGCTTGTTGGAGTGGTTGAAGATGATGAGGGCGATCTCGCAGTCACACAGGACGCTCAGCTCGTACGCCTTCTTCATCAGGCCGAACTTCCGCTTGGTGAACGTCACCTTGGAGAGGGAAGGAGGGAGGAAAGACGGATATTAGGAGTGGAGAAGGTTGATATATATGTGCAGAAACCTGCTTTCAAGTCATGCAAAAATGACACTGATGCTCATTTGGAGAGGAACTTCTCATCCAATAGATCGCTCTAAACAAATGCATCAACAGAAGATTTTTTCCTGCAGGTTTCTTGTTTGATGGTATGATCTTTTAAATCTCTGGAGCCCCAGTTTGTTGCAGGGCGTTAGCATAAAATACCGTACATGATGCACATGTCTAAGTGGCTTAAATCACACAGACTAATAACTTCCACACCTTCTCTTTAGATTTGATTTTACAGACACTTAAAGAAGCCATAACGTCTTTCAACAAACCATCTGAAGCCAACTCTCCCTCTGCCCTCCGGCTCTCTTTATCATGACTGACACTCAGATTAACTGGAGCTGATCACACCCTGTATGTGCTGTCACGGTCATGCAACTGTCTTCCTCTGTGGTCGGATGAGTACAGTACCAAGAAAACATTAAAACCATTGCACGTAACATAAATGATGCAATTAAGGTTTGCAAATTTGTTAGCAGCACAACCAGCTTCGGTTTAGCTCCAGAGTAAGTAAATAATACTCTCTAAAGAGCCGGTTGGTCATCATACACTTTAAAAATCAATGCCATAGATCGCCAAATGTCTTAGTTCATGGTATCTGAGAGCAAACACAACAAAGTTTGGAAGTATTCCAAAAGAATGGCCGTGCACTTGGATGACAGTCTCTTAAAAATGTTGAATACATCACCCTTTCTTGTTTATTCTAGTTTCTACAACAATAAATACGCAACTTTAATTTGCTTGACATACACACACCAACATCTTCCCTCTCAAACACACACAGCATGGAGTATTTCAGTGTCCCGCCCCAACCTCCAACTGTCACCAAGCGGCAACCTCCGGTCTAAAAAATATGAGGCCAATACAGAAGTGTTAAAAACTGCAGTTCATTGAGGATCCACTTGAGGCTGGCCCCAAAATCACAGGAAACCACATACACACCAATTAAAAAAAGCTGATATTTACAGCAGAAATAAACATGTTTACAGCCTGGTTCAAAAGACGAGTGTAGTCTGGATAGCTCATTTCTCGATTGGCACACACTGTACGAGGTTGTTGAGATTACCAGTCTTCCAATGAGAGGCACAGCTGACTTGATTGACAGGTGGGAACACTGTAGCCATTGGTGAGGAGGCTCAAAGCCCGCCTCTTTACGTCACACTCCAGTTCAACATTTCCAATATGGCTGCCGCCGACAATTGGCCTCAAAGCAACGCTTCAGAAACAGATGGGTGACATCACAGATACTACGTCTATTATTTATACAGTCTATGGTTATCACATGTAAGGGATGGTGTATGGTTAGCAGGTCATTATGGGGAATACAATCCAGAGAGGGTAACCTGCTAATCATACATTATCCCGCTTATTACCTGACTACTAACTTAAGTGATGGTTCCATGGTGATGGATTCTTCTCTGCCTGTTGGATTGAACATGAACCTGTCCTCATTCAGCTCTCCTTCTTCTCTGAGCTCTGCGGTTCACACACCTTTAAAAATAAACTAATGTCTGAACTTTGAACCCTGCTGCTATCATCACCACCGCTCAGGGTTTAACTTTCTTTGGAGAGATCTCTAACCTAAAGTTTCTCTCACCTGCTCCTTCATCAGATTAATGGACAGGATCCAATAGATTGATTTGACATGACATGTGATCAGTTTTGCCTCTGGTGTTGATCATGTTAGTGAAAGTTAATAACCGTTGTCAAGGGGTTGGGACCAATCAGAATCAAGTATTGCACAACGTTGATGCTGCAAACGTATTTTAGCTGGTTGAAAAATGGTTCACATTTGGTCTTGGATGTCCAGACTGGACTACACTCCAAATTTCATCAATGAAAGTAGCATGAATGTGAATGTAGCATTTCCTCAGGACTCTGTCTAACAGAAGCTAACGGTTTCCCCTCACCTTGCGGTCTACGGTGTCAACAAGCAGAAGCTAAATGTGTCTGAACTCTTGTCCATGGTTTTATTTGACATGACGTGTGATCAGTTTGTCTCTGGCGTTGCTCATGTTAGTTAAAGTTAATAACCGTTGTCAAGGTGTTTGGACCAATCAGAATCAAGATATCTGGGTAATAATGTTGGATGTGACACATTCAATAGACTGTGACAGATTGATAACGCACATTCATGCTGATTAATTGGTGATACATTAAATTGTTGATAGTTAGACATCCAAAAACTCTGGAATAGTCCTTTAAAAACAGTAGATCCAAAATCTGAGATTCTGTTTTGGGTTATTTTGGCTTCCTTAAATATTTTCTGATGATATATATAAAATCAGAAATCAACATGTGGTGGAATTTGGGGGAAATGTGAGATGAACTCAGGGTTGAATGTCTCAGTTCAAGGATCTTCTACACCATGATGTTTGTGATCGACTCCTTCAAAGAGCAGAAAGTTAATAACCGTTGTCAAGGGGTTTAGACCAATCAGAATCAAGCATCTTACACAGCCGGACAGCTGCTCTTTAATCAATGCATTGACACTGGGACGTGCTGTTTGTTAAAATGTTGAACTGTGACTTTATAAATCACCTGGAGGTCGTCCAAACGAGGCGAGGAGTGAAGTCTGGAACCTGAAACCTCTAACACTAGCTGCTCGGTATATTAGGGACAAACGGCACCGGTTGTATGAAAGCGCTGTGTGTTTGAGGAAACAGACTTCTAGACAGAGTGTCGGAACATGCTCTCTTTCAAGTACTCACTACAGTTTGCTCACACACACACACACACACACACACACACTGACACACACTCCTCAGCTTGTCGTTTTCACACTCTGTTATGCTCTTTTCCATGCTCTCTTTCTATGTTGCACTCTCTCTCTCCCGCTCTCTTTTTCCACACTCTCCTTCTGTCACACATTATTTTACTCTTTCCCTCTCTCTCTCTAACACACACACACACACACACACACACACACACACACACATGCACACTCGCTCTTGTACGAGCCCCCTCAGTCGTGAACAAGCAGAACAGAGCTGAGAGTGTTGCTGAAGCACAGGGTCCCTTGTTGTCTGTTGGTTGGCTTCAGAAGCGCTTCCCTGCTATAACCAACTGGCATTTACAATCCGCCGAGATTTGGCTTTGTTTGGATTAAACACACGGGCTTGCACAAACACAAACACACACACACACACTCATATATCCAGATAAGATTAAGACAAAAGACACAGAGAGAGAGAGAGAGAGAAGCTGCAGGTACGGTGGAAATATCCGTGTTTGACGTGGAAGAGAGAGAGTCGATAATAAGCGTGTGCACAGATGGTTTGCTGGAGTTTAATTGAAGGTGTAAAAAAAGGGGTGGAAAGGTTTCAAGCATCTCTTCAGGCACACCCACGAGTGACATCAACACATTTTCCATCAGTCATTAACAGCTACACTATCTGCAGTGACATGACAGAGAGTGACCTGCGGTTCAGCGCGCTCCACGGGTTTCACCGCTACAGTGTGAGATCCAGTTTACCACATGAGTCCACCTTCACAGGAAGCACTTCATTATTATTAACAGATGATTTGGAATAATGTTGCTCTCTTCCAAATCACTGAACTCTAATAACCATCACAATAATTTAGGGCCTGTGTCCACTACCTGCGTTTTTCATTATTTATTCTACTCTTTATTCTTTTTTCAGCAGTATCACTGGCAGGATTTTCATATTTTAATTTAATATTAAATGTTTTATATTTTTTATATTTTGTATTTCTGAGTTTTGATTTTTTTTTCAATCTTTAATCTTTTGTTTTAATTCTTCCAACATTCTTTTATTTCCTTTAATTTGTCTTCCTCATATTTATCTTTTGTAGACTTTTAGTTTCTTTCTTTTGAAGTGTTAAATAAATAAAGATTATTATTATTTGTATATTTTTTATTATTATTAGTGTTATTATTATTATGTTTTATTTTGATTTAATTATTTTTATTATTTGTTTTATTGTATTTTAATTGTTTTTATTATTATTAATATTATTACTGTTGTTATTAATATTATTATTATATTTTTAATTCTTAATATTATTATCCTCAGCACAAAATACCCTCTCAATGTCAGCTGGGCTCCTCAATGTTACATCTCCATCACCGACCAATCAAATTCAGAAAGGGGCGGGACTTCTGCAAACTTTTTTTTCTAGGTACAATTTCCAGGTTTAAAATCAATTACATAGAACAGGGGTGTCCAAACTTTTTTCAAAGAGGGCCACATATGATGTTGTCAGAATACCTCAGGGTCAGTGGATCCTACTGTGACTTAGGAATCCCAAAAGTTATATATGAAATATTTAAATAATAACAATCATTTTAAATTTTGTCTCAATAAATCAGTAACTAGGAAGTCCTCAGTTCTCCACAAGCCATGTACACACGAGCAAACATTATCTGGTCTGGCTCATATATTGTCTCATTATTTTCCTATGGCAGGATGATGATCTAGATTTCATCACACTTCTTTTTCATGTTGTTTTTAAGACCTTTCTGACATGCAGGCAACATTTTAAGAACAAAATAATTATTTTCCTGAGTTCTGAACATTTTTTATTCACCAAATTTTGCCTTTTCTGCACAATTTCATAATTTTGATCTTGTCTTGTGTCCTCTTTTGTGTCTTCTGAAGTTTTAGTGTTCATCAAGAACATTTTCTCATCATGATAAAAACATGAATTTGAAAACTTGTCAACTTTAAGTGTTCTTGTGTTTCTCCTTTATTGCCGTCTTGCAGAATTCCCAGAGCTTTGGCTTTACACAGGTAGTCCATATGAAGCTTTTGAGACGTTTCTGGATTGACTTTAGTTTTGTTTGTAGAAAGAAACTGTGATTAATTTCTTTGCTATAAATAACACAATTTAAGATGGAAGCTTGGGGCCATAAATAAATGGACCTTGGGCCGCAATTGGCCTCCGGGCCGTACTTTGGACACCCCTGACATAGAATATCAAATCCCATTTAACAGTCACTGCTGGGATGTTATCATTAAGTCAACTAAATGGTGAAGTGTCAGTTTGCACCAGAGTCTAAAATGTAGCTCCATTAAATAACAGCTATATGGCTTATAGCTGCCATAACGCTCTAAAGCTCTACTACCTGGATGTAAACAAACACAGGTGATGATGTCATCCGGTAGTGGGCGTGGTTTGTCAGTATGTTGATCTAGTAAATGGAGATAAAGTTGTCTGTAGGCTGTGTCTGGTTAAACTGACATATAACCACTCCACCAGAGACATGAGGAACCAGCACAGGCATGAGGACGTTAACCTGCGGATGGTGCTAGCTCTGCTAGTGGTAGACTCACTCTGCAAACCACTTTAACATAGTTCACCTGCAGACTCTGTGATCCTGTGTTTAGCCATGTTAGATAAATTGTGCTCATTGTCAGATGTTTTCTGAGTGTTTTAAACGACCAGGAAATGAGTCAATGCAGGACAACTCTACTTGTAAGCTTGTACCTTCACCTTTTCCTGGATTTAAAGACTATATTTCAGTGCATTAATGCCAAAGTCAAGGCTTCTAAACTACATCCCCTTCTTATATTAAGTCTTTGGTTTCATCACAATCAGGACATCCTAAATATGAAGTTTGTTTCCTGATCTTCAGAGTAGTGAGAATTTAAATTACCATTTAAACAACTAGGAAGTTACTCTCTTTGGAGCATCGCTACTCACCTAAGGGATGCAAAAGTGTCTCTCATAAGTTAGCAGCATTAGCATCAATGAGAAGCACTCTGAAAGTAAGCTAGCAGAGCAAAGCAATGCTGTTAGTGGACACAGGCCCTTAACTTTGCAGGCTGCAGGAGTTGCCTCTCTCTACCTCTGCTGTCATTAATAAACTAACAGATTAAGCAGATTAACATAATTCAAGGAAAATCTACAAGTCTGGATACTTTGAAGAGAGCTTTATAAAAGCTTTCTGGGTCAACAGAAGCATCTCACTCTTTAACAAAAACATGAATCTGATGCTGTCAGACATGAAATATCTATTGAAGCATGATGTGGAATAAAAGGATGTTATTTATTTGCATATTCAGACTTTTGTTAACTTCTTTTCTTATTCAAACCCCAAAAAGTCAAGCTGTTTCCAAACATCAGAATATTGATCCTCTTGTTTTAAAGTTGCAGAGAGTTAAAACCTTTGCTTCCTTTTATTAATGTGTCCCTCTTCATGGTCTTTATAATCCACAGCGTTAATACCGCTCACTTCTAAATATTGAAATGATGAGTGTAGTTGCTCCTGTAGTTAACCCGCTCTGACACCGGCTGCGTGTGTTGGTCTGCAGGCGGCTCTGCCAGCCGCGGGTTTAAACTGAGCGTAATTGAAAGGAATTGAATAAGGAAAGAGAAAAGAGAGGAAGAGATAGAGAGGCAGAGATAAGATAGAGACATCGAGGATGAAAGCTAGGAAAAAGAAGCCATGTGAGACCTTCAATCTCTCCATCTTTCTCCATCACACTATCTATCCATCATCTCTGGTATCTTTTTACTCGTTTAAGCCTCTCTCATCCTTCCTTTCTTATTCTCTCGCCCTCATTTTCTCTTCCTCTCTCCTCCGTCGCTTTTTTTTCACATCCCCCCTCCCTTCGTGCTCGCTCACTCATTGCTTCCTGCTGCCACAAATCAAATTATATCGGGGTCGTATCCATGGGCAACCGACTCCCCTCCTGCCTCCCCTCCGCCCCCCATTTCCCACCTCATCACACACTGCTGCCATCATCTTACCTCCCTCTCTCCCTCCCTCTCTCTCTCTCTCTCTCCCCCTCCTGTCTTTATCTCACTGCCTATCTGCATACACCCCCCCCCCCTCCTCTCCTGCTCTTCTCACACACACGCAGATTGAGCAGATGAATTATGTTCTACGCCGTAGAAGGGAGGAAATTAGGGCCGCGCAGGATGACGAGTGGCTTTGTGATGAAGAGACAAGCTTCTGCAAACAACAACATCAACATCAACAACAACAACAAGCGCTCTGCTAACAAATTATAAGGTCATCCAGCGCCGGCGCTGAAAAAACAAACACAAGCACTCCAAACATCCAGATCAAAAAATAATCCCTCTTTCTTCTGCTTCTCGTGGAAAAAGTGGGCGGCGGGGTAAGTGACTCTGGGTCCCGCTGTTTGCCACAATGGATAAACAAGCTGGAGGTAATTGACATTAAGAGCAGAGCTGCCAAGGTAACCAATGGCAACTGAAGACTAAGACATCCTTAGTGAGCGGAGAGAGAGGAAGAAAGAGAGGAAGAAAGGGGGCGAGCGGTTCGGTTTCTGCATGTGTCTTGGCGAGGTTGTGGTGGTGTGGCAGATGGGATGAGGAAACCACCACTGACAACCGCAACCTCCTCACGCTGTTTCCTGTAGCTTCAATCACTCTCTCTTTCAGTTTGCTAGCTCGCGGAGTCGCTGCACAGAGTCGCTGCACAGAGTCGGCTCCAAGCAGTTTGAGCTGGATCCTGGAGAAGGCCACGATGCGTTGGGGATCAGTTTGAAGGTTCTTAATGGTAGAGAAAGAGTTAATGCAACATGCTCATCTATCCTAGTGATCCCCAAAGTGATGGCTGCTAAAGGTCCTTTAGATTTTACAACTCGCCCTGTGCACTGGAAGTGATGCTCTCTGAGATACGTGACTTTAAATGGATCATTAATTTGCACTGCAGTGCCAAAAGACAACACATGTCCACGGCCACCCAGGTCTATCTGACATCCCATGAAAGATCACCGTGTGCAATCAATAAACTGACAGACGAGGGGTCAAGCTGCTGTTTGCATTAACAGAGCGCCCCTCCTCCCCCATCACTTAAACTGAAATCAACTATTAGTAGTCTCCTGTTTTGAAGCCGATCGTCGGCGGGGGCCATATTGGAAATGCTGAAGTCAACCTAACTTTGTCCAAGCTAGTGTGAGGTAAAGAGGCGGGGCTTTAGCCTCCTTGCTAACAGCTACAGGGAGCCCACCTGTCAATCAAGTCAGACATGCCCTTATTTGGGCAAAACTTGTTTGTTTAATAGTCAACTTTATCCATATGGCACATTTAAAAACAACCAGTGTTGGCCAAAGTGCTTTACAAGGTAAAAGTACATGAAGACAACAATAAACAACAACATATCAGGATATTAATGACCTCTTCACGAGGAGAAGGTTAAAGAGAAGAGATGTGTCTCCAGCAAAGATTTAAAACATTCAACAGAGGGGGCCGATCTTAATTGGAGAGGCAAGCTATTCCAGAGCTTTGGGGGCCGCTGCTGCAAAGGCTCGGTCTCCCCGGGTTTTAAGGCGACTTTTAGGCACATCCAGGAACACCTCAGTGCTCGAGCTGGATTATGAACATGGAGCAGATCAGCCAAGTAATAAGGAGTTATAACAAATTCACTCCCATACAGTGTGTGCCGATAGAGAAATGAGCTATTCGGACTAAACTGTTTTTTGAACCAGGCTGAAAACATGTTGATTTCTGCTGTAAAGATCGTCTTCTTTGAATGGGTGTGTATGTGGTTTCCTGTGTTTCTGAAGCCAGCCTCTAGTGGACGCTCGAGGAACTGCAGTTTTTAACACTTCTGCATGGGCTTCATATTTTAAGACCGGTGGTTTCTGCTTGCTTTGGACAAAACGTCTTCTTTTGAAGTCTGAAGGCAGAGCAGGTGGTTTGGCAAGACTCAAGGTCGGTGATCAGGCGGATCCATCCTGCAAAGCTCCAATCTGATACGCTCGTTCGGACCAATCAGTGTCATTTCAGGGGGAAGAGGCGGAAGCTATGGTGCGGTTTACCTGAGGCGTAAGCAAGACTGCAGAACAGGACATTTCTTTTCTTAAAGAAGAGCAAAGACCTTTAATGCAAACATTTCCTTTGCAGAAGAATCCTGCAATGACACGACAGCAACTTCCTGTTGAGCTTGCATGCACGCCTGTTAAGTCATGCTAAGTGCTCTGATTGGCGACTACAACATGGGTCCTCGCGAGGTGTCCCTTTCACCTCATTGCTGCTTCTGTGTTAGCCTCCCTGCAGGTCCTGGGAGTACCTGGCCAGTCAGGCTGTCAACCCTTTCCCTCTCTCTTTCTTGCATCCTCAACGGGACTCTCTTCGTTGGCTCCGGCTGTCTTTGTAGTTTATTTTACACCGTGCAACAACCTACACACAGATTTACTGACACACACACCTCATCTCTTTTGTGCATCTTTAGTTAAAGCACTTTCTTTTGTTAATAAACTTTTGCATTGATAAGCAGAAACCCTGAATCCTGAGAAGACCTGTAAAATGACGTTCCTTTAACCCTCTGTTGTAACGTCCCGGATGTTCCTCGGCTTTCATCGTGGATTAACGGCGTGTTACCCTCTCCAGCCTGCAGGGTCACAGTGTCAAAGCAATCCCCTTCATCCCTGGTGTGAATAACACTCTCCAGAAATACCTCCGAACCCCTCATCTGATCGATTCCTCACTTCCAGTCGTGTTCTTTGCTCCTTCTCCTGCGTCTTTTGTCTCCGTGCAGAAACGTGGTGTTTGAGATGCTGTCATGTTTCCAGCCGGGGCCCACACTCTGAACGCTGTTTATTTTGCCGAGCTTATGGCAGCATCTCTGAATCAACACGTAGGAGGGTGACGGGCTGCATGTACTCCAAATAAAAATACAAAAAAAGCCCATTTGATTTCCTTTCAGGAGCGGCACTGTTCATTAGCTGAAGCAAGCGTGTAAAAAGCACTTATTTCTTCAGCAGCTTAATACTCTGTTCCACTTCAAAGACAGCAGACTTGTTCTGAATGTTGCCGTCAGAAGAACTGAATCCTATTTCACTGTGTAAATTGCTCTGGATTAGACTATCAGATAAACAGAGGAATAAATGTAAACGATGAGAGCGGCTTTGGTTCAACACAAGCATCCAAATGTCATCTCCTGCTCCGTTTGCTACAGTGATTAAGAAACAATTCGCTGCATGTTAATCAGCGCATCGCGGTCAATAAGTAATCTTTAATTCTGCCATCATGGCCGTGTGTTACCACCGGGTGCATCACCTTATTGACAAACTGTTCGACACCTGATACAAACGCCGGCTCCATTAACCAGAGCCTGTCGGACCAGAAAGCGTCCACCCCTTCCTCCTTTGTGTCTTCACTGATGAATTACAAGCCATCATACTCTGGACCTGACCCCCTTCAGGCGCCGTTTGTTCTCCTTTATGGAAATGCGACCTGCGCAGATTGATGAGGAGAGAACTGAGGATGATTTTCCAAACCCTGCGGCCGGCCGGCTCCGGCTCTCTCTCACACCGCTGAGGTTGTTGCTCTGCCTCTCTCTGCCTCTCTCTCTGCCTCTCTCCTCTTGTCTTGTTTTCTCCTCGCTCTTCTGCTTTTGAAGGTGGGCACGTCAAATCCATTACTCAATCTGCTCAATGGAGCGAAGCCCATTTACCAGTTGACTCATTTTAGATGGATCATTTACCCTTTCATCCTCTCTGACAATGCAGCTGATGTAACCAGGGGGGCCGAGGCCGCCGTGTTTTTAAGGGAATATCATACTTTTCCTGCTCCTTTTCTCTGGAGGGAGGAACTAACCCCGTGATTACTCTGCAGAGTCATGTGACCCTCATAAAACATGATGCCAGCATATTGTTCTGCCGTGGAACAGCTGAAAGAACAGTGAGTATGTTGTTCATGCAACATGGGACACATGAAGGAGCGATGATCCCTGTGGGAACTCCTTAACTCCTGAGTTACAGTCGAGGGGCGTCCGGCTCAGAGTGCAGGACCAGTCTAACTTCATATTTATGATTTGTGATTTTAAGGTCCCTATCATGATGAAACCTGGACTTCATATAGGAACTCCAACTTTAAGACTTAAGTCCAGATTTTCTTATTTATTCATGTGATTTTATAGTTTTTATTGGTTGATTGTTTCCTGATTATGCCTTTTAAATGGAACCTTTAGCACACCGTGTCTACTGATTTTATCATTTTTTATTGTTGTACTAGTCTTAGGATATTTTAGCATGTTTAGCACATTCAGTAGTTTGTTCTGTCTTGTAATTCAAGTGGGGTCCAGCTGCAGACCTCCACTCTCAGCCGGCTCAACGGCTCCTCCAACTTGAACCGGAAGCTCCCCTCCATCGTAGGAGGGAAGTGACGTAAATCTAATCTCAGCAGACTAAGAGAAACCATTCCAGGAGACCACTTCATGAAGCAGACTGAGAGAAACCATTCCAGGAGACCACTTCATGAAGCAGACTGAGAGAATACCAAGAGTGTGCAAAGCTGTCATGAAGGAAAAAGGGGGCTACTTTACAGAATCTAAAATATAAAACAGATTCTGCTTTGTTTAAAACTTTTTGTTCATTCAATAATTCCATATATGTTCTTTCATAGTTTAGATGTCTTCAGTATTAATCTACAGTGTTTCCAATAATTACAATAAATACAAACCCTTGAATGAGAAGGTGTTTCCAAACTTTTGACTGGTAGTAAGCATTAACCGGAGCTACAGCCCTGGCTAGTGGCTACAGCTCAAACTCAACACATGACCGGCATTTCAGACCCTGGAAAGGTTTCTTCTTGTTGCTAAAACTCCACATTTTCTTAGCTGGATAAACCAACAACAACCCTGCCTCTCATGCACGCTCAACCATAGATAAATCACTGATGACAGACACTGAAGAAGCTTACTACTAAGTATGATTCCTGCAGACACCACCAGGTATTTTTGGGAGTCAGTGAACACAACAAACCAAACAGTTAGTGATGTGATCGTCTGATATTTGCACGGGGACATCCCTTAAAAGCACCACAGAGAGAGGGGAAGTCCTGCTGAGACACACCTCACAGCATCAACTCTTAACTCCGAAAATATGTTCACAAATAAAAATATCAGACTTTGAGACTGAAACTGTTTTTGTACCGGGCTGTAAACATGTTCAGTTCTGCTGTAAAGTTGGGCTCTATGGGGGTTGGCTCGCTTTAGGAGCTTGCCTCTAGTGGCTGCTTGAGGAACAGCAGTTTTTGGAGTTAGCTGCTTTGTATTCTATCATTCATCAGGTTAATTCCAGCCTTATGGCACCATTATAATAGTTGCACTCTGTATAAAATCATCTGTGATGTATTCAGTTGAATTTGTCTCTGAGATATTGGCGCTCTGATCAGGCCGGTCACTGATGCAGCTGCAGATTGAAGTTATTTCACATTCAGGTGCTTACCTGTCTGTTGCGTTCGTCAGTGATCCTCTGAATCTGAATCTTTTTCCTCCCCATGTTTCCGGTGTGGCGGTGGGAGGTTCCTGGGGAGAGCGGCGGGGGGGTCAGAGGTCACGGATGGCTGTCGTAGCGTTTCTTACTCCTTAAATAAATCTCCTTCCGTCTGTCTGTCAGTCTGTCCTCTCCGTGATCCCGCTCAGAGCGCTGTCACCAGGATGAGTTACAAAAAGAAAAAAAAAGAAAAAAGATAAGGAAGAGGAGGAGGAGGAAGAACAGGGTTTGGCGTACGGCGCCCTCTTCAGATCATGGTCCTGTTTCCGGGGGGAAGGTCATCCACACACGGGCTGGTTGGGGATCCTCTGCCCTCCCCTTCACCTCAGCTGGGCAGCTTCTGAAACACAACACAGAGGCATTCATGAGTCTGAGAGAGAGGAACTCCGAACAGAGGCAGAGGAGCGTTGTTTGTATACGCTGACCCACTTTAGCTACTACAAACAGTATTCGCCTTGACCCTCGCACACAACGAGAGAATAAATGATGCAGCGATGCATTTGAGGCGCCGTCAAATCAGAAGCACGTTGGGCTGAAACATGAAGGGGTGGGTGGGAGTGTTTGTGGAGCTACATGCGGGAGCAGGAGGCCCTCAGGGGCCACGGGAGGAGGGAGGCTGTGCTGTGTCAGCTTCATTAGAGGCATCACCGCCACATCACTGATCTGCTGGTCGCCCGCGGCAAACGGCTGCCCGAGCCGGGGCCCGCCTGACACGCCGAATGTGGTTCCCCAATCGAAGCAGAGAGAGAGAGACAGAGAGAGAGAGAGAGAGAGAGAGAGAGGATGGGGATTCTACATATTCTCCATTTCAGAAAAGACATCGTGTTCTGTGCCGCTCTCTGAACAGAGAGCTGGTTTGAGTCTGTGTTTAACGTGATCTGGATCCGTGGTGGCAAGGCAGTAAGACGGCTAATACCAAGAGGATGGAGACGGTCTACAGTCAACCACAAAGATCACTGACTCTGATGATTACTGAGAGGAA
Source organism: Notolabrus celidotus (assembly GCF_009762535.1). NCBI lineage: Eukaryota > Metazoa > Chordata > Actinopteri > Labriformes > Labridae > Notolabrus > Notolabrus celidotus. The sequence continues at coordinate 860,576 of NC_048283.1, read as the reverse complement.
AGACGGCTAGATGTTTAATCTAAGTCAGATCAGATAAGCAGAATTAGAGGAATATAGGCGTCCTTTCTTTCTCTTGGACGATTCTTACCAGATTCATAAAGCTGCTCAATCAACATGAAACTGCTTATTTAACACATCTAATCCTCTCCATCTATAAAGAAAAGATAATGACCAAACACTCTTATAACACAGCAGCACAGCGGTCATGCAGCCCTGTGCACAAACTGTCACTTCTCATATTTGAGGAACAGAACATGAATCTTTTCAACTGTTGCAAAAATCTGTAATATCCCCGATCACGGTGTTTGACTCACGCATGGATCCCCAAACGGATGTTTTCTTCCTTGGCATGGAAACCGTATTTTTAGTGCATTTGTTAATGTTTTTTATGCTCATGATGTTTTCTTTCTTTCTTCACATTCACCCACAAACATGAAAAAAGGAATTCTACATTTTCAACATACCGTTTCTCTGCTGATGCAACAGCAGAGGAAGTTGCTAAACCAAAGCACTTTTTGTAACATCAAGTATTTCTAATGTTAACCCTTTAATCTTTTATCTAGAATACACCAATCTGCAGTGGACCCAGATTAGAGCCCTGGGGAACTAACTTTAAGACATATTTTAACTTTAAAAGGAACTAGGGGTGTAACGATCCATCTACCCCATCAATGTATCGATTTATATTCCTGTGATCCAACTGCATCGATCTGTGCTCTGCAAGTTGGCCTTCCAGGTGATAATAAACCAATATCGTATAGGCAACCAGGAATCATGATCTGAATGGAATCGTTGTTTAAAAGAATTGTCACACCCCTAAAAGGAACATAATTGGATCGCTGGTTTGGCCTCGTGTGCACGGCTACAGCGCTCGTCATGGTGGTCGCTGGTTCAGCTCCTCCCCTCAACCCTTTGCTGCATGGCATTCCTTTGCTTTCCAAAAATGACCAACAATGCAATTCAAAAATAAAAACATGGGCGCAGACTTAGCCTAAAGGTTAAGTTGTGCTCCCATGAAGCAGGTGGCCCGGGTTCAGATCCAGCCTGAGGGCCTCTTTCCTGCATGTCTTTACCCCACTCTCTTCCAGTTTCCTACACTATCCACTGTCCTCTCCTCTGTAAAATAAAGGTGTAAAAGCCCCAAAACTATAACTTAGAAAAAAAAAAACATTGTTCTGTTCTTAGGGGGAAAAATGTCTACTTGTTTTGTGTGAATTGTTCCTAATTTGGTGGCCAAGTGGTCTTAGCGCCCCACATAAAGAGGCTTTAGCCCTCGTCACAGAGGTCGCTGGTTCGATTCTCGGTCACGACCATGTGCTGCATGTCTTCCCCCCCTCTCCACTCCCCATGTTTCCTGTCTCTGTTCAGCTGTCCTGTCATAAAAGGCAGAAATGCTTAAAAAACATACCTTAAAAACAAAAAAAAATGTCTATCCTGTTATTAATCTGACTTTTACCATTCTCAGATCTCAGCAGATTCCTCCTGACCACTCCAGCTCTGCGTTCAGTAATGACATTACTCCTTAACACCTCAGCTGACCTAATTTCATCCTTTAATGCGAGAAAGGTGAAGAGTGTAAAAATGTGTGTCCAATTCATCCGTGCATCTAACTAACCGTGAAATAAGGACGGTCTGCAGCCCGCTCTAACACCTGATTAAAAACCATAGGAGGGTTCATTATGATGTTTAAATTCAGCAGACAGAAGAAGCTTCTGCATATTCATGCACACTCATGAATGAATGAGAAGGCGGCTGCAGAGCAGGAATGGCAACAGAGGCGAGGACTGTTTTAGGCCCGGTTTCTACTATTTGTGGTTCAGCTTTAAAAATAGCACTCTATATATACATACAGACTGTGTGTACACACGGCGTGCTCACACACACACACACACACACACACACACACACACACACACATACACACAGGACAGTGGGAGCCAAGTGGCAGCATTACAGAGCTGAAGCATCTGGAAAGCCACGAGTACAGACGCCACACCAGCTCTCCAGCATTGTTTGCATTCTCTCTACCTGGGAGAGCGGCTGCAGCAGCAGAAGAAGAAGAACGCCCTCCGTTTACGTCCATTCTTATGAAACAAAGAATGTGAAAGAGTCCGTCATGGGACTGACATTCCTTTTGTGCTGCTGTGGGCGCTGCTCTGCACGCTCGTTTGGAGAGGATGCAATTGGCTTTGCTTTGGCGATGACTTGCTTATGAATTATGCACTGAAGGAAAAAGAGTGGAGGAGGAGGGGAGGGGCGGGGGGGCTGAGAGAAAAGAGGGTGTTAGGAGTGTCATAATTGTTTTGTAAAGAAGGCTTGATGAAGAACTGGAGGCCTGCTTTCTTACATGGAAAATCTACAACAAGCTGCAGGAACTGAATGTTCAAAGTATTGGCAGCATCTTTCTGATACGCAGCGCCAGCTTCTTCTGCACAATCGTTTTCCTAAAGAACCCACTCATCATCCTCGTCTTCGTCTCGTCCCTTTTGACTGGCACAGATTGAACAGGAGAGATGAGTAAAGCATAATGAATTCTACCTGGATCACCTCATTAGCGTGCTTCTCAAAAGGGAGTAGGTGTTCCTAACATGTTGTGCATTCACTCTTTTCATTCAGCTCCAAATTAAACAGATGAGAGGTGTTGGTAACATCGTTTAGCTAAATAATAAAGAGGTGTGTGAGCCTTTCGTGAGCCGTGGAGCCAGCTGACGGGGACTGGCTCTGGTTGTGGTGAAGTTCAAAGGCAGTGCACCGAGGGATTTGTCTTTAGGCAGTGGGCTGATCACACATGAAAAGGCTGCTTTATCTGCCCGGGGGTGGTCAAGTCTCGACCTTTTTACCCTTCATGCTGCGGGAGCTCGCTTCCCATGTCTGATGTCAGACAGAATCTCTGCGCTCACATGGGAAGCGGGAGGGCCTGGAGTGTGTCTGCTGCCTCGCTGAGCAGGCGAGGGCGACAGAGCGGCTCTGGACAATGAAAAGATTAAAGCTGATAATTAGGAATCTGCAGTGGACCCAGATTAGAGCCCTGGGGAACGCCTTGAAACGTTTAGATGTTTTATTTCACGAGGGGGACCGAGAGACAAGCTCCTTCTTTTACAATTTGTAAGAGTCGGGCTCGGGGAATATGGAGAATAAAAGCACATCTGAAGGAGGGGAGCTTTGTTCTGCACTGTGGTTCAATTGCAGCTGCTGCATTCACCACGTTTCTGCAGCTTTTATGGACGGATGATTAAATATTAGAGCAGGACAGACTTAATAAAAGGTTATCACCCCTGGAAATACACAGTGCTGCTCTGCCTTGATGCACGCTTTCTTATTTTTCAAGTAAGATATTTCATGCATTATAGGAAAGGCTTGAACTGCAGGGTTAAATCTTCCAAATCTAACACTACTACCTTGAAAAAATAAATGCACTCTAGCAGACAAAAGTCTGACACCCTCACACATCTGAAGACAAGACCGGGTGCACTTCAGGGTCACTTTAGATCCACAGTTTGATTCCTGATGAGATTATTTCCCATGGGTATCATTACAAGCTTGCAGGCTGATGGCAGGGCTTGTTCTCTGGGGCTGCATTCAGTTGTGTTGTCAATTACTTTAACTGTCCCTGTCCCATTAAAGTTACTAACCATAGACCTTTCTGGAGTCCCTGAGTTCCCTTGTCTTGTAGGTTGCTCTGGATCTCTGCCGTAGTCTCAAAGTGCCCTATTACCCCCTTAGAATGCTCCAAGCATGCAGGCCTGCCTTTGGAATCAACTACCAGTCAGAGTCCGGGAGGCAGACACCCTCTCTACTTTTAAGAGTAGGCTTCAAACTTTCCTTTTTGATAAAGCTTATAGTTAGAGCTGGATCAGGCTTGGATCAGGTCTTAGTTATGCTGCTATAGGCTTAGACTGACACACTGGGATCCACTCTCTCCCCTCCCTATCACTTACTTTAACTCTTCCTGTCCCATTAAAGTTACTAACCATAGACCTTTCTGGAGTCCCTGAGCTCCCTTGTCTCGTAGGTTCCTCTGGATCTCTGCTGCTGTGGACGTGGTCCAGACTCCAGCTGCTACAACTACTACTATCCGTCTCCCCACTATCATCTCTCTCTCTCTTCATCTCCCTCTATCCCTCTCTCCAACTCGGTCTCAGCAGATGTGTGTCTAACATGAGTCTGGTCCTGCTGGAGGTTTCTGCCTGTTAAAGGAAGTTTGTCCTTGCCACTGTAACTTTCTAAATGCTGCAAAGTGCTCTGCTCATGGTGGATTAAGATGAGATCAGACTGAGTCCTGTTTGCAAGATGGGACTGGATCTGATCCGGTCTTGATGATGGGTCTGGACCTGCTCTGTTTAGGAAGAGTCTGAGGAGAACATTTGTTGTGATTTGTACTTGCTTAAACCAAAACTAAAACAGATAATCTTGAATCTGTTTGATTTTAAGAGACTACAGAGTCGACACCTCGACCCCAGCTGACTCTAGGGAGTTTTGCAACTTCAGCTACGACTACTTTAGCATCCACAGAATCCCTCAAACAAAGCTTGGTGTTGATCTGTTGTTAGAAAGACAAAAGAGGATGTTATTAAAGTTCCTCTGGTTTCACATCCGCTCTGATGCCCCCTGTGGACGAAGCTGAACATCTGATCTTTTGTTCGCCATGTGGAAACAGTGTTTTCTTCAATCAAAGTGAATCTTTGTTAGATTTAAAAAAGGTTGTTTTTTTACAGCGTGCAGCAATCGCCCCACCTGACTCCTACCGAGCGGTTAAAGGCAGCACAAAGTCACTGATGGTCTTGTTTGAGCTTCAGTCTGTTTCATCACAGGGGCTTTAAAGGGCATCACACAAACAGAAAGATGACAAATACAAAGACCATTACGGTCCACATGTGCACACTAAGCTTTAGAAAGGGTGAATCAGGTCATAGCCTCAGCGCAGCCTGCAACAAAGATTAGTCCATAAAAGAACAGTTAGAAAATGTCGCAGCGCATCATTATCCCTGACATCTGTTGCTACGGCCGTTAAGCATTTCAAAGCTCCAGTCTCTGATTCCAGCAATGTGGGTGGAAAGCCACAAGCTGCGAGGGGTAATATTATGATTTTAACATTTATTCCTGGAGAGACAGTCGACAGAGGAGGATTCTCTTTAGCTCCTCGGTCCTGTGCAACCTCAGTGTCTTCCTCCACTTGGACAATGGGGAGCTTCCCCTGGGCGAGCAGGGGTTAAGTGACTTGCTAAAGGGCACGTCACCCAGATTCTCCCAGCCGGTCGAACTGTGAACTGGTGACCTTCGTACTGACAACCTGCCCCGCAGTCCTCCAGGCTAACGCTGCCCTCCATATTACTGATACATCCCCACCAATGTTCCCGCCACGGGCTGGATGTGTCAGAACCTGCAGGGAGGGAGCGCAGGGCCGTGACTGAGTCATGACACACACAACAAAAACACTTGCATGCCACAGGAGGAGGAGGAGGAGCAGGCTGGTGTGTTTGGGTTGGACTTGATTTGAGTCTGTTGGCTTTTACGAGGGAAGGATGTGATGTAATGAGACGATGATGCTGCTCCATGTGTGTGTGTGTGTGTGTGTGTGTGCACGCTACCACTGACTCATACAGTATGATATATGGGTCAGATACAATTAGAGCAGAACTAAATTTGAAACAGACTAAATTTACCCCTTCATGAAGTCTGTGTTTGTTTTTACATTGTTGTTGCTGAGCCTGATATCATCAACATGAGCAGGTCCAGCAGAGAGACACTGATACATGAGGGGGTCTGATAACAAACCACTTTAACAGAACATATAAAGGATCTTTAATAATCAGATCTTTGTTCATTCTTTTCTCTTATGTTGTGGAAAGACGAGACTACTTTCTTATCAGAGCTGCATTTCTCACATTCATGATGTTTTTTTCACCCTCATCTGTGAGTCATTTTACTGACCCGGCCTTGAACACATCATAATGTCACCTTGTGTCGCCTCCTTTAGCTTTTATCCTGCTGATTCCTGTGAGGATTCAACATTGGATTACTATTTTAACTATGAGGACTTGCTGCAAAGTTTGGGTTGGATTACCACAGCTGCTTGGTGTAGTGCTTTGTCTGTCTTGCAGCAGAAAGAGTAGTTGTGTAGTTTAACCCCTATTTTAATATTTACTTTTATGTGACTTGATTTGAGATATAGTTTTTCTTCAATTCTTTGTTAGATTTTTTTTATTATTATTTTTAATTAACTTATAATTTTTTTTTTTATATTTATTTATTTGTTTTTATTTCCTTTTTTCAAATTATCTATTCATTTATTTTCATATAACTACTTATTATATTGACTAATTTATTTCTTTTTTTTAAACTTTTTTATATTAACTTTTTAAATTTATTTTTAACTTCCTATTTTTTAGTTTTATTTACTTATTTATTTTTTATATTAACTTATTTTTTTGTGTATTTTTTTTTTCATTCTTTCAAATTATCTATTCATTTATTTTCATTTAATTACTTATCTATTATATTGCCTAATTTATTTCTTTTTTTTACTTTTTTCATATCCACTTTTTTATTTAATTATTTTTTTATTTACTTATTTATTTATTTTTATATAATTACTTATCTTTTCAATTGACTACTTTATTTTATTACTTTTTTCATATCCACTTTATTAATCTATTTTTATTTCCAATTTTTTGAATTTTAATTACTTTTTTTAATATTATATATCCTGTTCTTAACCTTGCATTTGGATTATGGGGTTGGTTTTGGGATGGGGGTGTCTTTTTTGTATTTTTACTCTATCTTATTACTACCATTATTATTTTTATGTACAGCCCTTAGTGTTACAATAATATTGTCTGAAAAGTTCTTTATAAATAAAGCTTGATTGAAAGGTTATAAGACCCACAAGACTCGATTACAGAACCAATAAGCTATAACGTTACAGATTCTGGGGTTTTCAAAATGCAGAACCGGGTCCTTGTTTGGACAGGACATGGTTTTTATGGTAGAGCATGCTCCCTGTCTGCAGAGCATCACAGCAGAGCAGATAGTCAGAGTTAAATCTTCTAAAATGTGATGCTAACTTCTCACATCTTCTCCCTGCAGCAGCGTCGTGTTACAGCTGAAGTTACTCTGACGTTCGGTGGATTCATTTTCAGTCATTTAAGAAACGTGTTATCAGAGAGCAAACACTATAAATATCTCACACACACTGATGAGTGGCTTTCTATCGGTCAGGCCTGGGAGCATGTTATCTGTTTCTGAGTGTGTGCCTTACTGCATGTCCATCCTTCCCTGCCCTGGCGTGTTAAGTGTCAGCAGAGCAGCCTGGAGCAGAGAGATAACAGTCAGCGGTGGGGGGTTGGAAGTTGTAAAAGGGGGGGAGAGGGAATGGTCCTCTGCTGCTGGAGCCGTGCCCTGCTGAGAAATCCATCGCTTTTCCCACTAAGCACCAACATCTGCTGAGACTGAACCCGACCAGCTCCCCCGGTGAGCCCTCCACACCAGGCCAGAGCTGAGATAACTGCAGCCTGGACTTCAGCTGGTGTGTGTGTGTGGCTTTAAATAACTGTGTGTGTGTTTGGGGGCTGATGATTGGATGATTGGTCTCGGATACAGCTTAAAAAGCAGCATCCGGTATTCTCAATGTGCCCATCAGATACCATCAGGAGCAGCTCCAACAGAGTCCAACTGGGTTCAGGTAACTTATACTTTGACAACAACAACAACAACAACAACAACCGTGTGCTGCTAGCAGAGAGACTAATGCTGCCTATCAGAGCTTCCTCTCTTATAATACATGTCAATTCTGGTCACACTGGTATTGGACTTCCACCAGATCCACTGCGGTCCAGCTCCATGCTCTCTCGTCTGTCGACACCCACCGCTTGATGTGCTAGATGTAGATATTTTTGGAAAGAACTGGTGGAACCTACGAGAACAAATGGCTGCTTTGGGAACATGCACGTTTTTGACATTTTCTGCGCTTGAGGACGAAACAAAATCTGCTTCCACGCATGCACTCCTGAAAGTTTCTCAACATTGTGCAGAGACTTGAAAATGCAAAGTCTGGGTCTGTTTTGACTTTGAGAGGAGTTCCTCTGCTTCATACTCTTGACCGGTCACCTAAGTAGGGTTGCAAAATTCTGGGACTTTTCAAAGTTGGAAAGTTTCCATGAGAATAAACGGGAATAAAAACAGGAAATTTGGTGCAGAAAATATATTTGAGCATAATCCTGACTAAAACAACCAGATTTCAAGCACAGTTGAATATCTCTGCTATTCCTCAATCACATGCCCATACAGTAGCACACTGCTTACTGCAGGATTACTCAGACCACGCCCCCTACATGCCCTGTGCATTCCTCCATCACATGCACACATGATTTATAGAATCCTGCAGAGGCTCGGCTTCAGAAGCTTGAGGGAAGATGCTTTTTCATTGAACATTTTGAATGGGACTTTGTTGGGATTGCATTGTTGTTAATTCTTGAATGAGTTGGGTCGGGGGGGATGAGTAATATTTAACTCGACATTCATGTTTTTGTTCTTCGATGAAAGAATTGATTGTTCATTGAAATATTTAACACTTGATAAAGTTACAAATAAATCTGTTTTAATTGTATCGTTTTGGATGGATGTCTGCTTAAAACAAAACAAATAGTTATGCTTGGATGTTATACCTTTCAATTAAATTACCCTCAATTCCCAATAATTCCAATAATTCCATTAATTCCATAATTCCCATTAATTCCATTAATTCCATTAATTCAATTAATTCCCATAAATTCCATAAATTCCATAAATTCCATAAATTCCATAAATTCAATTAATTCCCATAAATTCAATTAATTCCCATAAATTCCCATAAATTCCCATTAATTCCCATAAATTCCATTAATTCAATTAATTCCCATAAATTTCCATAAATTCCATTAATTCCCATAAATTCCATAAATTCCATAAATTCCATAAATTCCATAAATTCCATTAATTCAATTAATTCCCATAAATTCCATTAATTCCCATAAATTCAATTAATTCCCATTAATTCCATAAATTCCCATAAATTCCATTAATTCCCATAAATTCAATTAATTCCCATAAATTCCCATAAATTCCATAAATTCCCATAAATTCCCATTAATTCCCATAAATTCCATTAATTCCCATAAATTCCACAAATTCCCATAAATTCCATTAATTCCCATAAATTCAATTAATTCCCATAAATTCCCATAAATCCATAAATTCCCATAAATTCCATAAATTCAATTAATTCCCATAAATTCCCATAAATTCCCATAAATTCCATAAATTCAATTAATTCCCATAAATTCCCATTAATTCCCATAAATTCCATAAATTCCATAAATTCCCATAAATTCCATAAATTCAATTAATTCCCATAAATTCCCATTAATTCCATTAATTCCATAAATTCCCATAAATTCCATTAATTCAATTAATTCCCATAAATTCCATTAATTCCCACCTCTTCTCCCTGGCTCTTAATCAACGTTGAGTGGAAATCTGGCATCATTTTAATAAAGTTTTAATTGATTTGATCTATTTTATTTTATTATATATATTTGCAGTGTATCTATGTATCTTAGTTTTGTATCTTTGACATTTTTTGGGTTATTTTTGTCATTTGTGTTGTTTTGATCTGTACAGCACTTTGGTCAACTCTGGTTGTTTTAAACATGCTTTATAAATAAAGTTGGAGTTGAGATAAATTCCCTGTTAATTCCCATGGAAAGTTTCCAATTTGGAATATTTCCAAAACTCCCCCACTTAACTTCCCATTGAAATGTATCTGAAATGTTCCACCCCTTTGTAACTGCTCACCTAAGTAGTCTGTGTTGTGATATCTAATGTTGTATTCATGTTGTGGGATCATCCTCTGATATAAACACAGACACAGAATCCTCCTCCAGCACGCTCTCCTCACACACATGGGAGATCTCAAGCTCTGAAACTTTCTAGAAGTTGTCAGGACTTAAGATCAGCCGTCACGATCACACCTCATGAAATCCTCCACCCTCAAACTTCTCCCCGAGTCGCCCCGTCGTAAATCAGATCACGAACTTTATGACAAGTGACGACAATAAGTTAGTAAACACAATAATCCTCTCCTAACTGTGAGATCGCTCCCTGCCTTTGTTCCTCTGCATCAACCAATCAGCTGACAGCTCTCCGGGCTGGGTGTGCCTCTCTGGGTGTTTCATTTGTTTACTTTTAGCAGTGATGTAACCTGACAGGTCAAACCGCATACATGCAGTGACAGCAGCACGTCGCCCCGTCAACAACACACAACACCACAAGTACTGTGGGACCTGCCAACAGGTCCTCCCTGCACCGCGCGTTCTGAGCTGCTGGACAGGAGACATCCCTGCGCACTCATATGTAGTCACAGGGGTGCATTATGGGTAATATCAGGATGTTTTTAGCTGTATTCATGCCAGAGGCTCGGCATAAAAACATTAGATCAGTGACAGCCGGGGTGCCCTGTGTTAAATGCGTAGGTGTGTGTTTTTCTGCATGTGTGTGTGTGTGTGTGTGTGTGTGGTTGTTTGTGTTTATGCGTACGTGCTTAGGAGACAGCGGCCCGGCAGCGTGGGCGTGATTCACGAGCCGAGAAGCACAGATCCCATCGTCCCATCCCCCCTAAACCCCCACCCACCCCCCCTTTAGAAGTGCTGCCCTTGCACTGCATCAGCCCTCCTCTCTCGCCCCCACCTCTCCAAAGACTCCCCCCTGATTGGTCAAGAGCAGGAGGGGGGGGGGGGGGAGGGGAGATCATATTCCTCTGCCAGGGTTGGCAGCGTGGACATTCACAATCACAAACTGGGCCTCACATTGACAGCCAGCAGCGCCATCCTCCACTATTTGTCACCTCGCCTTTTTTACTCCACCTGCTGCTGCTCCCACCTTCAAGCCGACTGGAAGAGTCGTGTGGACGCAGCAGAGTCGCATGTTGTGTGAGCGAGGCCTGAATGTCTGACGGTTGCCCGGGAACATGTAGCAACAATCTGTAAATACCCGACAGCTGGTGCTGGCAGAACACCCTCAAGGTTGGGCCGCAAACCGAGCCTCTCCGGGTCAGATGAGGAAATTCAGCAGACCAGTTAGGCGCCAAATCCCCCCCCGCCCAGCACTCCAACTTCAACCCTACTGGTGGATCTGTCCCCTGCTCCAATGAGAGCCTTCCCTTCAGAGTCCCCCCTTCTTTAAAACCTGGTTCATGCCTACAGTGGATCTGGATGCTGGCGAGCTGCAGTGAACCCTGGCATTCATTCTTTCACGGTGACGGTGATCCTTAAAGGGGTGCTCCAGTTATCCAGCGCTGCACTTTCTGAAAGGTTTTCACAGAGACCTAATACCCAAAGACCACTCAGAATGAAAACAGGATTTCGTTTGAAGCATGAGGCTGGATTAGGAACTTAAACGTATGTCATGTGGCGACAAAGAGCAGAGAGAGGAGAACGCTTCATGTTGCAGAAACAGAGAAGTTATGTCTCCATAGTTTTCAATTCAACGTGCTTTATAACAACACAATATCAGATTTTTATAAACTATAGTATCTGAAAGCAGAACTACAGTCATGTTTTCACCCAGAAGCTGCCACAAGAAAAGGCAAACAGCAGCAATGCTGGATGAAGTATGGAGAGCAAAAGAGCGCAGGTAAACAAAGAGCCAACACTGTAAAATAATAAGTCATCATCTGGTTGTTTCACAGCGCTCCAAAGAATTAAAAATGAAGAAGGTGCTGGATTTCAAGCCTCCTCTTACTGCTGTGTGTCTCTGCTACACTTCTATTTATTTATTATCATTTATTTATTATTTAAAAAGGGCCGTGCATATTAATGAACACTACTGTAAATATGCCAGAGTTAGCCAAAAGGCTAGTTTACATCCATAGTCCCTTACCAGATGTTAAAAAGGCTCCCTTAAAAGATCAAGATTAAACCAAGATAAAATAGGGTCTAACTAACTACTAGGGTCTGTAAGTAACTATTAAACTATGAAATTCAGAAGAAGTCAATTTTAACATCTTCAACATCTTCACATACTTTTTGCATAGTTGGTCTAATAGTCACATCCAGCATTCATCAGTCCAGCAGAGTACAGTTGTAATAGACAGTTGTTTTGTACATTAGTAGAACAATCCTTAAGTCCTTAAGTATCTTCATTATAAATTGCATTTAATATTTAAAGGATTCAGAGGTTTCTCCCATTTTCTTTTAAAAAGATGAGCTATTCCTCCAACACAGTATCTCAACTTCTAGATATCAGACACTTCCACAATATAATAGATGGAGAAGAAGTCAGTTTAAAAAGTGGATTTGTGTTGGAGCGTGTGTTGGGAGAAACTTAGTGCTGGGAGATAATTCAATAATGATAATTATCGTTATATAACTTTTCTCTATATAAATATGAGAAATGTCCAATAAAAATGTGATATAAATGCACCTGTAATTACACCCCCCAGCCACTGGAAAGGGGGCGCTAATGAGCCTTAAACACTAGTTGCCGCCCAACATTAGACAGAAGAAGACGGCATTGAACAGCCAATCATGTCGCAGGGTGAGAGGTAGGCGGGGCTTACAGACGTTTGAATGTAAACACAGCTGAGACGAGCGACAGTGACACTGAAGAAGACTCACAACCTAGCAGCTCAAAGCAGAGTCGTTACTCTGACACTGAGTCGACTCTGATTTAACTATTAACTTAATACACTTCATTAAATCTACTTTCAGGATGTGGGTACAGGAAGAGCACAGAGACAACTTCTACTGTGCTTTTCTAACAGGTTTAATGTCCACCGAGACCGTAGGACAACTGAACACTGAACGACCGTGATGCATTCACTGCACTGTGGGAAACAACATCACTCTGCCTGTAACCCTTAGTAACCTTAAAGGGGAGAGCACAACTCAAAAAATAAGAATCTACAAACTAAAACTTCACAAAAATCTCAACTTACATTAAAGACCTGCTTCCTGTTAGCACTGTCAGAAATGATGGATTCAAGAAGTTCATCAGAAACTGAATCCAGATACAAGCTAACAAACAGTCTTCAACTTCCACTCAGGAGTAAAAACCTGCCTTTACATTTAAATGAAGTAATGACTTGATATTTACTTCTTGATAAAACAACAGAATATTTGATGAGAGTAAACAAGTTAAGAAATGAAAAGTGCTTTTTTGTTTGAATCAAACTGAACCAGTGAGATTTCTTTGCAGTTGCAGTCCTGTCTGAAAATAATCAGGCTGTTATCTGTTCAACAAACCAAAGGAATCATCAACCAGCTGCTGTATCTCTCTCTCTCTCTCTCAGGATCCTGAGCCCTGCAGGTTCATGTTCCTCCAGTCTGATCCAGATCTGAAGTCTTTATTGAAAGATTCTCTCTGAACGACTCACACCTGCTGCGATGTTCCCTCTGTCGTACGGATCATCTAACAGCGTCATCTGTCAGAACGTCAGGCCGCTTCAAGTGACCGCTGAGTGATGAATGAATATTGGTGAGGTATTGATCTGCACAGACTTCATACTGAGGCACTGATCAGTCACTTTGACGGCGTTGCTGCAGAGGTCACGACACCGGCGGCTCCATGCAGGACCCTCGCTCGCTCGCTTGCTCGCCCGCTTCCTGAAACCTGAAACCTGAAGTCCTCGGCTGATATGGAGACGGCTGCTGTGACATTCTGCCCGCGAGGCCCGGCGGACTGATGCAAGCAGTTTCCTTATATTTCATCAACAGTAAACATGATTTGTAAAGGTATCGTGAAGTGCACCCTCTTGAATCCAGCATGCCTTATAGCAGCACGTATATTTTTAGCAGGGAGTGATGTAGCTGCAGCGTCGATTCAACGACGACTCCTCTGCTTTACGCTGCAGAATCTAACCTCCCATGAGCGGCCCGGAGAGACACGCTTCACTCCGTCTGCAGCAGACAGCTGAGGCCCTTCTCTCTCAGGTCATTACCTTGTATGATAACATCATTACTAGATATATTGTCTATTGCATTATGCATTCGATGCACACAGGTGGCCGGGTCGGGAGCTAAACCTGGTTTACATAATCCTGCTGAAAGGTTTACAGGATACAGAAACCTTCAAACATGACCATGAGTTAAAATTAACAAGTTACTGCAGAGGAAACTTTAAAAACAACTTCAGTTTTCAAAAATATTTAAAAAACAGTAACTTCTGGAACTTTTTTCTGCATGTTTTTCCATGAATTATAATTCGATATCAATGTTTTACATGCATTTATTTTGAAAATTTGATGATAAAAGCCTGCTAATCCTTTCAAGTTTCTCTTAAATCCTAAAATGTTTGGATGTTTTTAGAGAGTTCAGTAACATTTTATCTTCCTGTCCCATTAAAGTTACTAACCATAGACCTTTCTGGAGTCCCTGAGCTCCCTTGTCTCGTAGGTTCCTCTGCATCCTTCTTTCTCTCTTTCATTCCTCCTTTCTTTCTTTCTTTTCTGCTCTTTTTTCTTTGATCCCTTCCTTCTCACTCTCCCTTTCATTCCTTCTTCCTTTTGTAAATTCTTTCCTGCTGTCCCTCTTTCTTTCTTTCTTTCTTTCTTTCTTTCTTTCTTTAATTCCTTTTTCCTCTCATTCCTTTTTTCCTGCTGTCTTTCTTTCTTCACTTCTTTTCTGCTCTTTTTTCTTTGATCCCTTCCTTCTTATCCCCCCCTTTCATTACTTCTTTCCTGCTACCCTCCTTTCTTTCTTTCCCGCTGTCCCTATTTCTTTCTTTCTTTCTTTCTTTCTTTCTTTAATTCCTTTTTTCCTCGTTCCTTTCTATTTTCTTTCTTTCCTTCTGTGTGTCTCTTTTTCATTCCTTTTTTCCTGCTATCCTTTCTTTCTTTCTTTCTTTCTTTCTTTCTTTAATTCTCTTTCTTTAATTCTTTCATTCTTTCTTTCCTTCTGTCTTTTCATATTTTCTATTTTCTTTCTTTCTTTCGTTCTTTCTTTAATTCCCTTTTCTTTTCATTCTTCTTTCCTGCTGTCCTTTCTTTCTTTCTCTCTCTCTTTGTTTCTTCATCCTTTATGTCTCCTTTTCTTATCCCCTCCTTTCCTTCTGTCATTCCATTTCTTCTCCTCTTTTTCTTTCTTCTGGTCTCCCTCTCTTCTCTCTTTTCTTAGACCTTTCTGGAGTCCCTGAGCTCCCTTGTCTCGTAGGTTCCTCTGGATCTCTGCTGTAGATTCCTTTTTTGGGTCTGTTATTCATCCTTTCTTTCTTTCTTTCTTTCTTTCTTTCTTTCTTTCTTTCTCTTTTTTTAGTCCTTCTTACTTACTTTCCATCTCATTCCTTCCTTTCTTTCTTTCTTTCTTTCTTTCTTTCTTTCTTTCTTTCTTTCTTTCTTTCTTTCTTTCTTTCTTTCTTTCTTTCCCTTTTCCTTTCATTCCTTCATTCCTTCTTTCTTTCCTTTCATTCCTTCCTTCTGTCTTTCTTTCCTTCCTTCCTTCCTTCCTTCCTTCCTTCCTTCTGTCTTTCCTTCCCCATTTCTTCTCCTCTTTTTCTTTCTTCTGGTCTCCCTCTCTTCTCTCTTTTCTTAGACCTTTCTGGAGTCCCTGAGCTCCCTTGTCTCGTAGGTTCCTCTGGATCTCTGCTGCTGTGGACGTGGTCCAGACTCCAGCTGCTACAACTACTACTATCCGTCTCCCCACTATCATCTCTCTCTCTCTTCATCTCCCTCTATCCCTCTCTCCAACACGGTCTCAGCAGATGTGTGTCTAACATGAGTCTGGTCCTGCTGGAGGTTTCTGCCTGTTAAAGGAAGTTTGTCGTTTCAAACATACAGAACGTGTTTGAAACAAAGAAAACAAAGTGGAACTCCTGTAACGTGTAAATGCTGTCACAGTAACCAGGAATCCCTGGATGTCAGTGAGACATCAGGATTATCTCAGAACCTTAATCTCTTAACTTAAAGTATTAAGTTACAAAAATACAACTTTTAGGCTGCTTTTGATTTACTTTCTGTTTTAACACAAGATGTCAAATTTGTACTTTTGCTTTCACTTTTAAGGGCTTACTGGACCATGGAGCAAATCTTAAAAATATTAGCATCTTTCTTTCATTGTATGACGAATAAAACAAACTGTCTGAGCCGTATATTAATATTAAAATGCTCCTTAATCAGGGCTTAACCTGATCAGTTAATTGACTCGAGTCGTCGGCTCTAATATTTTGTTTTTAAGGACGATCCAAGAAGGAGTTTAATCTAATCACTGGGAATGATTTATCCCCGTAATCTGAGAAGTTACGTCTGTAATATGTGTAATTACTGAAGTCATTATTCATGCAGAGCTCCAGATTAATTCTGCTCTTGTTCTTCTTCCAGATCCGATGATTAATAATCTTTTTCAATCAGCACAAACACCTCTCCTGCTCCTCCGGTATGCACCTCCACAGAGCGCGCTCTCACTCTGTTTACAGGTTTCCTCCCTCGTCTCCGTTCTCAGCGCGGCGTCAACAAAAGCTCTTTGACAGACAAAAATGCCCTCCAGACAAAAACACTGACGACATCAACGTGACACTCGGGGACAGAGGGCGTGCACGCCCGCCACTAGCCTGCGTGGCATCACCAGTCCAACACGTTTCTCGTCAATGAGGCCTCGAACGCGGGAGCCAGTCGGGCCGGATCAAGACCAGACGACTCACACTCAGGCAGAGATTTCATCAAACACACTTTCAGGTTTGTTTCAATCTCTGCAGGTGAGTGGGAGGCCGGTTTGTGCGCGGCAACACCTGACTATTTTAAGCATTTACTCTAACAGTTTTGGGGGATTTATCTATCATTAGCTCTGAAATGTGGGCACTGGAAGAATGCTGAAGGCACTCAGTACTAACAAACACTCTGCACACACACACACACACACACACATGCTGCAATCCTTTCAACAGATTAACTCTCCCCGAAGGAAACAGGTTCTTTTTTCCACAAACAAAGAATAAACATCTCCGTCATGCTTGTTTGTTCGTGGTGTGGTCATTTCAAACACTCCACTCAGAGAGGAATCTTTCAGTCCGGCCACATGAGATCGAGTCAGAGCGGCTTTGTTGTCAAGATACTCTTCAAAACAAGTGTCGAGCAGCTGCTCAGAGACCCGCCAGTCTCTGCTCTCGCTCTCCTGAGCGTCGAAAAACAAGGCAAGGCAACACGGCAGGTCAATATGCTCCGAACAACACGAGCGTGTTCCAATATCATCGAGATGCAGAGTGATTAATATGCTGCAGCGTGTCTGCCAATCAGACGCTGATGTGACAGCAGAATATCTCTGAGACAGAAAATAAAGCTGCAGCAGAGTTCTGACAGTCCAATCACAGAAAGAGTTCGGTTTATTTCCACAACTTCATCTTGAATCTCACAGCTCAGAGCCTCACCACATTTTTTACACCAGGAGAGGCAGCTGTCAGCCAGACATCCAAACACAGCTGTCTACTTCTTCTTCACCACGTCCCTGTCCTTACAAAACAAAGTGGTGTTTCATCTTAAATATCAGGAGAGTTTGAAGCTCTGCAGTGGACTCAATGAGACAGGGAGGACTGGGGTCTGAAGACTGATGCTTGCTGGTTTAATCTTTGATTTTAGTCACTAGGATTTCTGGGAAGAAGAGGAATAAGCTGAGTGGAAGTAAAGCCAGCAGATCAGCCTGCAGTCCCCCTAAACCTTGCATCATAATGCCGGCATATCTGTGATTTGATAGTTGCCATTTTTCTGTCTATGTTTACTCTTATGCATCAAACACACAAACTGTGTATGAGTAAGCTCTCTTTACCATGAACTTGCAGAAAAGCTCCTCAAAATGTACCACAGCTCAATCAGACTCCTTCAGATCTCTTCTCTGCCTCAACCAATGACTGTCTTTTTATTAATGACCCTGAAAAAGCAACAAAACCCACAGCAGCTTCAGTCACCTGGTCCATTCTGTCAGAGAGAGGAGACCTCTGTAGTGAATTTGGCAGAATGAGGACTTGACTAACAACTGAAGGATCCTCATTTTGAAACATGCTACACACTTTAAAGCAAAGTGACAGCAGCTTATAGCACCTTCTGAAGTCCAGTGTCCACCAAATCTTATTGGAAAAATACTGAATTTAAGCATGAAGGGAATTTATTCTGCCATTTCAGAGAGTTTAATCTTTCAATGTGTTTGTTTTTCAAAAGAGGAGACACCTGTAGTTAATTCAGCTCCTTGTTTAACTCCTATTAAGTCTTTTTTGGGTCGACTAACAGCTGACTTTTTATTAAGTGCAGCAAAAATTGAGCAGTTTTCATCAGTTTGACCTTTTTGTTGGAGAGAAGAAGATCCCTGTCCATAAAGTGGCGAAATTAAGACTTTTGTACAATAAAAGCTAAAGGATCCAGACTTAAAAAACAAGAAAAATACCTGGACACAAGCTAGCATTAGCGGCCAACCAAACTGCATTAAAAAAACAGAGATTTTTAACATGCAACTCAACTGTCTCTGAGTTCACAGGTTTTAATCACTTGATTTGTAAGTTTCTCAAAAGAGGAGACCCCTGCAGATAATTCAGCTCCTTCTTAAACCTTCAAATCTCTTTTATGGTCAATTTACAACTGACTTTTTTATGTATGATGACAAAAAGTGGCAAAAATGGAGGAGCTTTCATCACTTTGACTTTTTTAATGAGCATTTCCTATGTATTTCTAACTTTCAAATGATAAACACTGAAAGATCCTAACCCTGAAAACACAGATAAACAAGCTAGCATTAGCTAACAGCCCCTCTGTCCTGTGCTCACCAAATTGCATGTTAAAAAAGCTTGAGACTAGGTTTTCTGTGACTTTCCAGGATTTAATCACTGGATTTGTAAGTTTCTCAAAATAGAAGACCCCTGCAGTTAATTCAGCTCATTGTTTAAACTTTAAAATTGCTTTTTCGGTCAATAAACATCTGACCTCTTATTTATGAATGACAAAAAGTGGCAAAAATGGAGGGGCTTTCATCACTTTGATTATTTTGATGGAGAGACAGAGACCTCTGCAAAAAGAAAATAGGGCTGAAAATGAAAGAAATACCTTGAAAATGAGAAACACTGAAAGATCTTAACCTAAAAAGCACCAACAAACAAGCTAGCATTAGCTAACAGCCCCTCTTGAAGTCCTGTGCTCACCAAAGTTCATTATAAAAAAGTAGATTTTTACCTTGGGACTAGACTTTCTGTGACTTTGCAGGATTTAATTACTAGATTTGTAAGTTTCTCCAAAGATAAGACCCCTGTAGTTAATTCAGCTTTGTTTTTAAACCTCAGATCTCATTTTCAGTCAATAAACAACAGACTTTTTAATCTATGAATGACAAAATGTGGCAAAAATGAAGCGGCTTTCATCACTTTGAGCATTTTGTTGGAAAGATAGAAACCTCTGCAAATAAAAAAAAGGCTGAAAATGATAAATACTGAAAGATCTTAACCTAAAAAGCACCAACAAACAAGCTAGCATTAGCTAACAGCCCCTCTTGAAGTCTAGTGCTCACCAAATGTCATTATAAAAAAGTAGATTTTTACCTTGAGTCAAGGTTTTCTGTGACTTTCCAGGTTTTAATCACTGGATTTGTTTGTTTTTAAGAGGAGGAGGCTTCTGTTGATGATTTGGCTCCTTGTTTGAACCTTCAGAGAACTGAGGAGTCATTTAAACCCTCATTTTAAAAAGCTGCCATGCTGTTGCTCATGTTGCTCCATGCCTGATGACGCAGCTAAAACATAAGAGCAGAGATTGAACTAAACACTCGCTCTTCTCGACTGATGACGATAAATAAAATAAATCACCTTCTCTTCCCTGAAGTCTTAAAGACTACCTTTAAGCTTCTGAACATAAACAACTTTTCTGCTTCTCACCGTCTGACTGACTCACTTAGCTTAGACATAAAAGAAGAGAGCAAACAAAATGATCAAAGAAAAACCATCAAAGCATTAAATCGGAGTGTACTTTTCAGCTCCACGGCTCGGTTTAAACAGGTGTCAAGGGCACACACTCACTTGACACATTAATGGCAGCGAACGCCTTCAATTCAGGAAAGAAAAAGAACAGGTGTGATGTTACGAGCTGCGCGACAACACAAGCTATCACTCATAAACCTCCCCGGCAGACCCCCCCCTCCCCCTCCTCTGCGTTCTGTCCTCTCTCAGCAGATTTTCGAGGCTGGGGAAGGTGTCAGCTCGGCGGCTGGTGATGGAGAACAGGCCACACACAGCAGGTCACCTCGCTATCTACCTCGTAAAGACCACGGAGGCGCCAGGAGTGCAGCCCCCCCCCAAAATCGTAGACTTCCTGGACTAGATTAGAAGGACTGTCTCTAGTGCTCCGGTTTAAATGAAGCGTGTGAAAACAGAAAAATGTTGGTTGGAGCCAGAGGAAAGTAATGGGAACGCTTAAAAACAGCCATCAAGTATGACATTTTCTCAAGAAGTAATTATGGTTTTAAGTGAAGCGGCGTTCATGTCAATTCAAACCAATTACACCAGAGGAAACACACACACACACACACTATAACACACACACACACTAAGAGCTACGAAGTCTCAGTTTGTCGCTCTTACCGTCAAAGATTAACGACACCACGTCTGAAAGTGCTCGGACACAGACGCAGAAAGTCTTGACTCTGGATGGAGGACAGCTAATTTAAAAAAAGAGAGCGAGTTAGTCCAAGAGAGAGAGGGATCAGCGAGGAGATACAGTCCTGAGGAGAAATGTGCTCATGTGCCATCCAACGCTCCAGTGACAACTGCTGCTGGAACGCCAAGCTCCGGACGCCCCACATTACCCCTCTCACTGGACACCCCCGGCCCCTACCACCAATAACCCCCCCCCCCTCCCCTTCCCTTCCCTTCCCTTCTTCCTCTCCTGTTGCTTCTTGTTACCCCCGCCTCCCTTCAAACTCACTCATCCCCCCCCCCCCCCCCCCCCCTGCAAACCCCTCCCAGGTCACCCTTTGCCCTAATATGCCTTCAGCAACTGCCACCAATTCATCAGTGTCTGTGGCGACGAGTGAGGCGCTTGTTGTTCTGCTCTTTGAAGGAGGGGATCACAAACGTCATGGTGTCGAGGATCCTCAAACTGGGACGTCTAAACCCTGATCTGATCTGAGATTTCCCCCAAATTCCACCACATGTTGATTTCTGCTTTTATCCATCTCATTAGAAAATATTACAGACACCAAAAATGACCAAAAACAGTCACATCAGAACCTCAGATTTTGGATCTACTGCTTTTAAAGGACTATTCCAGAGTCTTTCACATGTAACATTGGGCTCCAACTATCAACCACTTCATGTATCACCAATTAATTATCATGAATTTAGGTTATCAATGAGTCACAGTCTATCAAATGTCTCATATCTGACGTTAATACCCGGCTATCTTGATTCTGATTGGTCTGAACCCCTTGACTATGGTTATTAACTTGCACTATAATGAGCAACGCCAGAGACAATCTGATCACACGTCATGTCAAATCAATCCACAGAAAAGAGTTCAGACACATTTAGCTTCTGCTTGTTGACACCATGGATCATAAGGTGAGGTAGAACAGTTAGCTCCTGAGGAAATGCTACATTCAAATTCATGCTAGTGTTCTCTGACTACCAACCCTGGCTTTAAGGGCCCTTTTTTGTGCCTCCTGGAGCCAAAGGTGACAACTTTCATTGATGAAATTTGTAGTGTAGTCCAGTCTGGACACCCAAGACCAACTTTTAACCATTTTTCAACCAGCTAAAATACGTCTGCAGCATCAATGTTGTGCAATACTTTCTGTTAACTGTTAATCTGAGGGGTAAAATGTGGTGCATTGTATTTGTCACATAAAATCATCAACATGGCGCTGTGTGGGATGTGCAATGTTAACGAAATGGCTCATATGGGAGGTAGAGCCTTCAGTTATCAGGCCCCTCTCCTTTGGAATCATCTACCAGTCAGGGTCCGGGAGGCAGACACCCTCTCTACTTTTAAGAGTAGGCTTCAAACTTTCCTTTTTGATAAAGCTTATAGTTAGAGCTGGATCAGGCTTGGACCAGGTCTTAGTTATGCTGCTATAGGCTTAGACTGACACACTGGGATCCTGTCTTTCCCTCTCTCTCCTCTCTCTGCCTGTCTCTCACTTTAACTCTTCCTGTCCCATTAAAGTTACTAACCATAGACCTTTCTGGAGTCCCTGAGCTCCCTGGTCTTGTAGGTTCCTCTTGCTGTGGACGTTCCAGACTCCAGCTGATACAGAGGTGCTGGACTCCAGCGGCAACAGCTACTACTACTCGTCTCATCACTATCTACGCTCCCTCTCTCCAACACGGTCTCAGCAGATGTGTATCTAACATGAGTCTGGTCCTGCTGGAGGTTTCTGCCTGTTAAAGGAAGTTTGTCCTCTCCGCTGTAACTAGCTAAATACTGTGAGGTGCAATGCTCATGGTGGATTAAGGTGGGGTCAGACTGAGTCTTATCCTGTCTTGGTGTTGGGTCTCTGTTCATAATTTGACATAGAGTGGTCTAGACCTGCTCTGTTTGTAAAAGCGTCTTGAGATCATGTTTGTTGTGATTTGGCGCTATACAAATAAAGATTGATTGATCATAGACCTTGTAAGAAAACTACAAATGCACTGAACTCAGGTTTTGTAGCTCTGACTACAAAAGTAAGGAACCCTAGATGCTGACATGGTTAGCATCAAGCATGAGTTGGAGATATTGGAGAGCATTGGGCTTGCAGGCTGATAATTCACCAACCACAAGCTCCACAACGATGCAATCTGCATTACTTCTACATTAGATGATATGAAGAAGCACCAAAGCTCATTAAAAGGCAGAGCTACAATCATAATTCTACCCAAACTGCTGCAAGAGAAGAACACCTATCCAAGAAGTAAAGAGAGTGAGCACTGCTAATGGAAGCAAAGTGGTGAATAAGTGAAACGAGTGTCAAATGTTGGTTTTTCTGAATCAGCACAGTTTACAGTGAGGTCATAAAAACCCAAAGACTCCCAGCTTAGAGCGCCGGGGAGTTTTTGTTACCATGATATCAAAAATAATCTGTGACTGTAAACACACTGAAGAGGAATACACGCCTTCTTCATGTTCCAGCAGCGTGCCACAGAGATGACGGGTCATAGAGACGTCCCAAAAACAAAAAGCATGAGTCCTGAATTAGAATGAGGATGAGTCAAAATGTGGTGTGTACGCTTTAAGAAGCTAAAGCTCGCAAACCGTGTGTGTACAACCTCCATTCCTCCATTTGGATCATGAGCCGCCTGCAGAGGGTCGGCAGCTGCTTACATACCTTTTGTTCCACTGGACCCTCCAACCCCCAACCCCACACACACACACACACACACTCACAACACACACACATATATACAGTGGCATGCTCAGCTGTCGGAGAGTTCAACACACCGGTAATGTCTCGTGCCACTCGGCCAGAACTCCCTCCCTCGGTTTTAAAATGACTCCTCAGGCTGCACCGCCACGTCTCGCCCTCCCCCGCTCGCCCGCCGCTGCCGCCGCTGACGGCTACGATCTGACGCCGTGTCCGGAGCTGTGTGGATCAAACCCTCGCAGATCCAAACTCTCTGAGATAAACAGAAGATGAAGACGACTGTAAAAGGAGAGATCTGCGAGGGCGCACGACAGCGGCTCCGCTTCCCAAGGAAGGACTCTCAGCCTCTTTGACCCGTCCTGACACTGAAATCTCCTAGGGGGCCGGAGGGTGTGGGAAATGGGAGGCCGGGAGTCCGCTAAAACAGTTGTGTCATTGAGTTTCCACACAACACAGTGGATGTATGCGAGGGTGCCCGGAGCCCAACGGGTTAAACGAGGGGCAGGAATTCCAAAGAGCAAATCATTCCTGAAGCAGCACCTTTATATGGATACATGTGAGAGCAAGAAGCCAGAAACATGAACTGGCTTCATTTATCAGGAGCAGGAAATCTGCCCACTGTGGGGAAAAATATACACCATCACTAAACACAACAATCCCAATGTCACAGCGCTGAGGACGCAATTAATCCACAACAAACACCAGCGCCCTGAATCACAGAGGTTTGGAAACCAGCTCAGAGATGTGGGGTGATGTTGCAGAAAGTCTTCCCTTGGTTTTTTACATCATAGTGATAAAGTATGTCCTGAATCCATCGTCAGGAGCTGATGTCAGGGTCAGAGGAGGGTCTGAGACTTTGTTTAAGTGTGGAAGGAAAGTCAGCAGAGTGGGAGTATCACTCTGTTTCTGAGAAAGATCAGTGGGAGGTTTGGGGGGACATGATGCAGGGACATTATGAGAGGAGGGACTTCAGTAACATCAGATCTCACAGAGACAAATGTTAGTTTAAAATTCTTCATGAGATGAATCTTTGTTGAAACCTTCGTTTATTTCAGCTGTTGTTCTTCTCTGTATCAGAAAGTCTTTAACCTGAGACAGACTTTATATTAAGAGCAGCTCTCTCTGTGTTCTGATTGATTGTATTCTAGAAAAGGGAATTACAAATAATAAAACTATCTGACAAACACTGGGAACAATCTGACAATTAATCAATTAATTAAATATCAGCTAAAATGGTTTAATTGATGAAGTATTGGATTAAATAATTAAAAATTGAATAATAGTTCAATTTATTAAATCAATTTAATATTTGATGGATCCTTTAAATACTAGATCCATTGGTAAATAAAGTAAATATTGGATTAATTGATTAAATATTTAATAAATCTGTACAATTTTGGATTAATCGTTTAATTGATTCAATATTGGAATAATTGGTTAGATATTGGATTTATGGTTTAATTGATTTAATATTTTAATAACTGGTTAAATGTTGGATTAAATGGTTAATCAATTTAATATTAAATGCATTTATTAAATATTTGATTAATCTGTAAAAGTTTGGATTAATTGATTTAATATTGGAACAATTGGTTAAATATTGGATTTATCTTTTAAATGATTAAATATTGGAATAATTGTTTAATTTACTAAATATTGGAATAATTGAATATTTGTTGGATCCTTGAAAATATTAGATCCATTGGTTAATCAATTTAATATAGGATAAATAAATTAAATACTGGATAAATCAATTCATTATTGTATTACTCAGTTAAATATAGGATTCATCGTGTAATAGATTAAATATCAGAATAATAGATTCAATATTGGACTCATAGTACAGATTGATATGGCAAAGTTTGCACTTGACCTCTAGTTTTTATGTAATTTTCCTGAAGAAGTTCCTCACAACACTTCCAGACGGCTGATTAAAGGGGACATATCACGCTTTTTTCATCAACATATATTGGTCTAAGAGGTCCCAAAAACATGTCTTTAAAGTTTATGCTCATAAAAACACTTTGAAATCAGATTTTGGTCTGCCTGAAAAGTCCTCTTCTTCATTCCTCATCAGAACAGTCTGTTTTCTCTCTGACCACGCCCCCTCAGGAAGTGGGTGTGGCCTCCTTGGCTCTCCAGCACGTTGATCTAATGTTTACATGTTGGCTGAATATACACGGCTGCTCACAGACCCGCGTTACTTCAACCCTCTGAATCTGATCCAGAATCTGATCCTGACGGAGAGGCGCCTGCAGCAGGACCTTTCTGAACCATTGGTCACAGATTTAGTGTTTCTTGTTGTTTTATTTATCAGCATGTCGACGTGTGTCTTGGTACACAGCTACAGCTACAGCTATGAACATATAGCTATGTGGCTATGCTAATTAGCGCTAGCACTTATCCATGACAAATAAAAATCATCCACTAGATCTTCAAATCTGCAGACGTGGGGAGTAAAACCGACCTTTGTGTTTATTAAGACAGCCTACAACTAGCATGCCTCCCTCCTAAGCTCCTTGTTAGCACACATTTGTGCAGGGAATGAAAAACGGGCGAGGGATTCAGTATTATTTTATACAGTCTATGGGCTGAACAAGCTCCGAGCTTTGACTTCCTGTTACAGACCGGATATTGTTGTTACGTAACAAAAACACGGAAGTCTGAAACGGCTGGTTTCACACACATTTACAGAAAGGTGGAGAAATCAAAACAGGGGCAGAATGGATTATTTTCATTCTCGGGGGGTTTGTAGACAGGGACACAGATTTCAGGTAAAGAACCATTAAAAAGTCAATTTTGCATGATATGTCACCTTTAAGTCTCTTAAAGTCTCTCTGCAGCTTTCTCACCTCTCTCACTTCACCTATTCTACAGTCAACAGGCAATACTGCTTTCTTCTTCTTTAGTTATTAACTGGTGGTAAATAAACAGCTTAAGATGGGCTGTATGGTTGGGGCCCCAGACCCGTAAATGAAGGAAAATATCTCTTTAATTTGAGATAATAGTCACATGAACTATTTCATTATTTTATAGTTTAACCAGTATTAAAATATTCCAACCTCATGACTCATCCCTCTGTTTACAGAAGTGCACAGGCTCTAGATGAGTATCAGGATCGGTATTTAAAAAGTGAAAAACCATATTCCTGTATCTCCACTAAGTACGATCCTCGTCCTGCTGCCCCTTTCCAAGGTTTCTCCCCGCTCACTGCACACACTCGTGCTGCCTGGGGACCCTCTGTGTTGAACACAGGGAGCTGGCCTGAAGCCTGAAACGGGGATCTGTGAGCCTACCTCCGCTCCTCCTGAGACAAACAGGAGAGCTGGCCAAGACTGTGTGGTTCTGGCTGCGTGTGGGGGGGGGATCCGGCTCTGAGGAGAGGTGGGGGAGGCACAAACGCAGAGAGAAAAGGAGATCTATTCTCTCTCTCTCCTTTAACAGAGCGGTGAGAGGAAGAAGCTACTTCGCCCGCAGGCAAGTGTATTTATGTTGAAAGGAAACACAAAGCGCATAAGCTCCCGCTCTCACAGTGATAAACAGACGTCCGTGTATCTGCAAATACTCAGGAACAGCTACAGGAGAGGCACATGGACTTGTTTGTGTGTTTTGATTGCGTGTAAAAGGTGCGCCACCTGAGTGATGCGCCGACACAAAGAAGAGCTGGAGAGGTTTTGTTGAAGACGAGATATTTGCTACTTTGTCTTTGTACCGAGTGACTAATAGGTTTGTGAATAAACATGATACGCTTTCAAGGCTTTGACAGTGAATACCCTGATTATGCAAATGTGCCTCTCTCCTGAGGACGGGCGAAATTAAAAAAATGACAAAGCTTTTCTCTGGTGTGGTTCTGCTCTGAGCTCTTCTCTCTCCAGTGTGTGACCTACATTATGGAGGAATTCTGTGTTTTTGTCACACTTATGATAAATGTTGGAGCATCATACAGCTCACAAGGTGAACTACTTTAAGAGACAACACATGCACATGTTAGGTTTGAGACTTTGACTCAATATAATCCAGGTTTACTGGTCAAATCTGGAAGAATGCTTCTCAAACAGCCGGCCTGACTCACTGAAGGATTGCATGTTTTTTGTGCCCGTGCTAAAAGACGACATCTTCTTATTCATGAGGAGCTTGCAAAGGAAACTACTCTGCAAAGCACCAGTTTCATCGCACCCTTACTCTAACCCTAACCCTAACCTTTGGGGTTTGTGCCTAATCCTAACCTTTGACCTGTGTCAGTGGACTTTATTCCTAACCCTAACCTTCAGGGTTTCTGCCAAAACCTAACCTTTGACCTTTGTCTCTGGACTTTATTCCTAACCTTCAGGGTTTGTACCTAAACCTAACCTTTGACCTTTATCAGTGGACTTTATTCCTAACCTTCAGGGTTTGTGCCTAAATCTAACCTTTGACCTTAGTCAGTGGACTTTAATCCTAACCCTAACCTTCAGGGTTTGTACCTAAACTTAACCTTTGACCTTAGTCAGTGGACTTTAATCCTAACCCTAACCTTCTGGGTTTGTACCTAAACTTAACCTTTGACCTTTGTTAGTGGACTTTAATCCTAACCCTAACCTTCAGGGTTTGTACCTAAACTTAACCTTTGACCTTAGTCAGTGGACTTTAATCCTAACCCTAACCTTCTGGGTTTTTACCTAAACTTAACCGTTGACCTTTGTCAGTGGACTTTATTCCTAACCCTAACCTTTGGACACACCCTAACTGCAATGTAACACCTTACTAACAATCTTACCCTAACCCTAACCACTCAGGTTTTATCACTAACCCTAACCTTGGACAGTGGTTGGTGGACTGTTTTACACATCACTTAAATGAGCCAATATGCATTCATTTGGAGCAACAATACTGTAAGCCCCTTTTTATGCAAATGAGCCTCTTTGCAAATAACTTCTAATTCACCAACAAACAGCCTTGCACAGTGAGACTTTTCAGTGATCAAAACATCAAATCCGCCTCTGGATGACCTCTAAATAACATATCTGTCCATAGAGTCTGTTAATATTACTTTGACATTACTGGTATTATAGTATCAGGGGTTAAAGGCTCAGTCTGAGGCTAAATCCCCACACATAGAGGATGTGCCATTATGCACAATTATGTGTTTTTTTTCTTCTTCTTCTTTCATCTGAACGAGCTGCTTTTTGCTCGCTCGTTCCAGAAACTTGTGTCACGTGTCATGAATCGACTCCTGAATGAAATAGTGAGGACTTCCCCCTCTGCGTCCAGCTCATCGTGCATGTGGATCGAATTTAGCACCGTCAGGATGAGAGCACACAGTGCAGCTCTGCACAGCACAGAGAGGAGATGCTAACAGCTCATCTCAGATGCAAAACAAGAGCAAACTGCACACAGCTGCAGGAATCTGGGTGTTTTTGCACATGAAAATCACTAGCCCAGTTAGCTTTGAGAATTAGACCCTGAGACGGAGCAGATAGTGGAGGTAAATAATGAATTTATAGTCCCAAAAAATCTACAGTGGATCAAACCTATTCACAGTCCATTTTCATCCACCGAGATCTGCACCATAACAAGCATCAAGGCAAGCTAGCAGGACTACAAGCTGCACACACAATGGAAACAATCATGCATGAATTAAAACGTCAGGAAATGATTAAAAAGTCTCGTTTTGACATCCAGAAGATATTCTGTTTCTTGTCAGAGGAGGAAAAAACAGACAAATATCATCATTGACTTCTTTTTTTAAATAGTTTCCAGAACCAGTTATGTGACTTTCAAAATAAAAGACAACTCGTCTACAAGTTTGGCTTCATTCATTCAATAATTGTTGCAGCTGAAATTACAACACTCCTCAGAGATCAACAAGACGATCAAGATGTGGAGGTTGGTAGTTTCTACTCCTCTAATGTTTCTCCTACTTTTTATTTCTCCTATCAGTGCTCCTCTCTGCTCTGTAAATGTTTCTCCAGTACCATAAAGAAAGGATGAAAACAGGATGTGCTTATTTGCTGCAGCCACAGGAGATTTTTGCTGATTACACAAATTTGTATTTCCACTCGAATCTTTAAACGTCTGCAGAGACGGCCTGCAGAAATGTAATTTCTCTTCATGTCAGTTATTGGAAAAGCTTAGATTATGTCAGTCTGTTATGTTTTTTTTTAGCAATAAGCATATCTTAAATCCTTGGAAATATGCTTTAGTTAAAAAAAGGAACATCTGATGTAACCTGACCTGCTTTAACAAACATTCAGAGATTGCAGCAGAACGCTTTTATTATATCATGTTTTACACAACAGTCCTGGCCTGTGTCATGCATCTCTGTGTCTCATCTAACCCGCCCTGCCTCTCCCTATCAGGAGGGACTCTGCTATCTGCCAGCCCCAGGAGCTGTCACAGCTAAAGGTGAAAGGTCAAGAGCAGCGAGACGAGCCCTAACAGACGCAGCAACCTGTTCCCTTCAACTCTGTGCCTCGCTCAGCTGCTACCACAAAGGCTCCAGCGTCGCCCCACCCTCCCAAAACCCCCGTCTCTGCAGCTCTGACCCTTCTGCTCGCCCGGCCTGAGAAGAGTAACTCAGACACAGGGAGAGTTTCAGGGACAAAGTGTCAGCTAAGTTGCTCTTTTGCAGGTTTCCCTTGAACTAAAAGTTCCTCTTCTGATCCTCCATGCATGAAGTAAAGGTTGTGTGATGTGAAATGAAAAGATGTCTTTGATTCATCTTCTTCAGATTAAGTTAAACACGTCTCCCCGCTTGTTCAGTCGTCTTTCTTCATGCCTGAAGTGTAGTAGTAAGCTTTTTCTGTCTCCCTGCCAAGCGACTAAGGGAAACAATCCCTTGCTGTGTTCTCCTAATTAACGCTCCACGCTTGTTGCCATATAATATTTTAATCTATCAAGTAAATTAAAGCAATAAATCACTCAGCACCTGTGACTCCCACGCCAGCATGAGCAAGTGGAGGAGCGCAGACACATTCAGCTTACGCCCAGAAAAATGAGAGCAGACGTCCGAATTAAAGATTCATCGATGTTAAATTTCAAAGACTTGTTTGGATCAGGAAGTTTCGAAGGAGGAAAAAAAAATTCTCTTTTAAATTCTTGTTTGAAGTGCTGTTGGAAAAATCAGAGCGGAGCCAACATCAACTCTCATTTCTGTGAAAGTAAACAGGCTCTGCACGCTTGTTGGAGATGAGGACTACAAGCACTTAACATGCGGCGTGGCTGCTGAGAGACTCATTCACTTTGTCAGGGTTTGACTGACTGTCAGGGACGAGGAATCAAACCTCAGCGCTGATTTTGGACTGACAGAAATCTTTTCAATCAAGTGTTTAAAACTGGAGTCTGCAGGAGCCGAGGCCTTTTACTGACAAAGAATCTCAACAGTCACATCAGATTCAGCTTTTTATAGCTCCGGTGAGGAGCTGTTAGCTGTAATCAAACACACCAAAATTAATATTTATGCACCTTTATGAGCCACAAAAGCAAACAATACCTTCAGCAGGAAGATTGAGTTCTTGGATTAAGTTATTTTTCATGTGTAATGAGTTTCTGTCAGGAGGAGTGATAAACTGCGCTGCAGGATCAGACCTTTTCTTAGATTTTACACCACAGAGGTTCTCAATGAGTGAAACGTTTGACTGTTAGAAGACAGCAGGAGGAGATTTTGGGGTTTAAAACAGAAACATCTGGGGCGTCGTTGGCCTAGCGGTCTAAGTGAGCCCCAAGTTTCGTGTCTCTCTGTCCGATTAATAAAAGGCAAAAATGCCCAAAAAATAAGACTTAAAAAAGAAGAAACATCTAAACATGCACAAGAGAAATTAGCTAAGTGATAAAAAGCATTACTTTGTCTACAGGGGGCGCCAAAAACAAGACAAATTACGGGCCCTCGCACACCTGCAGCCGCCGCCTAAGCGAGCCGCCGCCACACGTAAACGGCCGCCTGATATTTGCCACCACATGATGCGAAAGCTAGATCTGAGAGTATATACTGCCTTAGGTGGTGCAAACGTTCCAAGTTTTTGCCAGATTGCCAAGAAACCCTCCAAACTTGACAGTGTGCCACACCTACAATTTTAGTGTGAACAGAATTCCTTTAACAATAATTTAATCGTCAATATGTCTGCTATAGAATGTTCCTTGTTTGGACTGAATCAGAGAAAAACTCTAGGAGGAGCTCTCAAAAGTATGCACCCTTATTTGGGCGTCATTCTTCACATTCAAAGCCTGCCACGCCCACAATTTTTGTCTGATCAAAATTTGTTCTGATAATTCTTTCTCATCAAGGTGTCTCCTATAGGTTGACCTTGGTTTGGACTGAATCAGAGAAAAGATCTAGAAGTTAATAGCGAAAGTATGCACCCTTATTTTGACGCCATTTTTCATGTTCAAAGCTAGGTGGCGCTCTTCCTGTTGGGTTTGGGATATGGGTGCAAGAGGCTTTTTTGTGTGTCCTGATGCCATGAATATGTGTAAAATTTTTCAAGCATGTAGCTCAAAATAACCCCTATGGGGAGGGGTTTTTGAAAACTGTAGGGGGCGCTAGTGAGCACATTTTTTCGACATTTTTTGCAAAACCCATAAAATGTCGCAATTTTTCCCAGGACTGATGAGTGTGTTGGATGAGGTGAAATTACGTGCATTATAAAGTCACAAAAATCCATTTTCCAACGTTTATTTTTTTTATGCCCCGCCCCAAAGTCTGACACGCCCACAATTTTCGTCAGAATGGAATTTGTTCTAATAATTAATTCTCATAAATGGGTTTACTACAGGTTGACCTTGGTTTGGACTGAATCGGAGAAAAGCTCTAGAAGTTAATAGCAAAAGTATGCACCCTTATTTGGACGTTTTTGGACACTTTTTGGAGCCATTTTTGATTTTCAAAGCTAGGTGGCGCTCTTCCAGTTGAGTTTCGGATATGGGTGTGAGAGGCTTTTTTGTGCGTCCTGATGCCATGAATATGCCTAAAAATTTTCAAGCATGTAGCTCAAAATAACCCCAATACGGAGGCGTTTTTGAAAATGTTAGGGGGCGCTAGCGAGCACATTTTTGCTATTTTTTTTGCGAGACCCATAAATTAGTACATTTTTCACCAGGCCCGATGAGTGTGCAGAAATATCTGCGCTTTCATTCATGTGAAGTCGTGCAACAAAGAATAAAATCGATCCTTAGAAGAACAATAGGGCCTTCGCCACCAGTGGTGCTCGGGCCCTAATTAAAGGTTCCTCTGAGGAGTTGTACAAACTTCTACAACCCTTCTCTTTGTATTTCCAGCTCTGCATCAAACAAAACTCCTCAATGATCTAACACAAGTCTCATGTTCAACCTGTAAGCATTGCCTATCATCATCCTTGGGTATTTTCACATGAGTCCTCTCCCTTCTTAGAATATGAGCTTATGTCACTAAATCTTTTCACCATATCTTTTAGGGTTCTAGTTTGTTGGTTAGCCAAAAGCTTGCAACAGCTCAGCTTGCAACCCCAAAGCTCTGCCAAAAAGCATCAACAATTACTCTTATCATAACATATAGGAGCCAACACAAGATGCAAAATAAAGCTGTGGAGTCAGGAGGAACAAAAACATATTTCTGTTGATCAAAGTTAGGTCTTGTTTTATTTGTTTGGAGTTTTATTTGGAAGTAATATTCAAGAGAATTCTGACTAACTGACTAGTCTGAAGGTAATAAAGCATTAAGAAAACACAATTAATTAAACACAGCTGAACACAGGGTCACAGAGTCTGCAGGTAAACAATGTAAAAGTGGTTTCACAGTGTATCTACCACTAGCAGATCTAGCTCCACCAGCAGGTTAGCGTCTCTGGTGTTTAACCAGACACAGCCTACATACGACTTTATCTCCGTTTACTAGATCAACACACTGTCAAACCACGCCGTGCTGCCAGACCACATCTATCACCTGTGCTCCTTTACATCCAGGTAGTAGAGCTTTAGAGTGTTATGTAACTCCTCGGTTGTCTCATCTCACAATACAGCAGTGTTTATGGTTTAAACAGACACTTAACAGGCATTAAGAGTTGCCCCTGGTGTTACTTTAAAACACTGGCTCAAATATCTGAGTAAACAACCAACAGACAGCAACACAGGAACACGTTCTGTGACGTGTTCATTACTTTAAATAAATGTCTTTCTAGGCCATGGTTGTTGAGATGAAGCACTCGTCTGAGGACACCAGCTCATGCAGAAGGACTTACAGCAGAGACAGGAGGACTGTAAATCAGCTGATAATAAACAGTCTGGCTTGTGACAGAAGACAAAACAAAGTTTAGAAGCAGACAGCTGAAAACACAAAGACCACATCAAAGCCTGAATCACAGTCTGCCAAACACGTCTCTTTAGTTAACACAGCGTCCAGCTGTTTGTTTCTTTGTTTCCACGTTTAAACTTTTCATGAAGGAATCAGAAGTTCCATAAATAAAGCAGAGAGCCGACCTTTCATTCTTTAGTGTCCTCACACTGTGATCGCTTATTTACTGACCTCAGCACATTTTCACTAAACTGTGTGCTCCAGCCTCAAACACATTTAAAACTCTGAGATCTTTCATTAAACAAAGAAGTATTTCATTTAACTTCAATCCACTATTTGCATGGAAGACCTTTCAGACAGTTTAAGGAAAATAAAGGGAGATTTGGCCTTAATGAAAATAAATCCTGAATGTAAAGTCACAATGAAGAGACAGTGAATCAAAATGGTGAAATAAAAAATCTAAATTTTGAGAGTCAAAATAATGAGACAAAAGGATGGAGTTATGAGATAATAAGTCAAATTTATGATAAATTAAATGAAAACACCAGATCTAAAGTCAAAATGATGAGATAAGAGGTTAGAATAATAAGTTAGGGTCAAAATGATGAGATAAAGAGTCCAAATCATTTTTAAAAATACAAAGTATGAGATGAAAACCCAAAATTATGAAATAAAAGGTCAGAATTATGAGCTTAAAGGTCAAAATATGAGAAACAGTGTCAAAATTATGAAATAAAAGCGCTAAAATTATGAGATAATAGGTTAAAATTATAAGATAGGGTCACAATTATGATATAAGAGGTCAAACATTTTTTATTAATGTCAAAATATGAGATAAAAAAACAAAATTGTGAAATAATAGGCCAAAATTATGAGACAAGAGTTTAAAATTATAAGATAGGGTCTAAATAATGAAATAAAAGGGCACAATTATGAAATAAAAGGTCAAAATTGTGAGGTAAAATGTCAAAGTTAAGAGATAAGATGTAATGATAATAATATTGGGTCAAAATAATGAGATAAGGGGTCAAACATTTTTTTCTTAATGTCAAAATATGAGATAAAAAAACAAAATTGTGAAATAATAGGCCAAAATTATGAGATAAGAGGTTAAAATAATAAGTTAGGGTCAAAACGATGAGATAAAGAGTCCAAATGATTTTTAAAAATACAAAATATGAGATGAAAACCCAAAATATGAAATAAAAGGTCAGAATTATGAGCTTAAAGGTCAAAATATGAGAAACAGTGTCAAAATTATTAAATAAAAGCACCAAAATTATGAGATAAAAGGTTAAAATTATCAGATAGGGTCAAAATTATGAAATAAAAGGTCACAATTATGGAATAAAAGTTAAAATTGGTGAGATAAAGGTCAAAATGATGAGATAAAATGTCAAATTAAGAGATAAGATGTAATGATAATAAGATTGGGTCAGAATTATGAGATAAGGGGTCAAACATTTTTTTCTTAATGTCAAAATATGAGATAAAAAACAAAATTGTGAAATAATAGGCCAAAATTATGAGATAAGAGGTCAAAATAATGAAATAAAAGGTCACAATTATGGAATAAAAGGTCAAAATGGTGAGATATGATCTAAATTATGAAATAAAAGGTCAAAATTATGAAACAAAAGGTCACAATTATGGAATAAAAGGTCAAAATGATGAGATAAAGGTCAAAATGATTAGGTAAAATATCAAAATTAAGAGATAAGATGTAATAATAATAAGATTGGGTCAAAATTAGGAGATAAGGGGTCAAACATTTTTTCTTAATGTCAAAATATGAGATAAAAAACAAAATTGTGAAATAATAGGCCAAAATTATGAGATAAGAGGTCAAAATAATGAAATAAAAGGTCACAATTATGAAATAAAAGGTCAAAATGGTGAGATAGGGTCTAAATTATGAAATAAGGGGTCAAAATTATGAAATAAAAGGTCAAAATGATGAGATAAAGGTCAAAATGATGAGGTAAAATGTCAAAATTAAGAGATAAGATGTAATGATAATAAGATTGGGTCAAAATTATGAGATAAGGGGTCCAACATTTTTTTCTTAATGTCAAAATATGAGATAAAAAAGCTAAATTAAGAAATAATAGGTCAGGATCATAACTTAAAAAGTCAAAATTTCAGACAAAAGGTTAAAATTGTGAAATAAAGGGCCAAAATTATGAGATAAGAGGTTCAAATTATAAGATAGGGTCAAAAATATGGAATAAACCTCAAAATTATGAAATCAAAAGTCCGGAAAAGCTCTGTTACTTATCAAATAATTCTAACTTTCTATTTCATTATTTTGACTAAACATTAAGGTTTTCTTTTTCATTGAATCCAGATCTCTCATTTTATTTCCTAACCTGTCAGAAGATCTTCCACACAGTTGTAATGACGTTTAATGAAGTTGTTTTTTTAGAGACAGCTGTTACTTAGCTCTCTTCAAAGCCTCCACACTCACAGAGGCTAACTGAAGCTAAAAGCTAACATGATGACACTCTTCTTCAGATTTTCAGAGTTTCTCTCACTTTCTTTAAAATCTGACTCTGGGTCCTGACTCTCTGAAACAAAGCCTCCTGTTTGTACGACGTGAGGAGGGAGAGCGGGCCAGACCGCCATGACGCTCGGCGCGGGCACGAGGCGCTCCGCTCTGCACAAACAAATCCCCAAAGGCGACGCACTGTTTGATGTGCAATGGGGCGGCGAGGGCCACACCAAGGCTGCAGCACCCCCCCTCCCCCCATCCCCCATCCACACCCTACCCCCTCCCAAACCTCCATGAGCTCCCTGACATTGACTAACACACACACACACACACACACAAACACACACACACACACACTTCTCCTCAGAAACAGCTGACGTTTTAACAGGCTTACAGCAGCTGACAGGCTACAGGTGGGGCAGAGGGGACCCTTCATAAGCCTTCAACCCCCCCACCTCCCCTTCCTCGTGTTAGTGCCCGGCTCATAATTCCCCTCAACACACACACTGACAGACACACACACACACACACTCACACACACACCTGTTGTGACTCCAGAGGAATTGTCCTCGGTGAAAAGCCTTCCTTCATACTGCATCACCACCTACTCCCTCACACACACACACACACACACACACACACACACACACACACTCACTCGCTCCCTGTCAGTGCATTAAAACAGGGCTTTATGACCCTCCAGCATGTGTCGGAGTGTGTGTGCCGTGTCCGACTGTAACAACAGATGCTGCCATAGACCTGGACTACGGGCTAAAAGCTCTAAGCTCCTTTGCTGTGCTTCAGTGAAGCCGGCGCTGGCATTACGGCGAGGGGGAAAAAACCACGCTGTCATGTTAATCTATAATCATTTTAACCCACAATACCCAGGTCTTCACTTCAATCACCGCTGTGGACAATCATAATGACAGTACGACCATATGATGTGCAGAACTGTAATCCACGAGGTCACGCATGCGTCAGGAAACGATTGACCTCGAAGGCGACTCGTTTGTTTTTATGGCGTGGTTTTAATTCTTCCTGCTTTGTCGGGGGGTGAATTTACTGCAGAGACTCCTTTCACAGAGTCCACAATGGAAGTTTTATTCAGGAGTTTAGAGATATCAGCCGCTTTGTGTGAGGCAAAGTTCCCTGCAAAGTGAATTGTGGCGGGATATTCAGGACGAAGAAGAGTATTGGTTTGTTAGAGAGACAGAAACGAGTAAAGCCGTGAAGAAGAAGAAGAAGAAGAAGAGGAAGAAGAGGGGATTTGAAAGCGCAGCACTTCTTTGGATTGGATGAGAAACCACGGGGTGAAGGAGAGAAAGAAACACATCTTTGGATTATGCATTCTTGCTGTGTGTGCAAAACAGCGAAGAAAAGAAGTTTTCATAACTTCCAGTGAGCCGACTTTTCTTTAACCACCAAATCTGCTCTTTCTTCTCTCATCACTCACAGCGAGCCGCTAACCTGCCGCCTGCTGCGAGCGTGGAGATGATTTATCAACAGTCATTTATATTTTGTGGAGTAACTCAATAAGCAGAGAACACACACACACACACACACACACAGAGCGTTCTGCTCTATAGGTAAAGAGCTCAGGTGGGCTGGAGGCTGGAGTCTCGTGCAGCTCTTCTTAGACTCAGAGCGATAATGAGACAGAAAGTTATAATGTGAGGGAGTTAGAAGAATTATCTTAAATCAAAGATACACACATTCTTAGTTAATCTGAGGATCATGCCTGAGTTTAATTTCATCCAACAAGTCCTCAAAGAAATCCCAAATTAACTTGACCATTCACTGCATGTCCTCCCCCTCTCTCTGCTCCCCATGTTTCCTGTCAAAATGATGAGATAAAGAGTCCAAATCATTTTTAAAAAGTCAAAATATGAGATGAAAAACCAGAACTATGAAAGAAAAGGTCAGAATTATGAGCTTAAAGGTCAAAATATGAGAAACAGTGTCAAAAATTAATAAATAAAAGAGCCAAAATTATTAAATAAGAGGTTAAAATGATCAGATAGGGTCAAAATTATGAAATAAAAGGTTGGAATTGTGAGATAAAGGTCAAAATGGTGAGATAAAGAGTCCAAATCATTTCTAAAAAGTCAAAATATGAGATGAAAAACCAAAATTATGAAAGAAAAGGTCAGAATAATGATCTTAAAAGGTCAAAATATGAGAAACAGTGTCAAAATTAATAAATTAAAGAGCCAAAATTATTAAATAAGAGGTTAAAATTATCAGATAGGGTCAAAATTATGAAATAAAAGGTTGGAATTGTGAGATAAAGGTCAAAATGGTGAGATAAAGAGTCCAAATCATTTTTAAAAAGTCAAAATATGAGATGAAAAACCAAAATTATGAAAGAAAAAGGTCAGAATAATGAGCTTAAAGGTCAAAATATGAGAAACAGTGTCAAAATTAATAAATAAAAGAGCCAAAATTATAATATAAAAGGTTAAAATTATCAGATAGGGTCAAAATTATGAAATAAAAGGTTGGAATTGTGAGATAAAGGTCAAAATGGTGAGATAAAGAGTCCAAATCACTTTTAAAAAGTCAAAATATGAGATGAAAAACCAAAATTATGAAAGAAAAGGTCAGAATAATGAGCTTAAAGGTCAAAATATGAGAAACAGTGTCAAAATTAATAAATAAAAGAGCCAAAATTATAATATAAAAAGTTAAAATTATCAGATAGGGTCAAAATTATGACATAAGAGGTTAAAATGATCAGATAGGGTCAAAATGACGAAATAAAAGGTTGAAATGGTGAGATAAAGGTCAAAATGATGAGATAAAATGTCAAAATTAAGAGATCAGATGTTATGATAATAAGATTCTGGTCAAAATTATGAGATAAGAGGTCAAACATTTTTTCTAAATGTCAAAATATGAGATAAAAAAAACTAAATTAAGAAATAATAGGTCTCCCCATGTTTCCTGTCTCTCTTGGGATGTCATGTCCATGAAGGCAAAAATGCCCCAAAACATATAATATAACTTTAAAAGGAAAAGAGTGAGTATGGATTCAAACAGTGGACAGCATCACTTTACACCACTCACAACCTCAGCAGCAGAGGGATGAAAGATGGAGAGACACAGTGATGGTCCAGATCACAGAGACTCGAAAGTGGGCGGAGTTACTCCACAACAGAGGCGGAGTTATGATGCTGATTTGAACAGTTATCAGAGATGTTAATGGGCTAAAATATGATGACACAGAGGGGGAGCCCAGAGGACTTTAGGTACTGTCTGTGACTCAAAAACAGGACTAAGGTGTGCCCATTAGTAGATCTATCATCCATCCAAAAGACCCGAAATTATTTTAATCTGTATGGTTTTTGAATACAGTATGTGTGCTTCATACAAACATATATATATATATTACTTTTTTTTTTTTTTTGAGAATTTTTATTTCAAAGTTTACTAAAATCACTTTATTTTAAAAGGTGTTCAAAACAACAACAAACCTTATATTGTTCATTTTTTAAACAATATTTTTAATTAAAATTATTTCATTTTAATTCTTATTTTGAAATCTTTTTATTGGAATTGTTCTCTTTTTTTTTTTTACATTAATTCACACCTCACAACATGTATCAACCAAAAAACATTGACAAGCCAAACAATCTATCAGACATAAAATAATATTTAATTTTTTAAAGATTCTGTCTTCAAAAGTGATTTTCAAAATTAAGAATGAATTCTTTTTAAAAAAGACAGAGTGCATGAGAACGATACAACAGCTTCCTCTTTAAGGTGTGAAAAGAACATGATTGCCTCCCAGGTTCTGGTCCAAGCTTTGGCATGATTACTGGGATTTTAAGGGAGGACTTCAAAAAGAAAGAGAACAAGGCGGTGATTGGTTGTTAATATTTTATCAAATTACTTGTATTTTATATTTGAATGTTTGTTGTCGTTGTTATCTGTCTGTTTTTGTTTACTATGATGTGTGCTGCTGCCTCTCTTGGCCAGGTCACCCTTGTGAAAGAGGTCTCCATCTCAATGTGTCTTTTATCTTGTTAAATAAAGATTAAATACATTACTGTTTTTAAGCTTGGGGTACAAAATGTTTTGGAAATGCTCCTTTAGATCCCTCTGACCAGCAGCTGTGTGACAGGCTGTAACGGCTGCAAGGTCATCCTCTGCTTGATCAAAGTACATCCAATAAAAGTGACTCAGGTTTTTATTTGAAGTGTGCTGCAAAATACAAAAAATTATCTTTATTTTTGGGGAAGAATCTGAGTTATTCTGATGCTAATTTCTCCCTGAATAAGAAGATAGAATTCCAGAAACTTTAAATATGGCATGGCAGAACAAAATACAGTCAAAGAATTCCTTAAGATTTGAAGATTTTCTAAAAATGGCGTCTTATCTTTTGTAAAAACAGAGACAGACGACTTGTATCTGCTCCGTCCAAGCACCAGGAATGTTGTTTAAACTGCTGTGTAAAAATCAGATTCCTCATGGTGTGTGATGTTCATGAAACATGAACATGAGTCTGATGATGATGCCGATGACTTTGGTGCAAAATCATTCAAATACATTCGTGCGTGTTCGCCCCTCTGCTCGGGTTTACTCCTCACGCCGCCTTGAGAAAGCGGGAGGACTCTGTGTCTCTGCTGTTCCAGCTGTAACGTGATAACCAGTTCAATAACATAAACAACTGCCAGAATCCTCCAGAGGAAGGATGCAGGGAGAGAGCAGGAGTGTGTGTGTGTGTGTTTTTGAGTGTGTGTGTGTGTGAGTCAGTGGGTGGATGTCTGTGTGCGTTCGGTTTTTACATGGGAGCGCGTGTGGGCTGGAGAGCAGGAGAGGCCTGGGCGAGAGGTGAGGACGAGTCAGCCATTGAACACCATCAAATAAAGCGTTATCTAATGCCTGCGCTGACACGGCCCCGCCAGAAAACAAGTACACTCTTTATCGACCCGGAGCGCTGCTGTGCTTTTGCCCGCGAAAAAAACATTCCTCGCTGCCGCCGTGAGCCGGTTTCTACATCTGAGCACAGAGGAGCGGATCTCAGCAGCGCTTTAAAGAGCCATCACGCTTTCTGAACACTTTGAGAGCACGGATTTAATGACTTCTAAGAACCTTTTTGAAAAGCTCCAAAAGAAAGAGAAGCACTCTTTCTGTGGCAGAGAGGACTGGAGCAAAGATACTTCAGACTTAGTGCTCCTCCTTTGTGCTAAAGTGTGATCTTATAGCAACAAAGGATGCTCCTCTTTAGATGACTTTCAAGTTAAACAAAGCGGCGTAAATGCTTCTTTTGAGATGATAAATAAAATATACAGAGAGAACAAGAATCATCAACTCAAGGGGAACTCCAGTATTTATAAACCTCTCTTTTGTGCCTAAAAGCTGAATCAAAGAAGTCAAAGTATGTCAACAAAGAGTTCTTAGAATCTCAGTTTACAGACTCAGATTGTTATTCTATGCATTTGTTAAGTAGTCTTAACATCACTAACATCAAAGCCACCAAAGTCTAATAACAAAACCAGTCATTTGACCTCAGAGGACTCAGGAGTTGCTGGTCTACCTCTGCTTCGGTCAGTCTCTCTTCAAAGCCACCAAAGCCCACTTACAAAATCAGTCATTTGACCTTGTAAGACTCAGGAGTTGCTGGTCTACCTCTGCTTCAGTCAGTCTCTCTTCAAAGCCACCAAAGTCCATTTACAAAATCCGTCATTTGACCTCGTGGGACTCAAGAGTTGCTGGTCTACCTCTGCTTCAGTCAGTCTGATTTTGTAAATGGAGTTTGGTGGCTTTGAAGAGAGAGATTATACAGACTGACTGAAGCAGAGGTAGACCGGCAACTCCTGAGTCCTCCAAGGTCAAATGACGGATTTTGTTAATGGAGTCTGGTGGCTTTGAAGAGAGAGATTATACAGTCATTTGACCTCGTAGGACT
Source organism: Notolabrus celidotus (assembly GCF_009762535.1). NCBI lineage: Eukaryota > Metazoa > Chordata > Actinopteri > Labriformes > Labridae > Notolabrus > Notolabrus celidotus. The sequence goes on along the minus strand of NC_048283.1, from coordinate 818,604 downwards.
CAGGAGTTGCTGGTCTACCTCTGCTTCAGTCAGTCTCTCGTCAAAGCCACCAAAGTCCATTTAACAAACCAGTCATTTGACCTTGTGGGACTCAGGAGTTGCTGGTCTACCTCTGCTTTAGTCATTCTGAATAATCTGTTTCTTCAAAGCCGCCAGACTCCATTTACAGAACCGGTCATTTGACCTTGTGGGACTCAGGAGTTGCTGGTCTACCTCTGCTTCAGTCAGTCTGAATATTTGTGTTATTTGGGACTTAAAGGAGGTAGACCAACTGAATTTCCTCTGTAGGGTAACAATAAACAGTATCTTATCACATCTTATTACCCGGCTCTCTTCCTGATCTTCCAGCTGTTTAAGATGCTTGATTCTGATTGGTCAAAACCAAGCGGCAACCTCCGGTCTAAAAATACGAGTCCAATGCGGACGTGTTAAAAACTGTAGTTTGGCTCTGGAAGTGCCAGAAACCACATACACACCAATTCAAAGAAGCCGATCTTTCCAGCAGAAATAAACATGTTTACAGTCTGGTTCAAAAGACCAGTGGAGTCTGGATAGATCATTTCTTGATCGGCATGCACTGTAACGCAGCAATTTAGAAGATATTGAGATTACAAGTCGTCCAATGAGAGGCACACCTGACTTGACTGACAGGCGGGAACACTGTAGCTGTTGGCTAGGAGGCTCAAAGCCCGCCTCCAACATTTCCAATATGGCTTCCGCCGACGATTGGCCTCAAAACAGCGCTTCAGAAACAGATGGGTGACGTCACGGAGACTACGTCCATTATTTAGACAGTCTATGGTCAAAACCCCTTGACAATGGTTATTAACTTTCACTAACATGAGCAACACCAGAGGCAAACTGATCACACGTCATATCAAATCAATCCACAGAGAAGAGCTCAGACACATTTAGCTTCTGCTTGTTGACACCACAGACCGTAAGGTGAGGGGAAACCGTACGAGGAGAGCTGAGTGAGGACTGCTTCATGTTCAATCCACCGCAACAAGCAGAGAAGAATCCATCACCATGGAACGCTGACTGAAACTCAGGCATACGCATCGATAATTCAGACTTCATACTTCCTTCGATGCATGTGAATATTAAAACTGCATCAAACTCTAACATTGACAAAGATGAAACTGTACTGTTGAAGCATTAAGACACTTCTCTGCTCTGACTCTGCTCACACACATGAACAGATGAAGTGTGTGTGTTCATGCATGAGCCCACACGCACATGCCTGCAGTCATAGCAACATCACATGCGAACATAAGGAAGTGTGAGACTCTGGACGGGTGGATGTGAGTTTCTCTCGCTCCTACTCCCTCTACTTTTTGTTCTTCTTCGACTATGAGTAATGGTTTCTACTGATACAGAGAAGGAATGAAGACGAACAAGCTCCTGTACGCCCCTCTCTCTCTCTCTCTCTCTCTCTGTCTCTCTCCACCCTTCCACCTCTCTCCACTCCAGCTAGTGGCTAACTCAATGAGCCCTGCGCAGATGGTCCCATAACGCCGCCACAGCTGTGCGACCGTAAAACGACGCCACGCCCCAGCGAGGAGGTTGATATACATTCAGATATTCAAATGAGGCCATAACCTCTCGGCTGTGCTTCACTGGGAAGTGGACGAGAGTGTATGTGGGAGGATTTGCTGGGAGGCGGGACCGGGGAGACGGTGAGGAGAGGAGGGGAGGGGAGGGGGGGTGGATGGATGGAGGCTATGGATGATGGTGATGAAGATCAAGACAACACCGAGATAAAAGAGAGGCAGGGTGAGGAAGAGAGGTGAGAAGAAGACGAAGAGGGGGAGGGAGAGGGTTAGAGGGAGGAAGGAGGGAGGAGGGAGGAGGGGAGGGGAGTGTGAGAAGCTGCCTGGGTGTAGTATTTCAGCTCCTGGCTCTGCTACTTGCTATTTCAGCTGTGCTGGAGTGCTGGCCAGCAGCCCCTGCTCTCACGCCATCGTAACCCCGTCAGTGTGGTGGCACGGCACTCGAGCTGCGTTCACAGTGCAGCAGGAAAGTCCGCAAATTCCTTTTCCCCTTCTCTGACTCAGACGTGATGTTTGTTCTTGGGAAAAAAAAATGACTTATGGAGCAGAATTTGTCCGGAAAAGGTCAACTTGGATCCAATAAGAAGTCTCTCTCCTCAAAACCACCAGACTGGAATGAGAAAAACTGTATTTCCTTCTAAAGTCATCCTAAAATGTAGTCTTCAATTCGGAAAAACAGTACCAGCTTCGTCCACAGGGGGCACCAGAATCAACACAACATGACAACTCTGAAAGCATACCCTGATTTATCATCTATCTGACTCTGCAAAGGTGTGCTAATTATCTCTTAAAGCTCAATATTATCTCGCTTCTGTGCCCCCATCTGGCCATTTGAATAAATGCAAGAGTGAAGGCCTAGCTAGCTGCTAAAGCTAGCTATCCAACCAGCTACACAGTCCCCAAGAAACTCCACGACAGAGTTACTGACTGACATGAAGTTTACTCAGGTTCAAATTACCTTATTGATACAAACAATAGGTGGTTGGCTATACATGTTAACGCATGTTAAACATTGCTCTAATGTAGCCAATTAGCACTAGCATTTAGCATCTACATACAAATGAATGACAGACAATAAAAGCTAGCTTAGCAATTAGCGATTGCTTCTGAATTCAACAAAAAACGGTATCCTAATGTTCACATGGATACAAAACAACATCATGGCTCAATGTTTACACATGCTAGCTAACACAGGACTTCCACCAGATCTGTGTCCGGTCCGGTCCGTCTCCGATCCGCTGGGGTCCGGCTCCATGCTCTCTCGTCCATCAACACCCACCAGTTGTGACCGCCGGACAGCTGGAGTCATGTGACCAAGGTTTCCCCACAGTAATCCCTGAATCAAGGATTCTCCTCCTCCTCCTCTCCTCATGCATGTTGTCTTTCTGGTCCTCTGAAAACCTCTGACCTGTTGACTCCAGGCCTGGCTCCGCTCATCATGACTTTGGTTTGTTGTTGTAGTTAAGTGAAATACGATCTGGTGATAACACAGAGTGTTTTATTCTGAAAATTAACCGGATGTTTTCATTTTGTTTTGGTGAAACCTGACTTCCTGTCCCGCTCCATCTGCTCTGTTGAGATTGATGCGTTGTGCTCCGGCATCCGGCACAAATAGAAGTCTTGTGTATCTGATCCGGAGGACTCGGACCTGCCGGACTGGACTCCGCAACGGAGCGGATCCAGTGGAAGTTAACACATTGACTAGAATAGAAACCTATCAGACACGGATCTGGTGGAATATGGTCGTCAGATGATACTTACAGATGTAGGATTAGCGTGCAGGAATACGAAGAGACGTGATTTATGTAGCTACCTGCACTGCTCAGACCTGCTAGCTGACATCCAGTCTACTGTTTACTTTCGCTTTGCATCATGGGAGAGGTAAGGCAGATAAATACAAGGTGAACTACAAAAATACACCACAAGGTGGCGCTGTAACACAACGAACAAGCCATATATCCTTAAACAAAACTGCTTTAGCTTCACTTGCAAACCTGGAGGCTTCATCCACTTCTGAAACACAGTCTATGATAGAAATAGGAAGCCTGGCCTAGTTCTGACATCAGTGTTGTTGCAGTGATCATGTTATCATTCCAGCTCAATGTGTATTAAACATTTCATAACTCAAACACAATATTTTATAACACAGCTGGAATCAAAGGTTAATGATGTAGCCAGAGATCCAGCCCACAAACCCTGAGGATTATTGAGAATCAGAATCAGCACCGGACAGCAATCGACTGCATTATACTGAAGGTGGATTAAGGTTTCTGTGCCCGATGACTGTATCTGAGCACTGAGAGTTCACTGCAGGTCGTTCTGCTATTGTTGCCAGGGAGTTCTGTGAACACTGCATCACAAAAAAATAAAGATTATAAAGGAAGAAGTGAGCGGAAAAACTGAAGAAGCCGGGATGAGGATCAAGGAGAGCCGCACACCTACAAGACCGAAGGAAGCTGCAAAGGAGAAGAGAGACACAGAGGAGAGGAGTGTTCTTTTTCTTTTTTGAAACGCCGTACATCTGTTTTAGGAAAGCGTTTCTTGCTCCGATGCATCATTCAGTATTCAGAAAACACGGCTCATTCTGCCTCCAGAAGCAGAGATGTTTCATAAATCAAAGGTCCTGTGCTGACTCAAAACTTGAATAGTAGCTCATACTGTAAGTTGCTTTTGCCAGATATGGGTTTGTTAGAGCGGCTGCCAACAGCTTCAGCTCGTTGCCTGTACAGAAAGAGGCAGCATAAATGTAAGAAGTGAAGGGTGCTCACACTGCTGGCCTGCACGTTTTGCTTAATATTGGTGCTGAAATTTGACTTAGTTTGGATCTCAGTGTGTTCATTAAAGGTCGTAACCCCACGATACTGAGAGAAATGTTGAAACTTTCATGCATTTATGATCAAAGACATCTCCAAAATGCTCACATCTCTGCTACCAACACATCTTCACATTGGCTTCACCACATTCCTTCAGGTTTTGTCTGAATTGAGACGTCGATCTGATTACCAGCAGGCTCCCTCCACTGGTTTACTTCCTGTCTTGTGTCCTGTTGGCGAAAACCAAACTGTTGGTGCCAAAACTTGAGGATGTCACAGTTTGATGATGCGATCAAAGGGCTGTGTTTGTATTTTCAAACCCTAACCTTTATTTTCCCACATATTTAGGGTCTGAATCACTAAGAAGTACTCAAAGTTTGAGAATTCATCCAGTATGTTTCCTTCAGACGGTGGCAGCAAGACAGTCTGTGATGGCTGCAACACAACCCTTTGAGGCCAATGGGATTGAATTGTTATTTCTAGTGTCTGACTGCACTAAAGGAAGAATTCCTGCACAGTTTCATCAAAGACTTAATGTGCTTTTTATTCCCCAAAAGAGAAGTGCAGCCACAAGACTCCTAACACTCGCCCTAGAACACTAACGTATCAGTTAGTAACACCATCACTAACATTGGGTATATTTTACCTGGTAAAAAGTACTTCCCATCAAAATATATCATAGTACAACAATGCATTGCAAATTTAAGTACTCTGCTTGTATTTCCCAGAATAAAACATCTCATAAAGAGCAGAAAAGTATAACGGTGGGACCCTATAAAAATGCTCCAGAATTAGTGAAAAATGAGGGAATCATTGATGATAATTAATGATATATTTTTTTAATTAATGGAGCTGGGAACTTCTTGGTTCTTTGGGCCACCCATTCCTGGGACACATGAGCCTTATCCAGTGAAGGCACAGTCTCCCTGCATCACTGATAACTGTGGGAGATAAACAAAGAGTTTACTCTCAATTTCTAATGTCAGGCGAAAATCATCCAACATGTGCCTGCTGAAAAATCCAGGGATGGTAGAAGGGAAACAGGCCTGACTTGGGTGACATCAGAGAGCAGCATGAAGCTACCCAGGGACCCATGCAACTCAGACAGCAGCAACATAATGAAAATCACATAACCACAATCACCTAACGTTAGTGTTCTAGGGATGGACAAGGAGTTTGTGTTGATTTTCTTTTCTTTTTTAAGTATTTCTTCTTTTTTCATGCCTTCTATAATTCTACCATTGCTGTTGTTTTCTCACTGTCTGTTACTCTGTGAAGCACCTTGGGCTACATGTTTCTATGTATGAAAGGTGCTATATAAGTAAAGTTGAGTTGAGTTGAGTTGAGTTGAGTTGAGTTTAGCAGTGATGTATGCAGTCAACTCACAAGTCAGCACCAGAATGACTACAGAGTCTGTGAATCTACATGTAGTTAATGATACTTTTATTGTGATAGGCCCAAAATCCTGGTCGCATGTTGTGTCTGAGCTGCAGCACAAGCTGTGGCTATACCTCCGGCTAACAGCTACAGCACTCCGGCCATTATGCTCTACTACCTGGATGTAAACAAGCACAGATGACAGAGTAAGTCGTATGGAGGCTGTGTCTGGTTAATCGGACATAAAACCACTCCACCAGAGCGAAGAGGAACCAGCACAGCCATGAGGACACTAACCTGTAAGGAGGTGGTGCTAGCTCTGCTAATGGTAGACACACTACATACTTAATTATTGTCTCAACGACTGGGACATTTGCGGCTCTGGAACATCCCTAGTTGGGAGTATCAGAGATTCAACTGAAGCATGCACTCTGCCTCACTCTCCTTCTGCAGTAAACCTTTAAGTCCCTCAAGGCTACAGCAGCTAAGCTAATATGACCTTGACCTCTGACCTTGTTCTCATAAGAACACCAGTACAGACTCACAGAGTGGAGGCAGTGTAGGTTGTGTCATAAACAATATCCCATGTGTTAAATTGTTTGTTTTATTGGAGTGTTTGTGGATTTTTAGAAGGGACATAAAATGAAGTTCATATCAGGAGAAACTTCCCAGAAAAGCAACTCACTCTCTGTTTTCTCTGCTTTCCCTTTCAGCGCTGTTCATTTGCTTTATCACTTCTCCTCTTTTCACTCTCTTTTTAAAAGCTCCAAGACTATTGAGAGCCCTAATGGAATTTTAAATAAAAGGCCGTATTGCTGAAGGTTGCCAGAAGCTGAACTAAATGGATTCAAATAGAGTTTAAGTGGATTTTGACACCACGGCCGAGTCAAGGTCAGACCCGTCCTGGTTTGCGGTCCAGTTATCTGAGGTTAATCCTGCAAATTGTGTTGGGTTTAAGTTGCATTTAACCTACATAGATTCTGTGAGGTGGTGTCTTGATCCAGGACCACTGGACTTTGATCACACTGCCCTCTCAGACGCGACGTCCGCTTTGCCTCTTACGTCAGACGGTTTGAATATTAAAAGAAGGGAAATACAACTTAATCTGGATGAAGAGCAGAAGCAGCAGCAGCAAAAAGGGACGAGTGAGATCACAGCACTGCACACACTCACAGATGAAATGTAATAAGAGTCTACAGATTCTATAATCCTTGATCAAAATAAACGTTACGTGCATTCTGTGTTTTCATTCGTCCTTCTGTTTCTACCTCGCAGCCAGAATGAGGTCAGCACAGATTTCCATTTTGGCTCCAAAGCGGGTTATTTCCAGCAATTTCTTCCGAGGCTGGCCGGATAAATTTAGTGCCCTGAGCGAGGTATTTTTAGCAGAAAATCAACAACTGACTGAGGATTTACCACACAGGGCTGTTTCTTCTTTGATTTCCGTTCACATTTACGTAACAGATCTTCACGGATGGCTCAGACCCGGTGAGCTGTGTGACTAATGTTGTTCTACAAGCACAACGGAAATAATGCCACGATTAGATCATCACTGAATTTGGAGCAGTACAGTCTTTGAGTAGAAAACAGGAGTTCAGAATCTAGCTCAAGGGCACTCTGGCCAAGCTCTCAAACACAATCCTGTGACCTTTCAGATAACAAGAGTGTGTCTTTGAAGTCCAGGCCACCCTGCTGCCCTACTTCCCCAGAATCCATCATCGAGGACGAGCCGAGGAATCCTCCGCCGCCGCCGCCGCTGCTGCTGCTGCTGCTGCTGCTGCTGCTGCTCTGCTTATCACAGAGATGAATGGAAAAAAGTCTGCGGTGAGCCACAGTAGGTCGATTATAATTCAGGACAGAGTGACGGTAAACTCTGTGAATTTGGGATCAAACTTTCACTCCGGGCTTGTGCCACTTGTGCTGAAAGCTGAGACGTGCAGCTGCTTCCCGTCCGGGGCGGCACAACACATCAGGATGTTTTCGTAGCAACACGACTACCATCATGTTTCACCGATTCAAATAAACAGATAAGGGCAGAGTCCTGTCCTCCTTCACTGTTCCCCTCCTGTACTTCATGCTAACACACTGAGAGGCCCTCTCTTTTCAAATTCCCTTCACCAGAACATCATCAAAATAAACTCACTTCATTTTTCTTTTTCAAGTGTTTTAATTTGTTTGATTTTTCGCTCCAAAAACAAATGTTCTCATCCTCCAACGCCGTGTTTTTCATGTTTTATAAATTGCATGTTTTGTATTATAGCACTGGAATAACGATCACATTCTTATGGAGAATAAAAGAGGGAAATAAAGTCCAACAAAAACTGGACTTCCTGTTTCATTTTCCACATCTTGTTCCCAGATGACAGAAACATGTTTGTACGGTACATCAAGTAACAAGAGGTTGTCACGATTTTAAGCTTTTACTGGTGGAAATCTGACTGCAAAGCAAAAATGAGAGCGTCTACATGGAGATATTTTCACCCAGCTCTCTTCCTCATCTTCCTGCTGTGAAAGATGCTTGATTCTGATTGGTCAAAACCATAGACAGTATAAATAATGGACGTAGTATCCGTGACGTCACCCATCTGTTCCTGAGCGCTGTTCTGAAGCCAATCAACGGCGGCAGCCATATTGGAAATGCAAAACTCAACCAGGCGGAGTGTGACGTAAAGGGGCGGAGTTTGAGCCTCTTAGCCAACAGCTATGTGTTCCCGATCGGGAGTCACGTCAGTCATGTCCTTATTTGGGAAAAAACTCGTAATCTTAATATCTTCTAAACTGTCACGTTAGAAATAAATTCACCCCCCGTACAGTGTGTGCAGATAGAGAGATTAGCTTCGTAGGGCCAAGCTGTTTTTTGAACCAGGCTGTAAACATGTTTATTAATGCTGCAAAGATCGTCTTTTTCCCATTCATGTCTATGTGGTTTCCAGCGTTTCTGCAGCCAGCCTCTAGTGGATTCTAGATGTATTGCAGTTTATAACACTTCCACATGGGCTTCATACAAGAGGCAACCTCTGGTCTCAAACTATGAAGCCCATGTGGAAGTGTTATAAACTGCAGTTCATTGAAAATCCTCTTGAGGCTGGCTGCAGAAATACTGGAAACCACATAGACATGAATGGGAAAAAGACGATCTTTGCAGCATTAAAGGGGACATATCACGCTTTTTTCATCAACATATATTGGTCTAAGAGGTCCCCATGTCTTTAAAGTTTATGCTCAAAAAAACACTTTGAAATCAGATTCTGGTCTGCCTGAAAAGTCCTCTTCTTCATTCCTCATCAGAACACTCTGTTTTCTCTCTGACCACGCCCCCTCAGGAAGTGGATGTGCCCTCGGCTGTCCAGCACGTTGATCTAATGTTTACATGTTGGCTGAATATACACGGCTGCTCACAGACCCGCGTTACTTCAACCCTCTGAATCTGATCCAGAATCTGATCCTGACAGAGAGGCGCCTGCAGCAGGACCTTTCTGAAGGATTGGTCACAGATTCTGTGTTTCTTGTTGTTTTATTTGTCAGCATGTCGACGTGTGTCTTGGTACACAGCTACCAACATGTAGCTATGTGGCTATGCTAACTAGCGCTAGCACTTATCCATGATAAATAAAAATCATCCACTAGATCTTCAAATCTGCAGACGTGGGGAGTAAAACCGACCTTTGTGTTTATTAAGACAGCCTACAACTAGTATGCCTCCCTCCTAAGCTCCTTGTTAGCACACATGTGTGCAGGGAATGAAAAACGGAGGAGGGGTTGAGTTGTATTTTATACAGTCTATGGGCTGAACAAGCTCCGAGCTCTGACTTCCTGTTACAGACCGGATATTGTTGTTACGTAACAAAAACACTGAAAACTGAAACGGCTGGTTTCACACACATTTACAGAAAGGTGGAGAAATCAGAACAGGGGCAGAATGGATTTTTTTCATTCTCGGGGGGTTTGTAGACAGGGACACAGATTTCAGGTAGAGAACCATTAGAAAGTCAATTTTGCATGATATGTCACCTTTAATAAACATGTTTACAGCCTGGTTCAAAAAACAGCTTGGCCCTACGAAGCTAATCTCTCTATCGGCACACACTGTACGGGGGGTGAATTTTTTTCTAACGTGACGGTTCAGAAAATATTAAGATTAAGAGTTTTTGCCCAAATAAGGACATGACTGACTTGACTCCCTGTCGGGAACACATAGCTGTTGGCTAGGAGGCTCAAACTCCGCCCCTTTACGTCACACTCTGCCTGGTTGAGTTCTGCATTTCCAATATGGCTGCCGCCGTCGATTGGCTTCAAAACAGCGCTCAGGAACAGATGGGTGACGTCACGGATACTATGTCCATTATTTATACTGTCTATGGCTTCATAGTTTGAGACCGGAGGTTGCCGCTTGGTCGAAACCCTTGACTACGGTTATTAACTTTCACTAACATGAGCAACGCCAGAGGTAGCAAGTCATGTCAAATCAATTCACGGAAAAGAGTTCAGACACATTTAGCTTTGCTTGTTGACACCACAGATTGTAAGGTGAGGTAATGTGAAAGTTATTAACCGTTGTAAAGGGGGTTTGGACCAATCAGAATCAAGCATCTTACATAACCGGAAGATCAGTAAGAGAGCCGGGGAATAAACTATTTTAAATCATTTAAATAATCCTTTACTTATTAAATGAAAGGCTAATGTTTGAAAAACATGACTCATGGAATTTAGGGTCCTGATGGTAGCATGCATGCCCTTTTAGGACCTACAGAGGCAAACTCGACCACAATCAACCACACTGATCATTTCTGTTAAGTCATCTTAATGTCTGAAACAGGGTCGGATGAACTTCCTGTTGCTGAAGCAACCATATTTTTTTTTAACATATTTGACAAAAATCAGTAAAGGAACAAGAAGTATAGCTTTGGCTACAGGGGGCGCCAAATCTGCACTAACCAAAGTTCCTTACAGGAGCTTTAAATGTCTGGAAGAGATCAGAAATCAATGCAGTGAAGGGTTGAACTGCTCAAATGAGTGCAGACCTCTGACTTGAGTGAATCAATATTTTGTGTGTTAGATAAAACTCAGTCTTCTTGTTGGTCAAGCGCCTAAAGCACGTCTCAGAAAGCATCTATAATAGAGGAGCAGGTTCTCCTTCAGAGCGTTAACTCAGAGGTGTCATTCATGAAAGAAAACACGGCTCCTGTTTTGATAAAAAGTGAGCGCTGACATGAAAGTGAAGCACATTTCAGGATTCTATTAAATCCGTGAGTCATCTAAAGAGCTCTGCTTATTAAATACTTATGCATCACAAGATTGAATCATCTGTGTTTGTTAAATATTGAATGATGAGTTTAACATGGTGAAAGTATTCCAAATGGATTCATATTGACATTTCATTGACCTGTTAGATACTGATACAACAAATTTCACTGGATCCACGGCGGAGCGATGAAGTCGAGCCGAGAGATAAGTTGCAGCGCGTTGCAGCATCAAACCCCACAGGAGCGTCTCTAATGATCACTTCAAATAATTAGGAAGATTTCATCGAGCAGGGCTACCAAAACATACCAGAGGCTGTCTGACGATCCCCTCTCCAACCCCGGGTGACTTTTACTTAAACAAACCGGCGTGGAAACACTCGGAGGGGACAGACGCCAATCTCGCCCTTACAGTTAATTAGGGTTTGTTTGCAGAGCGTCTCTTTGGAGCTTCAGAAAGAATCAAACACTCACACATAATGACATTTTAAGAGCGCAACTACACTTCTTTCTTTTGTCTGTGTCTTTTGTTTCTCTGCTGCTTCCCTGCACTTCCACACATCACCTGTCAGTCACACAGTGTGGGTGGATTCTGGGATTTCTTTTGATGAAGTTCAGGTTGTTCGGGCTGTAATTGGTGTTTTTTATTCTTTACTCGCTCACAACACTGAGACTCTACAGTACGCCTGCACCTCTTCTTCTTCTTCTTCTCCCACAGAGAAGAAATATGAAATGCATCACTTGTTTGCTGCAGTTTACAAAGAAAGGAAAACATAATATTTGGATCTGCATGTAAAGAAGTGTTTCCCACACCTGAGCGGCCCACGAACAACGCCGTCTGTTTTAATGTTTTCCATCCAGGATCAAGGATTCAGACTCTCTCAGAGTGTGTGATCAGAGAGAGAGAGAGAGAGAGAGAGAGAGAGAGATCCTTCAGAGTGACGTCTGTCCAATAAACAAAATACTGCACACAGAGATGCATCAGTTCATCTATGTGAGTATTTGGGTCCTCCTCTCCTCCTCTGTGTACGGTGGCTGGGAAGTGCAAATTTACAACGGATGAAACAGTTTACAAATGGCAGTTTCTACCGGAAGTGATCGAGTGAGCGTTTTTTTACATTTTCAAAATAAAAGCAACTTGAAAGAGCAGAAAATTGTGATGGCTTTAAATATCAGTTTCAAATGAACTGCAACCAACAGTCCAACTAGTTTAAAATCACACAGAAAGAAAACCACACGAGATAGTGAGTGTCTCAATAAAAGGACAATCTAATATGGATTTTCAAAATAAAAGGCGTCTGTAATATGAAAATGTGCAACAGCTGGGGGATTAATACAGATTTGACTTTAACCCTGTTTCCCCTCAAATATTTTGATTCACACGGATAAGAGAACTCCTCAAAATGTGTTCCTGCCAATCACAGCTGTATCTGATTTGGAATTTCAAAATAAAAGCCATTAGACATTTACCAAATTACATTGATTATGGATAAATTCAAATAGAAATAGTTTCCACTGACTCATTTTAATTCAGACTAACAGTGGACAACCTCATACTGTTATCCTGCCAATCCCAGCTCGATCTGATGTGTCATTTCAAAATAAAAGCCATTGAAAGAGTAGAAAATTGTAATGGTTGCAGCTAATTTGAAACTGATATTTAAACCCAACAGCCTAAATCATAAGACTTGTGTAAAATCAGACTGAAATGTTAGCACACTAGATCATGACTGACTCAACAACAGGACAATCTAATATGGATTTTCAAAATAAAAGACGTCTGTAATATGACCATGTGCAAAAGCATGCATTAAAATCCACTCAAGTATTCTGATTCAGGCTGATAAGAGAACACCTCAAATTGTGTTCCTGCCAATCACAGCTATATCTGATTTGGAATTTCAAAATAAAAGCCATTAGAAATTTACCAAATTACATTGATTATGGATAAATTCAAATTGAAATGGTTTCCACTGACTCATTTTAATTCAGACTAACAGTGGACAACCTCATACTGTAATCCTGCCAATCCCAGTTCGATCTGATGTGTCATTTCAAAATAAAAGCCACTTGAAATTTGAAACGCACTCTTCTTTTTTTGCATTTTTTAATAAAAAGTCAAATATATATTACATTCCTTGCTTTTGCACATTTTCACATTACAGACATCTTTTATTTTGAAAATCCATATTAGATTGTACTGTTGTTGAGTCAGTCACAACCGCTCACTTGACTACTTCTGGATCACTTATAGTGGACAACCTCATAATTCAGTCCTGCCAATCCAAGCCAGATCTGATGTGTCATTTCAAAATAAAAGCCACTTCAAATTAGAAACACACATTTTTTGCATATTTTCAGAGTACCAATGTCTTTTATTTTGAAAATCCACATTAACTTGTTTCCGCTCACTCAGTCACTTCCTGTATTTGGTAGATTCCCTTTCAGGTAGAATCTGCAGTTTGTAAATTTGTTTAAATTAGTTTCTGGATCTGTGAAAATGTTCTGTCTCTTTAAGTGTTTCTGATTTTGTAAATTGGCCTCCCAGCCGAGTGATTTTCTGGCATCAGACGGGTTTTAACTGTGGACAGAAGTCATTTGAGGGCGTCATCTTGTGCTTTGGAAAAGAACGCTCAACCCTTTCTGATAGAAGACGAGTGACTGAGCGTCCTGACTGTCCAGCAGCAGCTGAGCCGTCACCCAGACTGCAGCCGGTCCAACACAAACACACAGACACAAAAACACACACACACACCAGCTAAACCAACAGACACCAGGAGTCAGGCTGTTTGAAGGAGCCTTCATCTGCTCCTCCATCATCATCATCTTCATCATCATCATGAGCACACAGCTCAACCAACTAACACACACTTCAGTCCTCTTCATCCTCCTCCTCAGGGTGGGTCTGCATCATCTCCCTGCCCCCCAGACTGACTCCCCCCGCCCCCCCGCCTCCTCTCTATGTGCTCATTACCTTAATTGATGTTTAACCCATAGAATCAGCAGCTGATGATGGCTCAATTAAGAGCTTGCTGGAGGACAGGGATTAGTCCAGTGTAAGTAAGGCGGTTTGTTGCCCTGCAGCCTCGCCTCTTCTGGACCCTAATCCTTCGGTCTAACTCGGGGGGTCAGAGCAGGAAACAAACACAGAGCGTGTACAGCTGTGTGTCTTTATTTAGTTTCAGAGCGTCGGTGGACTGTAAGAAAATAATCTGTAAATGTTCTCCATCAATCATCCAGAAACTGTCACTCATGGCTTTTCAGTGACTTCAAAATAAGTGACTAGGTCAGAGGTCAAGCTCTGAAAGAAGACGTCACCATGCTAACGCTCACAATGAGAATCGATCAATCAATCAATCAATCAATCAATCAATCAATCAATCAGGCTTTATCTGTAAAGCACTTTCATATGAGAACATTGGAACACAAGTGCTGTGCATTAAAATAATAATAGTAATAAAATAGAATAAAATTAAAAATAAAAAAAAAGTATAAGACCCTCCATCCCCAAACCCAGCCAACAATCCATACTCAAGGTTAGATATATAAATAATAAATAATATATATATCTATCTATCAAAATAAAATAACAATAGTATAAATAATAAAATATAAATAAATAATAATAATAATAATAATAATAATAATAATAATAATAAAATAAATAAGAATAATACAAAATAAGAATAAGAATAAATAATAATACAAAATAAATAAATAAATAAATAAATAAATAAATAAATAAATAAATAAATAAATAAATAAAAAAAAAAAAAAAATTTATATATATATATATATATAATAAATATGTCCCTGAACGCTCTCATGATGGAGGTAAAATAAGATGTTAAAACTAAAGACAGGAAATTAAACTCGCCAAAATAAAATAATTAATAAAAAAATAAAAAAATTTAACCAGTAAAAAAAAAACAACTAAGATGCTACATTAAAATTTAAAATTAAACAGGAAATATAAAAATTTTGAGAGGTCATCTGTAAATAAATAAATGGAATAAAATTTGATCTAATTTAAAACTAAATAAATACTCAAATAATACACAATAAGTTAAAAATAAATACAATAACTGAATAAATAATATATATCTGTCTATAATAATTTAAAATAAGACTTGTATGACTTTGATACTGACTAAAATTTAACTAAATAATAAGTAAATAAAGTAAGATTAAATAAGACTCAGAAAAAAGGTAAGTCCTGAGTCCACTACCTGAAGACCTGAGGGCTCTCACAGGCTCATATGATAAAAGCAAATCTGCTAAATAAGAAGGTGCAAGACCGTTAAGATATTCAAAAAACAATAAAATAAAATAAATTCTGAAAGATACTGGAAGCCAATGAATCAGTGACTTTGGCCTCTTTATCTTAAAAACAGACAAACTGGAGTCAGTACAGCTCTACTTGAAGATAGTCATTATCTATTTGACAATCTAAACTTGTCTGTAAGGACGGTGACTTTCTGCAAGCTCTTACAAGTTCTATTCAAACTGCTTCGGTTTGGTGCTCAGGTTCTTCTGTTTAAAAACACGATAGCACCAAATGACTTTCTGTCTCCTACCAAGCAATGCGATCCACCGGCAGGAAGCAACGCCAAACCCAAAGACACGTCTGGGATGTTGTTTCATGCAGCTTCACGGTGGACTGGGGAGGATATCGACGTGTAATAGAGCAGCTTCTTCTTCTCGGGCTCTGAAAGCCTCGCTCGCAGAAATGGGCAGAGAGCTTAACCACAGACTGGACAGGATGGATGCTCTGATTCACTTTTATTCTTCAAGTGTTCGCAGCTGCTGTGGAAATAAAAGCTGCTAAATTACAGCTTCATGCTCAGCCAGAAATCAGATGCTTTCAGCTCCTATAGTCTGCAGGACCACACTCCCTGACTGCTGGAACACTACACGTCTTTACAATGACGTTCACGTCACTGTTTAAAGTTCAGATTCTTTAGAAGAGTTCAAAAGTCGTCCAAAAAATGTAACAGTAAGCAAAACTACCAACTCAGGCACTGGTGTGCTTTGTTTACTACTTAGTCCAAGAGGTAAATCTGATCAAGGTCTGATATTAAGGTGTTATCTATTTTAATCATGTTCTATTTTGTCCCTTTCAGCACACCGTACTAAAACTGCCGCAGTGTCTTCCTGCTTCCCGCTGCCACCATGATGTGAAATAACAACACTGAGCTTCTGAACGCAACATTTCACTTCTAAAAACCTCCAAGGAGGCTCAGCTGACAAATCTAATGTAAAATGCACTTTGAGTTTGAGCTCCCACGTACAAGCTAAGCATGCAGGTGCAGCTAATCAGACTGATGTCATCATACATTCAGCAGAGCATTATTTTGTACACCTTGAAGCAGTCTTCTACCTCTAAGTGATACTTTCAGTACACATTGGTGCAGCAGTGCAGCATTTATTTGAATAATAAATCTTACATCATAAAGTACATTTCATTGCATTAATTTGACTCCAAAATCAAGACAGCTGTAAGAGTTGTTTCACATCGTTAATATGGACTTAAAATCTGTTTTGAAATGCAAAATGATGGAATTTTAATCATGCAAAATGTGACTGTCGCATTCTTCATGGATGGGAGTTGGAGGACGATTCATTATATGCTAAAACTTTTTGTTTTGCTTTTGTTTTGTCTAATCTAACTGTTGGAGCTATTTACATTGTTTCGTACATTTGATTATAATTACTTTAATCAATTAATTTATTGTTATTTCATTTAAGGTAATTCTAGGATTAATTTATTAATATATTTCATTACTGACTTTTGTAGGTTGATAGCTTTTGCACTGACATGTATATAGATGGGCAGGTAAGACAGGAGGGGCGGACACCGGGGAGGTAAATGTTTGTTTACCAGGAGATTTGAAGGCTTAGAGACGTTCCCTTTTGTTTGAGAGAAGCTTTTTTGTGTTGTACAATAAACCACCAAAATACTGAATACTTGGCTGGACACTGGCAATCTTTTGGACACTGTGTACGATCCACTCTCCCCGCGCCTCGTGGCCATTTTTTTATTTGAGTTTTGAGTTCTGTAAAGTTGACCAAGTCAAATAGCCAATACACCTACATTCTTTTAATTTTTATTTTGTTTTTGCAGGATTATTACAGTACAACCAATACAGTGTAATAGTTAACAGTCTTTTTCTGTTTTTAAACACACACACACACACAAACAACCATCCTGCACGTAGGTAAGAAGTAAGGAGAAGGTACTGAATTAGCGCTGCCGTCTATGGGGTCAACTCCTTGGGAGGGAGGCGGTCTACATAATCAAGTAAAGGCCTCCAGTGGGTATAAAATTTATCCGATGAGCCCCTGATGGTGAATTTTATCTTTTCCAATTTTAGCAGACTTAAAACATCGTTTAGCCAAACTCTGAATAAAGGTGGTTGAGAAGACTTCCAAAGCAAAAGGATTCTTTTCCGGGCAACCAGGGACACAAATGCTATCACATTGTTTTGCGTTTTTGTAGTGGCTAAATCAAGCGGGGCTCTGCCAAAGATGGCTATATGAGGAGATGGCTGAAGCTTTAGGTCCAGGATGTCAGAAATTGCCAAAAAGAAGGATTTCCAATACTCGCATAGTTCGGGACATGTCCAAAACATGTGGGTAAGGTTGCAAGGGGTTTGGGAGCACCTACTGCACTCCTCTTCTGTCTTATCTGGATAGAACTTGGAGAGTTTGTCTTTGCTATAATGAAGCCTATGAAATACTTTAAATTGAATAAGGGATAGCCTAGCACAACTTGATGATTTGTTAATTACTTTAAGAGCCCTCTCCCAAAATGCATTAGTTATAGTAATTTGCAGTTCTGATTCCCAACTACTTTTAATTTTGGTTAGAATGGATTCATCAGAGGGAGTCAGGAGGTCGTAGAAAAAAGAGACATGTCCCTTAGGGAGGGATTTAACTTTAAGGGCATTGTCTATCCCACAGGGAGGTGGAATACAGGGGAAGGCTAACGTATGGGTCCTTGCAAAGTCCCTAAGTTGGAAGTATCGAAAGAAGTCTGCACTATTCAAATTATAAGTTGAGCTCAACTGTTCAAAGCTAGCAAACAGACCATCTCTGTACAAATCACCCAAACAACAGAGGCCTCTCTTCTCCAAAGCAGCAAATCGAGGGTCAGTCTATACACTTACATTCTTACATGTCTCGTGTCTTTTTGAGTCAAAGGTCTGTTATTATCGGCATTATTATTATTATTTTTAATGTTGATCTGTTTTAAATTGATGGTGGGAATGTAATTATATAAGTATATTATTATTTTATTATTATTATTGTTGTTGTTAAAAGCATTATTACTATTTTAATCATTATTGTTATTAATAATTATTTATTTATGTATTTATTTTTCTTCTCTCTGTTAAAAGGATTTCAGACATCTTTGTCTGAAATTCTGCTTTGTACAGTGAGCCTTGAATTTGATATGAAAATGATAAAATACTAAAAACATATTTATTTAAAAAAAATCAATGTCACTGCCGCTTGCTCAGTTTTATCATGAATTAGTCACCTCACATGGTTTTATATTTTAATACAATTATTTAATAAGAAAAATGAGTCTGTAACCTCCTAAAAAAAACATCCATCAAGTCCAAACTTTTAAATTTACAGGATATCTGACTCACTGTTTCAACAAAACTGCATAAAAATAAGCGACATAAACATCAACATCATCTGCATATAAAGAAATAACATATATTGATGGTTCCTGTTGTTTTACTTTGTGAATATCTCGAGGAGTAAAAGTTCCAGTCTGGCTAAAGCAGCTTTCAGCACCATCAGTCACTGTTGTAGTTTCAGTGAATCTTTGAAACAGTAAATTGTGAGTCATGTGACATTTGTTGACCGCTTGGATTCGCTGCGAGTGAAACTGAAAACTGAATCCAAAGCTGAACTTTTTCACTTGTGTTCTGGCCAAAGACAACAAACAGTGGGTGTGATGAGCAGCACCAGGAGAGACAAATCTCGCCCGGTCTGGTTCCTCCACCCTGCGTGGTGCTTTTCTGGCTGCACGCACAGGAGGGAGGCCATTTTGAAATCGCAGTAGGGGTAGAGTGGATTGCGAGGTGAGGCATGCTGCCGCTACTTCCCACATTAAGTGGCTGATGGTCTCCTCTTTGTACAAAAACACCTTTGGCTTTAAGTTCCATTAGCCGAGAGGGAGTGAGGACATTTCTTTCCCTCTCTCAAAGTGCCGGGGTAAAGCGCTGCCCTGCGATGATTGAATCATAGCCATAATAGCAGAAGGCAGAGGCCTGCTGCGTCGCTGAGTTCTTCCTGTTCTCCTCGCTCAGCGTGGGAACAGCAGCGGACAAAATCTGCCCTGGAATCAGCACACAAAAGAGGCCATGAAAGCAACACGAGCAGAGCAGGTAGTAATTGCTCCTTTCTGCTGAAATGCTCTGTTTAAAAAAAGGAGCACGACTTGTGGTGCGAGGCTTTTCAGTCCGGCAGCAGTGAAGGGGGCATGCTTTTCTAACCCGGCGCACAGGAAGATGTTTCTGCCTGGATGACGGGTCAGCTGCAGGCGAGCACGCCGAAAACACACGTCCGCTGAGGCTAAAGAAGGTAAACAGCCAAATCAATGAGGTGGCAGGACACTCAGCCTCCACCACAGGATGCTGCAGCCCCTCTGCTCACCTCTGTCATGCTCTCAAACCCACCAGCTCACTTCCTTATTTAGATCCAGTCCGAACACAGAACACAGACCAGCGAACACAGGACACACACTCTGAACCTCCACAGCTTATTGATGTCATTCTCTGCTCTCGCTGGCGAAACACAGCCTCGGCTTCAGCAGTGATTTAAATCCATCAATTCTCAGCCCGGCCAACAAACGTATTGATTAGTGAAAATTAGACCCCAGTTACAATTACAGTGCACGCCAAAGTTCCCGCTTCCACTGTCAGAGTCTGGAGGATGTGGACTAATGGAGAGCTCTGGAGATCTGTCAGGGGATTCGTGTTTCTGCTCTCTCGTAACTCAGACGCTCGGTTTGGACTTTTTACTACTCTCCAAAGATCCTCTGATATCTCTCCTGATGAAGCATTCATGGAGGGAGTCTGTGCAGTTATTGTTTAATGTTTTAATAACGGGGCGCTGCAGAAGAAGCTGGTTTGGGATGCTGAATCAAATCTGAACAAACACTATCACAGTTTATGATGGATCAATTCAATGTGAAGGATTCTGGTAGTGGTACGTTTGTTGTCTTTGAAGCTTCAATGAATCAGATCAGATGTGATCAGTAAACAACCCTAAAGACCACGTCTGGGATAGGGACGGGGCATGACTTTTAAATGCTCAAATATTTGTTCAGTTTGAGTTTTTATGACTTCAGAAGGAGGTTTTTATTAAACTCTGGACCAAGTGGACTAACTATGTAAACCCCTACAGACAGGTTCTGTGGATGATTCCATTCAAGGGCCCGGTGATGCTGTCTTCTCTTAGCTAATTGCATATTTTGTATTCATTTTGCGTGTGATTTTCTGTCACTTATCTCTCCCTGAAATGCTTCTGACTCACTCTGATGTAAACATATTGTCGCCCTCTGGTTGTATTTAGTGCTAATAATCTTTAAAAACAGAGGACTGCAGAGAGAATTAACATTACTCTCTCTTATATATGTCAATGCTCTGTGTAACAAACTGCTGTCCATAACAAAAATAAAGAATAACAAAAAAATAAAGTGAATATTTTCTCATTTTAAAAGTACAATTTGTGATCATTTCACCGGTGCCTGGTTGTAATACATATTCCAGCCACACGGTGGCAACAGAGCGTCTTAAAGCTGTTTGCTAACCGCATTAAACAACAGAAGAAGAAGAATGCTAACTGCATTAAATAGCAAAAGAAGAATATTTACTTTATTTATTTAAAAGGGACAGTGCATATTATTGAACATCTCAGCGTTGCATCAATGTAAATAAGCCAGAGTTAGCCATAAGGCTAATGTTCATCCGTAGCCCCCGGCAAACATTAGCAACAGTCTCAAGAAATGCATGTGTAGTGATGTGAGATTGAGCAGGGTTGTGAAATTTAAACATACACGCCACGGTGCTACATCATAGAAACACCAACATGAAGGTGGAGACAGACGCTACTAGCAGCACCTCCTAAAGCTAGGGTTGGTAGCCACAGGAAACTAGCATGAATTATAATGTAGCATTTCCTCAGGATACCCTCAACCTCCAGACATAAAGTCTAGCATGTTTGCTTTTCCCTCAGAGGTCGATCTCTGCACAGAGCGTTCTGCATGTGCAAAAGTCAGGAGTGTAAACCAAGCAGCAACCTCCGGTCTTAAAACATGAAGCCCATGCTGAAGTGTTATAAACTGCAGTTCATCAAGCGTCCACTTGAGGCTGGCTGCAGAAACACAGGAAACCACATACACACCCATTCAAAGAGACAATCTTTACAGCAGAAATAATCATGTTTACAGCACCTTGTCCCGCTGCTGGTTAAAGCTAGGGTTGGCAGTCACAGAAAACTAGCATGAATTATAATGTAGCATGTCCTCAGGATACCGTCAACCTCTCAACACAAAGTCTAGCATGTTTGATTTTCCCTCAGAGGTCGATCTCTGCACAGAGCGCTCTGCATGTGCAAAAGTCAGGAGTGTTAACCAAGCAGCAACCTCCAGTCTTAAAATATGAAGCCCATGTTAAAAATTGCAGTTCCTCAAGCATCCACTAGAGGCTGGCTGCAGAAACACAGGAAACCACATACACACCCATTCAAAGAAGACGATCTTTACAGCAGAAATAATCATGTTTACAGCACCTTGTCCCGCTGCTGGTTAAAGCTAGGGTTGGCAGTCACAGAAAACCAGCATGAATTTGAATGTAGCATGTCCTCAGGATACCGTCAACCTCCAGACATAAAGTCTAGGATGTTTGATTTTCCCTCAGAGGTTGATCTCTGCACAGAGCGTTCTGAATGTGCAAAAGTCAGGAGTGTAAACCAAGCAGCAACCTCCGGTCTTAAAATATGAAGCCCATGTTAAAAACTGCAGTTCCTCAAGCATCCACTAGAGGCTGGCTGCAGAAACACAGGAAACCACATACACACCCATTCAAAGAGACGATCTTTACAGCAGAAATAAAAATGTTTACAGCCTGGTTCAAAAACTGTTTAGGTCTGAATAGCTCATTTCTCTATCAGCACACACTGTTCGAGGTGTGAATATTTTCATAACTCCTAATTTTTTAAAAAAATATTAGACGTACAAGTTTTGCCCAAATAAGGGCGTGGCTGACTTGACTGACAGGGCACACTGTAGCTGTTAGTGAGATGGATAAAGGATAAAGGCCCGCCTCTTTACTTCACACTAGCTCAACAGAAGTTAGGTTGAGTTCAGCATTTCCAATATGGCTCCCGCCGACCATCGGCTTCAGAAACAGATGGGTGACGTCACAGAGACTACGTCCATTTACATACAGTGTACAGTGTAAACAAACAAAATGACGAAGCATTGATAAGCTGCAAACTCCTCCTCCTCTGTTCCTGGAACCACACAATACTTCTGTCAGTTTCTGTTTCATAAAGAACTGAAACGTTTGTCTGCTTTCACACATTTATCAACGTGTTTATTCAATCATTTTAACTCCATTAATAAAACTTTCTTCTGGATTAATGTTCTCTGCATCGACACTCATCACTCCAGGAGTTGGGAAAGCAAAGCTCAGGTGAGATTTTTGCAGAAAATAAAAAGATGAATGATGAAAATCAATCATCACAGTGATCAATACTGACGTCAGTGAGGAGCTGCAGCCTGAACTCTGCTGTGAGAAGACGTCAGGACATCCATGCGGCACACGGCCCTGAGATGGAGCTCGTACCTGCTGTTACATGAAGAACAGAACAGGACTGTGCACTTAGGCCCACTCAGTCACTCCATCATGCCTCTGACAGACTCTGACTCGCTCTGGAACGTCTGAGAGCTCCACGGCTCTCTGCCTGTGTTTGCAATTCAGCAGGAAGCGGCGGCCGCAGAGAACAATTGTACTTCCTCAAATGAACAGAAGTAAGGAGGAGAGGAGGAGGAGGAGGAGGAGGAGGAGGAGGAGGAGAGTTGTTCCCTCTGTGTTTTGACTGGTGCCAGCAGAGCACACGGCGGAGGAAACCAAAAGCCACAAACTCTGGATGTTCAGGAATTAATTCTGAGATTATTTTCCTGAGAGAAACTGTCTCCTTCGTTTTTTTTTGTCCCCGCGCCGAGCTTTACTCCGTCCACGAGAGCGCCGAGCAGCTTCGCCTGCAGTCACGCTTCTCAGGGACACAAAAGCCCATTACTGGAGCTGAGCCCATAACTTATCAGCAGCTTAAAGCCCCCTTTCACCCAACAAGTCCAGTTACAATATTCGCTTCAATTTGTGGATTGTGTTCCTGTGTGAGAACATGAGTGAAAGATGAGCCCTCCGGAGACTTAAGACCGACTCTGCCGTACCAACGGATGAGGAGCTGAAACTAAAGTGCATCATCGACACTATACCAGAGTTTGTAGAACCGGCTGATGGAGCGACGTGTTCCCAATCACGGCTCCACACTCACAGGAGCTCTGTTAGAAACATCACACTGTTCCAACGTCCATCATGGTTTGGGATCTACATGTGTTACATAACTTAAGCTGCCCTAACAAAGCACAGCTGATTTCTCGGATGAATACCAGAAGTGATTAAAGATGAGACAAACGTACAAATCACTGAATGTTTGAGGTGATAGGAGTCTCTTTTTTAAACATGATGTGTTCGGATTTTACTCAACACTGAATACTGAACGTTACCTAACGATAATCTGATCTCTGCTCGTCGGTTCAGCTGTGACGAGCAGAGAGGTAAACATCTGAGTTTCTGTTTTGGTGAACATTGGAAGATAAGTACGCCGACACTGATGTCTCTGATACTCGTCTGTGATGTTCCTCTGGATCTCTGCCCATCACTTTAACTCTTCCTGTCCCTTTAAAGTTACTAACCATAGACCTTTCTGGAGTCCCTGAGCTCCCTTGTCTCGTAGGTTCCTCTGGATCTCTGCTGTAGATTCCTTTTTTGGGGTCTGTTATTCATCCTTTTGTTTTCTTTCTTTTTCCTTTTTCCTTTCCTTGTATCTTTCCTGCTGTCCTTTCTTTCTTTCTTTCTTTCTTTCTTTCTTTCTTTCTTTCTTTCTTTCTTTCTTTCTTTCTTTCTTTCTTTCTTTCCTTCCTTACTTCCTTCCTTCCTTCTTCCTTTCCTGCTGTCCTTTCTTTCTTTCTTTCTTTCTTTCTTTCTTTCTTTCCTTCCTTCCTTCCTTCTTCTTTCCTGCTGTCCTTTCTTTGTTTCTCTCTGTCATTCCTTCTTTCCTGCTGTCCTTCCTTCTTTCTTTGTTTCTATCTGTCATTCTTTCTTTTCTTCTTTTTTAATTCCTTCTTTCCTCTCATTCCTTCTTTCATTCCTTCTTTCATTCTTTCTTTCTTTCTTTCTTTCTTTCTTTCTTTCTTTCTTTCCTTCCTCCTTCTTCTTTCCTGCTGTCCTTTCTTTCTTTCTTTCTTTCTCTCTTTGTTCTTTCCATGTTTCTTCATCCTTTATGTCTCCTTTTCTTATCCCGTCCTTTCCTTCCATCATTCCTTCACCATTTATCCTCCTCTTTTTCTTTCTTCTGGTCTCCCTCTCTTCTCTCTTTTCTTAGACCTTTCTGGAGTCCCTGAGCTCCCTTGTCTCGTAGGTTCCTCTGGATCTCTGCTGCTGTGGACGTGCCAGACTCCAGCTGCTACAACTACTACTATCCGTCTCCCCACTATCATCTCTCTCTCTCTCTTCATCTCCCTCTATCCCTCTCTCCAACACGGTCTCAGCAGATGTGTGTCTAACATGAGTCTGGTCCTGCTGGAGGTTTCTGCCTGTTAAAGGAAGTTTGTCCTTGCCACTGTAACTTGCTAAATGCTGCAAAGTGCTCTGCTCATGGTGGATTAAGATGAGATCAGACTGAGTCCTGTCTGTGAGATGGGACTGGATCTGATCCGGTCTTGATGTCGGGTCTTTGTTAATACTAGAAGAGAAGAGAAATCACTCTTAACGTCTCCTCAGAGCCGCGCTGTGATCCTTCAGCTCCTCACTTTATAACCTTTCCCCTTCAACATCTCTCCCTCTCCGGCTCCATCTCATCTTCCTCCTCTCCTGCTGCGACACAGCAAAGCAAACTCACGCCATTAAAACTCAACCACCTGTCTTACTCTGCCCTAAATGAACTTCCACTTTCATACCCTGTAACCTGTGACCATCAGAGCACTCAGCATCCAGATAGAACCCCACAGCCGGGTCTGTATGAGTGTCATTTTTAATAAGTGGCGACAAATGAAGGAACTGAGAGAGGGGGCCTGGTGGCTTCATCAGAGAGCAGGAGGAAGGACCAGAGGAGGTAATGTCAGAAACAACAGTGAGTCTGAACACACACCTGAAGGCTCAGTGATTCATCTTAAAGCTTGGTTCTGGTCAGATCTTAGTGCGACACAGTTTGAAGATGTGGAGACGAGCAGAGCGACGAGGGAAGCGAAAGCCTCCATGTTTGGCAGGTCTTCTCTGGACGGTGTTCTGACTCAAGCAGGCGGCTCTGATTTCACTTCAGACCTTTAATTTGTTCCTCCGTTCCCTCTTGACTCTGGACTCTGTGAATATTTACAGTCCGGGGTGTTTGTAGCTCTCCTATTTGATGCAACGTGAAGTGAGAGTGAGAGATTCAGGAGCGAGTCTGCAGCACATATTTCACTTTAACGGTTTCTTTTATGGAGCTCACGCCTGCCAAGAATGACACCATCCTGTTTACTGCCCCTGTTTACTCCTCCATCTCTCTATTACCTGTTTCATCAGGACAAACACTCATCCCTGCTTTTCACTCCTCGCTCCTGAAACCTGCTCTCTCTCCTCTGACGGCGGCGACGCTCAGCTGCTCTCCTCAGCAGCACCCTTTCTGGACTCTCTCCCTCAGGATCGTGTGACACCTTTTTGGCAACCTGGACTTTTACCTGCAGGCGCTGCTAGAAAAAAACTCATCAGTCTGTGTTGCAGAGGATCCCTCTGCTGCACTAGATAATGATGTAATAGATAACCTGCCTCCTGACACTGGAGACTCCTCTCCTGAGACATATTCTCATTGTCTTCCTGCCCTCTAATCCCAGTCAGCTGCCTGTGAAATCCTGCAAAAGCAAAGCAGTGGAAACTGATAGAAGAGGACATTTATCACTCCTAAATAATCTCAGATAACTGGAGCCTGATTCAGGTTTATTGATGCCATCATTACAGGGCTGCTTCACTTTCTCTCTTTCCTTCTTTCATCCTTTCTTTCTTTCTTTCTGCTGTCCTCCTTCCTTTCTCTCTTTCCTTCTTTCATCCTTTCTTTCTGCTGTCCTCCTTTCTTTCTCTCTTTCCTTCTTTCATCCTTTCTTTCTGCTGTCCTCCTTCCTTTCTCTCTTTCCTTCTTTCATCCTTTCTTTCTCTCTTTCCTTCTTTCATCCTTTCTTTCCTGCTGTCCTCCTTCCTTTCTCTCTTTCCTTCTTTCATCCTTTCTTTCTCTCTTTCCTTCTTTCATCCTTTCTTTCCTGCTGTCCTTCCTTTCTCTCTTTCCTTCTTTCATCCTTTCTTTCTCTCTTTCCTTCTTTCATCCTTTCTTTCCTGCTGTCCCTCTTTCTCTCTCTCTTTCCTTCTTTCATCCTTTCTTTCTCTCTTTCCTTCTTTCATCCTTTCTTTCCTGCTGTCCCTCTTTCTCTCTCTCTTTCTTTCTTTCTTTCTTTCTTCTTTCATTCCTCCTTTCTTTCCTTCTTTTCTGCTCTTCTTTCTTTGATCCCTTCCTTCTTACTCTCTCTTTCATTCCCTTTTCCTTTCATTCCTTCTCTCTTGCTATCCTCCTTTCTTACTCTCCTGTTGTCCCCCTTTCTTTCTTTCTTTTCTTTCTTTCTTCCTTTCTTTCCTTCTTTTCTGCTCCTCTTTCTTTGATCCTTTCCTTCTTACTCTTTCTTTTATTCCTTTTTCCTATCATTCCTTCTTTCATGCTGTCCCTCTTTCCTTCTTTCCTGGTCCTTCTTTCATTCTTTATTTTCTTCATTCCTTTTTTCCTGCTATCCTCCTTTCTTTCTTTTCTTTCATTCCTCCTTTCTTTCCTTCTTTTCTGCTCTTCTTTCTTTGATCCCTTCCTTCTTACTCTCTCTTTCATTCCTTTTTCCTTACTTTCTTTCTTTCCTTCTTTCTTTCTTTATTTCCTTCATTCCTTCTTTCCTGCTATCCTCCTTTCTTTCTTCCTTTCTTTCTTTCTCTCTTTGTTCTTTCCATGTTTCTTCCTCCTTTATGTCTCCTTTTCTTACCCCATCCTTTCCTTCTGTCATTCCTTCCCCATTTATTCTCCTCTTTTTCTTTCTTCTGGTCTCCCTCTCTTTTTGTGGAGTCCCCGAGCTCCCTTGTCTCGTAGGCAAAAGTAAAGCTGTGAAAACTGATCGAAGAGGACATTTATCACTCCCAAAGAATCTCACAGATAACTTGACACGAGCCTGATTCGGGTTTATTGATGCCATCATTACAGGGCTGCTTCCACGAGTGAAATGGTTTCCGGGTTTGAGGAGGAAATTAGAAGTTTGATGGCACTCTCTCCCGGGAGAGAAGCAATTACGCACAGCAATGAGAGCAACAATCGAGGGAAATGGGCTCATGGAAGAGACATCACATTATTCTACAGACACAATCGCTTAAAGGAGATGAGGGAAAACATCCAATATGGGTTTTTTTTTTAATAAAAGGAACACAATTTCATCAGTCAAGTCAATACAGTTCCCCTGGAGCAGAAACAGCGCTCTCTTTATCTGCCCACTCCTCTCTGCTGTTTAAACCTGCTGTCATTTAATAAGCGGAATTGATGGCGCGATAAAAGTTGCCAATAAAGCAGGCGTGCTGCTCTCACACATCAAATCCATTTACAGGAATGAAGAGAAATCGAGTCAAAAAGCAGGCTGACACTTGTCGTAAATCGCTCCTGACAGCTCCTAATGGAGAGTTCTTACTGTTGCGCACGACGCTCCAAACACACCGGGGTGTTATTTACAGAAGGGGTGAGGAGGGGAAACAAAAAGCTCTGATTGCAGGTCTGATGGGAACTTTATAAAGAACTACAAGCAGCACAAGCAGTGTCCTTGACACAGCACAGGGAGGATGAGGCTTCCCAGGCAGGCAGGCAAGGCAAGGCAAGGCAAGGCAGCCTCCTCAGAGTTCACACAACCACAACACCGCGCCGGGGAGAGAAGAACGCACAAACATCCAAACATCCACACACAGCAGCGCAGCACACACACACACACACACACACACACACACACACACACACACACAACTGTCAGAAGTCCCAGACACAGGCTGAGGCACCCAACCAGGAGGAACGCGTTGAAGAGTGAAGACTTACCCGAGCAGTGTCTCCACATCTGTTTGATGAAACGCGAGATTCAAACGTCACACTTTGCTGCATTCAACGCGCGCGCAGGAGCTTTCAGCGTGGCCGGGCAGTGACTCTGCGGCGCGCGCGGTGGGCTACCAATTAACAACAAAAATTTCTCCCTACTTGCAGTACAAGGTAACTATTTAGTTCTAGCAAATGGTGCCTAATCTATCCTGTGGCATTGCTTTATGAGTGACAGGAGGGCAAAGCCAATGAGCGTTCAGCTGTGCGCGCCGCCTCCACCAATCAGAGCGTCTGCGCGGAGTTGGTGGAAGGTGAGCTGCGAAGTAGGAAGGGCTGATGGCGACATCATGTGTTAAGAGTTTATATCCCTCCGCCGTGTCATGTTGTGGAGCAGGGGGCTCCACTTTGCTCTGCTTCTTTTGAATATGAACCAACTCTTCCTCAGAGCTCTCACCCCGCGTGGGTCCTGGGTTATTTATGCTCGTGCGTAAATGCATCCAAGGAGACTATATATACATTTATCAACATTCAAACACAGAGAACACACCGGAAAGCCTTCACACACACACAGCACGGATGTCTAAGTTACACATTCAGTCAGCAGAGTGGAAAATAAGAGACTACACACATCCCCTGGTTTCTACTGCGCATGTTTCAACTTTATAATAAAATAATATTCCCCCTTTTTTACTCATTCCCATTATATTAAGTGTGTCTTCATCAGTTCTCAGCTGCTCTTCCAAACGAGTGATAATGTGTGATTTTCAGGCGCACTACTTCCTGTCTCCTGCGGAGGAACACCGTGTTTACAGTGAGTGTCAGAGTGACGTACAGTGACAGATCCAGGCAGTGAGGCGCGTTACAAACACATGTACACATATTTACTTTCCCACGAGCGCACGCTGGGAGTTTTAAGTGAACGTAGAGGTGATAATATTTTTTTTCACTTTATTCCCACTATTTTCAGTTTCTGGTGGATGTGCGTGCGCCTGCGTCATGATGCGTCAGAGTGAAGTAAATGGCCTGGCTGGGATATTTAAAGAAATACGGCCCGGATATGAGATGAGTTTATTTTGGCTCGAATTTGGAAGTTATGGAGAGAGACTAAAACACACACACACACAGAGAGAGGTGGTTTAGATATATATATATGAATGAATCAGAATAATCCACACATCAGAAATGATTTATTACTCATGCATCCAAAGTGTTGTTCTCACAAACATGAACAGTATAAAAGAGCAATAATAACATGTAGACAAAACTGATGTGCTGCATGTCAAGTAAAGGAGATACAATAGCAAAATAAAACAGATATGCATCTAAACTCATTCTAATGAACAATACATTTATTACTGAAGAGGATTAGGGAAACTGAAAACAAAGAAAAAAAATTAAGGTGCAATTTCAAAAAAAAATATTCTGAGGTAAAATCAGAATTCTGAGATTAAAACAAAAATTTTAAAAAATGAAGGTGCAATATTTTGTAATTATTATGAGATTAAAGTTCAAATTCTCAATCTAAAATAGAAATAAATAAAAACAAGGCAAAATAATTATTTTTACAATTCTGAGATTAAAGTCTGAATTCTGAGGTTAAAATATAAATAAAAACATAAGGTGCAATAAATATATTTTAATTATTCTGAGATTAAAGTCATAATTCTGGGATAAAAATTAAAATAAAATAAGGCACAATAATTAATTTTACAATTCTGAGATTCAACTCAGAATTCTGAGGTTGAATTAAAAAAAATTAAGGTGTAACAGACACAAATAAGTTTAATGTCTCTTCAATGAAACTCCAATCAAATCTTACAGATATTAAAAATGTAACTGTGAGTAAAGTGTGTAAGGAGTTAGAGTTTCCCTCATTATCACAGACAAACGCCTGGAAGTGAAGTGTGTTGGTCTCACAGTCTGCTCTGCTCCGTCACTCTGAAATCACACGACACACAGAAAGACAGAAAGACAGCAGGGCAGGGACAGCTGGCTCCAGGAGGGACTCCTGTTTGTCTAACAGCTGTAAGACGGCGCTGTGTGGAGGTTTAAACGCTCACTTGTGGCGTACTGCTGCTGCTGGCGTTTTAAGGAGTTTTTAAGGTGCATTTTATTACACTTTCATTTAACCAATATAAGAGGCAGCAGGTCATTCAACAAGGTTTCTGACAAACAAAGAGCTGTATGCATATCAAAACAGAATAGAACACATACAGCCAGATGTGTTCTCTTTAACTTACTCCAAAGCATCTTTAAAGCATCCAATAAGAGATCCTTAACTTTCAGCTCAGTCCATCTCAGTCCTAACTTCTGGAACAGACAGTAAGGAAAGTTCCTGGATCCATGTTGTTGTCTGATGTGGTTAGAGGATATGAAGGAAGCAGACCTGAAATAGACTCTTAAATCAGAATACACTGGGTTAGTCTACATGCAGACAAAGAAGTCCAATCAACATGTTCATACAGCAAACAGTGATCCCAGTGCTCTGTGATCCAGAGCATATAAACTCTGAGAGGAGGTGTGCATGTATAAGACGTCACTAGAGTCCAACATAGACATGAAAGCAGCAGAGACTGAGCTCTTTAAGACTCTAAAGAAAGGAAGGATTTGGTTCTAAAATAAAAGTTTCAGTTTGAGTCTTCACACTAGCCGCTGAATACGAGGTGTAAAAAGAGAGGTGTTACGCCACAGCCTAAGGTATCTAACATGAGTCTGGTCCTGCTTTTTATATGTTTATATTTTTTATATTTTTTATATTTTTGTATTTTTATATTGTCTACATTTTTTATATTTTTACATTTTTCATATTTTTATATTTTTTTTTATAGTTTTATACATTTTTTATTATATTTTTATATTCTCTATATTTCTCTATATTTTATATTTTTACATTTTTCATATTTTGTATCTTTATACTCTATATTTTTATATTTACATATTTTTGAATTTTTATATCGTCTATATTTTTATAATTTCCATATTTTTTTTGTTTTTTTGTATTTTCATATTTTTTGTATTTAATATTTCTGATTTCAGATTTTCATATCCTTTTAATCTTTCTGTTGTTTTTCATCAAACATTGTTTTATTTCCTTTTATTGTCTTCGTTCTTTCTTATATGTAAAGCACTTTGAAGCCCTGTTTTGAAACGTGCTGTATAAATAAGGATTGTTATTATTGTTATTCATGAATGTAACTTTTGCTTGCCACATTAATCTGTATCCTACTTATTGAAATCAAGTACGTCCTTATACTTTTGGCATCTTGAGATGAGATTTGTATCTAGACTTTTCCCACCAGAGGATCAAGTTTAATGAGATTATTAGAAGTTAAACAAACACACTCAAGTTTGAGTTTTTACCATGCAGGGTGTGTACGGCACTGTTTAAGGACATAAGGGGTAAAAGTTCTCAAATCTTTCTCCCTGTTCGATTACATGTTTGGAGTTGTTGTCTTCCCTCTGAAGAATGTGACATGATGTTTTCTCAGACTGTTAATTGTGGTTAAAGTGAGTCAGAGGGTTTTATCTCAGCTTAGACTCTCTGTCTGACCTCCTGAAGGAGACATGCAGGGAAAGTGATGTGTTTCCTCCTGAACGCTCCTCCTTACATGGAGGTGCTTCCTCCCTCAGACCTCCTTACATGGAGCAGAGTTAGAGAGGTGAATTAACTGTAGTAGTAGTAGTAGTGTTGACAGAGACACACAGAGGGGGAGCGACACAGAGAGATTACACCGTGTTTTCTGCTTTACATAAGAGGATTATGGGACGCTTTTCAGAGGAGCGATGCAGCAGTCTGATGGACGTCCTGCTGCCTTCCTCTCACGCCGTCCCCTCCCGCTCGTACAGCTGGGTAGTCCGGCGGTCAGCCGCTCGGCCTCGAGGTCAGGGAAGTGTCACGGGAAAAATGTCAACAAACAGGCAGGAGAAAACAGGAAGCAGAGTCCATGTCCGCTGCAGGACTTCAGATCCTCCTCTTGTCCTCTTGTTTAAGTTACTGCTGAGCTGAGTCATCACATTTTCAAAAATAAAGAATGTTTTCAGTCCAGAACGACACCCAGCAGGAGTCCAGGCCTGCAGTCTGGCGCCCCCTTTTGAAGAATCCTGCATCCTCAGGTTTTGTGTGCAAAAGTTCATCGAGTGCAAGACGTTGTTTTAATGTCATTATTAATTTAAGAGGAGGAAGAATCACTTTATGATCTGATAATGTCGCTTTCATGTATGTCAAATATTTATATGTGAGGTGGAACGAAAGCCCCAATGTTGGGTTTCTTTACTCCTATTGTTTGGGCTTTTTCCTGCCTTCACTGAGAAGACACAAGGGAAGAGAAAGAGAGTGATGGCATGAAACACAGTTAGCTTTTAATGGTCACAGGCTGTTTTAACTTCCAGTGGAGTTTATGGCAGTGAGCCAAAGCAAGAAGGTATAAACATTAGTCAAAAGATTATTTTATTGATTTTAAAATGAAGAAGAAGAAGAAAGAAGAAACTTACTTTATTAATCCCTATGGGGGAAATTAAATTTTTTCACTCGTGCTATTTTTTGGACATGCTACACACAGTTTTTGGGTATATACATACAATCATACACACACATGCACACACATGTACCTAGGGAGAGATGTCAGAGTGAGGATGCTGCCATCAACCAGCGCACCCCGAGCAGTTGGGGGTTCGGTGCCTTGCTCAAGGGCACCTCGGCAGTGCCCAGGCAAGTGAACCAGCCCCTCTCCAGTCACCAGTCCACTTGCCAAACTTCATCCAAACTGGGACTCGAACCGGCGCCACCTCCAGTTCCCAAGCCAAGTCCCTTTGGACTGAGCAACCGCCAATTTCTGTATTTAAAAAACAGTCCCAGTGATTCCACGTCGGTTAGCGTTCCATGTCGATGGACTCTTATCTGCCTGTTGCAATCATAGACTGTATATAAAATGTACGTCATCTCACTCGGCTCGAAGTGAGGCCGCCACAAAAAGTGCTCCCCCTGGTGGCTGGCTGCAGTATAGGACAAAAACTCCCTGTTTCCTCCATTCATTCTGAATGGGGCTGCAGTCAAACTTTAAAAAAGAAATACACGTCGTACGAATGTTTCCCACATCCGTATGCTGTGGTGATCTGTAGTTATTATTTGATGGTTTGGTCATGACAGAAAGGATAAGATCGCGGATACAAGCGGCTGAAGTGACTTTCCTCTGAAGGGTGTCTGGGCTCGGCCTTAGAGAGAGAAAGTCAGGAGCTCGGACATCCGGAGGGAGCTTGGAGTAGAGCCGCTGCTCCTCCACATTGAAAGGAGTCAGCTGAGGTGGTTCGGGCATCTGATAAGGATGCCTCCCGGACGCCTCCCTTTAGAGGTGTTCCGGGCATGTCCAACTGGGAGAAGGCCCCGGGGTAGACCCAGAACTCTGTGGAGGGATTATATCTCCTGCCTGGTCTGGGATCGCCTCGGGATTCCCCAGGAGGAACTGGAAAGTGTTGCTGGGGAGGGAGGTCTGGGTCAATTTGCTTGGACTGCTACCTCCGTGACCTGACCCCGGATAAATGGAAGAAAATGGATGGATGGATGGATGTACACCGGAATAGTCCTTTAAAAATAGAACATCCCAAATCTGAGATTCTGTTTTTGTTCATTTTGGCTTCCTTAAATATTTCCTGATAAGATTTAAAATCAGAAACCAACATGTGGTGGAATTTGGGGGAAATGTGAGATCAACTCAGGGTTTAATGTCTCAGTTCAAGGATCTTCGACACCATGATGATTGTGATCGACTCCTTCAAAGAGCAGAAAATGTCAGCAACCTGCCAAATTAGCATGCTAACGAAACTAGCGTTTTAGCTACATTGTTTTGATGCTAACGCAAGCTAACGGTTTCCCCTCACCTTACGGTCTGTGGTGTCAACAAGCAGAAGCTCTAAATGTGTCTGAACTCTTTTCCACGGATTGATTTGACATGACGTGTGGTCAGTTTGTCTCTGGTGTTGCTCATGTTAGTGAAAGTTAATAACTGTAGTCAAGGGGTTTAGACCAATCAGAATCAAGCATCTCACACAACTGGGAGATGAGTGAAGACATGTTAGCAGCCAAAATGACAAACTTGAGTCCTCAGAGTTCATTTAAGGGATGTCACAGTCCTCATGTTGACTTCTTCTTCTAAGTCTTTGATCTGATTTGAAGGTCTGAACCTCTCATGGAAAGTCCTGAACCAGGAGTCCACGTCCTTTTAGCATGTGGTGTATTAAACATCCTTTATTGTTATGGAGGATGTGAGCGTGTCCACATTCTGCTCTCAGTATGTTTCAGTTTTGCAGAACATCACGCTGATATCTTTTATTACTGGAGCTGTGTTTGTGCACACTGCAGCTCTGGGAGCAACAACAGGCTCAGCCGGTCATATTTAGCCGAGGGTTTGCAGATACTAACAGGAACCCAATAACCCCAGCATTGTCTTTGAGCCTGATTATTCAGCTCCCAACACTCTGGAAGATTGCTAATGTGTCCGGGAGGGCATGAGGTCACCGTGGCTGGAGAAATGTGCCGGTGTTATGCAATCAAGAAGATGCATTTTGATAAGACGAATACTTAAAAAACCTGCTTCATGTTTGAGCAATTATTCCAAATATTAAACTAAGAAAGCAACGATGGAAGAGCAGAAAGTTATATTGAACATGTTTTAATGTTGAGGCTGTAATCTGGCTCTTTAAGGAGAGGTGTTTAAAGAAGTAGAATATAAAGAAAGGAGGTATTGTTCATCAAATCTTCACTTATGTGGTTTTAATTTATATGATGCATGTGTCGGACTACAATATCTTATAAATGTTGATGAATGTCCATTTCTGTTTCTACAAATTTCATTATTTCCACATGATACAGGCGGACTGCTTAAACCATGACTTTGAAATAACCGTGGTCTCAGAGTTATCTCATTTCGCTAAGATAAGATAAGATATTACTTTATTGATCCCCGGGGGGAAATTCTGTTGTTGCAGCAACCCAGACTCAAGAACAATTGAGAACAAGTTTCAATAAGTACAAAAAAATAGATAAATAAATAAAGAATACAAATTTAAGATGTATAGAAATGTTACTAATGCTTTAAACAGTGGTAATTACAGGCAGTATTAAAAAATGATTCAGTAGTGACAGGTTGACATGGTGTGATTATGGTTTGGTTATGACACATTAAACAATATAATAAATACATATGGTATGTAATATGATTATTATTATTAAGTTCATAAAAGCAGCAACTTCCAGTCTTAAAGGTGACATATCATGCAGAATGGACTTTTTAATGGTTCTCTCCCTGAAATCTGTGTCCCTGTCTACAAACCCCCTGAAAAGTCAAAGACTCCATTCTGCCCCTGTTCTGATTTCTCCACCTTTCTGTAAATGTGTGCTGAAACCAGCCGTTTCAGACTTCAGTGTTTTTCATACGTCACAACGCCATCCAGTCTGTAACAGGAAGTCAGAGCTCGGAGCTTGTTCAGCCCATAGACTGTATAAAATACAACTCAACCCCTCCTCTGTTTTTCATTCCCTGCACACATGTGTGCTAACAAGGAGCTTAGGAGGGAGGCATGCTAGTTGTAGGCTGTCTTAATAAACACAAAGGTCGGTTTGACTCCCCACGTCTGCAGATTTGAAGATCTAGTGGATGATTTTTATTTATCATGGATAAGTGCTAGCGCTAGTTAGCATAGCTACATGGCGTAGCTGTAGCTGTAGCTGTAGCTGTAGCTGTAGCTGTAGCTGTAGCTGTAGCTGTAGCTGTAGCTGTGTACCAAGACATACGTCTACATACTGACAAATAAAACAACAAGAAACACTAAATCTGTGACCAATCCTTCATAAAGGTCCTGCTGCCTTTCTGGTAGAGGTCGGTTTTACTCCCCACGTCTGCAGATTTGAAGATCTAGTGGATGATTTTTATTTACCATGGAAAAGTGCTAGCGCTAGTTAGCATAGCCACATAGCTACATGTTGGTAGCTGTGTACCAAGACACACGTCGACATGCTGACAAATAAAACAACAAGAAACACTAAATCTGTGACCAATGGTTCAGAAAGGTCCTGCTGCAGGCGCCTCTCCGTCAGGATCAGATTCTGGATCAGATTCAGAGGGTTGAAGTAACGCGGGTCTGTGAGCAGCCGTGTATATTCAGCCAACATGTAAACATTAGATCAACGTGCTGGAGAGCCGAGGGCACATCCACTTCCTGAGGGGGCGTGGTCAGAGGGAAAACAGACTGTTCTGAGGAGGACTGAAGAAGAGGGCTTTTCAAAAAAACAAAGTGTTTTTTTGAGCATAAACTTTAAAGACATGTTTTGGGGACCTCTTAGACCAATATATATCGATGAAAAAAGCGTGATATGTCACCTTTAAAGTATGAAGCAATTGCGGAAGTGTTATAAACTGCAGTTCCTTGAGTGTCCACTTGAGGCTGGCTGCAGAAACACCAGAAACCACATACACACCCATTCAAAGAGACGATCTTTACAGCAGAAATAAACATGTTTACAGCCTGGTTCAAAATACAGTTTAGGTCTGAACAGCTCATTTCTCTATCAGCACACACTGTAGGGGGTGAATTATTTTATAACTCTGTAATTTTTAAGATATTAAAGTTACAAGTTTTGCCCAAATAAGGGCGTGTCTGACTTAAATGACAGGCGGGAACACTGTAACTGTTAGCTAAAAGGCTAAAGGTCCGCCTCTATACCTCACACTAGCTCAAACAAAGGGCTGCCTCATCTGATGGGTTGCTTTCCCATTTTTCATTTCACCGTAGTTTCACCGTGCATCTACCACAGAACCATTAGAGGGCGCTGTTTCATTCAGAGGGACGTGAGAAATGAAGAAGACCAGAGACTGCAGGAACAGAAGAACATCAGACAACATCAAAACGACAGCCATGAAGCAAACTGACTCCACATTTGTTCCACATCACAGAACGTCACCTCAGCTATCTTTTCATTTCAATAAATGCTAACTCCATGAAATGCTTAAAAAGCGCCTTAGAAACCAAACCATATAGATCCTCTAAATCTACAATCAAACACGTGACCCTGCTGGTCTCCAGATCTGCTGACACTGAAGCGTGTTTACTCCCTTTAAGCCGTGTCCCTGGAGACCCTGCTGCTGGTTCATGTGAGGTCCGTCTGTGTTCACACCATGCAGGACTAGATCTGTGAGAGTCCAGCTGTTAGATTACTGTTTTCATCTGAGTGTGATTCTGCTTCCTGACCCAAACGCCACACTTTAAGTCTCTGAAACAGAATGACCTTTTAGTGCTCAGACTCATCCCGCCACGGGCTTATCTGTCAGCCGGGGTTTCTCACACTGAGACTCAGCTGTGGTGTTTTTTATTGAATTTTACAGACTTCTGTTCGTTTAGTTTGAGCCACTGGAAGACCTTACACCAAACACTGAGCTCCTGTCTTTGTCTTTAATGTTCTTTATCAGGCGCCGTTTGTAAAGTTACACACACTGACAATAACAGAAACCCTTCTCCACATGGAGCTCCAAAACATCATAAAAACATGGTGTGAATTTTAAAAAGTCACTTTTTTAAATCACATTTAGAGCAATATTTGATCTTCTTCACATTTAATTTTGTTGTGAAAATATATTTAAGTTACAATCACTGTTAAATCCAAATGCTAAATACAGATATAAATGTTAAATGTTAAATATAAAGGTTAAATATAACTGTTTAATGTTAAATATAAATGTTAAATGTTAAATATCAATGTTAAATGTTAAATATAAATGTTGAATATAAAATATAAATGTTAAATATCCATTTTAAATGTTAATATATAAAAGTCAAATGTAAATGTTAGCTAAAATATATAAATGTTAAATATAAATGTTAAATATAACTGTTTAATGTTAAATATAAATGTTAAATATAACTGTTTAATGTTAAATATAAATATTAAATGTTAAATATAAAGGTTAAATGTTAAATATCAATGTTAAATATAAAGGTTAAATATAACTGTTTAATGTTAAATATAAATGTTAAATGTTAAATATCAATGTTAAATTGTGAATATAAATGTTGAATATAAAATATAAATGTTAAATATAAATTTGAAATGCTAAATATAAAAGTTAAATATAAATGTTAGCTTAAATATATAAATGTTAACATATAAAAGTCAAATGTAAATGTTAGCTAAAATATATAAATGTTATATATAAATGTTAAATATAACTGTTTAATGTTAAATATAAATGTTAAATATAACTGTTTAATGTTAAATATAAATGTTAAATTTTAAATATAAAGGTTAAATGTTAAATATCAATGTTAAATATAAAGGTTAAATATAACTGTTTAATGTTAAATATAAACGTTAAATGTTAAATATCAATGTTAAATGTTGAATATAAATGTTGAATATAAAATATAAATGTTAAATATAAATTTGAAATGTTAAATATAAAAGTTAAATATAAATGTTAGCTTAAATATATAAATGTTAACATATAAAAGTTAAATGTAAATGTTAATATATAAAAGTTAAATGTTAATGTTAACAAAAAAATATTAGTGTTAAATATACATTTAAATGTTAAATTTAAATGTTAAATGTTGAATATATATTTTAAATATAACATATAAATGTTAAATATGAATTTTAAATGTTAAATATAAATTTTAATTGTAAATATAAATATTAAATATAAATGTTAAATGTTGAATTATTTATTTATTTAACCTTTATTTAACCAGGTTGGTCCCATTGAGATCAAAGATCTCTTTTTCAAGAGAGACCTGCCCAAGACAGTCAGTTGGTGTTAAATCTAAATGTTAAATGTGAAATCTAAATGTTAAATGTTGCTCTGTGATCCTAAATATTTAGCTAATATGTAAATTCACACTGCCGCCGAGAGGAAGTACCAAAATAAAAGCTTCATGAAGCGATACAGATATCCCAAACATACCATATTTTTAGAATTTAAAAATTATATTTTTATTTAATATTTAGATTTAACTTTTAACATTTAGATTTAACATTTAATATTTAATATTTAACATTTAATATTTAGATTTAGCATTTTGATTTAACAGTGATTGGAATTTAAAAATATTTTTTCACAATATATATATATATATAAAGTTAAATGTGATAAAGATCACAAATATTCCTCTAAATGTGATTTTTTAAAAAGTGACTTTTAAACATTCACATTACGTTTTGATGACGTTTTGTTGTTAAATGTGGAGAATAGTTTCTGTTATTTTCAGTGTTTAAAACTCTCATCCAGACAGATCCCAGACAGCACATCAGTAGAGTCATCATGTTCCTACAGAGAGTTTAAACTTCACAGCCGAGAGAGTGAGAAGAATGTATATCTTTTTTATTTGTTGAAACTCTCATTAAATCTGACAGCAATCATAAAAATCCTCTGATCTTACTTGGTCTTTCATTTTACTAGAATACAAATATTAGACTGTTTACTTACAGCCAACCTCAACCAGCAGAGATCCAGAGTCACCTGGTGGAGCAGGTGTGTGAAGGGTGAACCCATGAACCCAGAGAGCTGCTGCTGTCAGGAGGGGGACTCACATCCGGCTGCAGTCTGCATCACTCACCATCCAGAGTTCCCTTCCTCACTGGACGCCGCCGTTTTACCCGCTTTCTTCAATTTTTTAGAAGTCGACGCTGAACACTGAGGAGAGAGGAGAAAGAAAAAGATCTCTGATCAGGAATTTGTCAGCCCAGAAATCATCATACCTTCTTCTCTGTGAGCGTCTCATTGATATCCATCCCTTTCTTCTTCTGTCCTTGTCTTCCTCTCTTCTTCTTCTCTTCTTCTTCAACTCAAAGCACCTGAACTTTAAACACAAGAGGGATTAAAAGGGACAGAATCTGGACATGTCTTATTTCTGTAGCTTGTTTTTTAGTGTGGTTCTCCCTCCTCACATCCCCTCACACATGCTCCTTTTAGCTCTTATCTTCTTTCCTTTCCCTGCCTTCATTATCTGTCTTTATCTCTCGCCCGTGTCACCTCTCACTTCTTCCTTTCCTGCTCTTATCTCAGCCCCTCTCTTATCTCTGCGGCCTAATCCTTCTCTGTCTCGTTTGTTTTTCCTCTTTGTTTTCTGCCTTTCTGTCAGACAATGATTTTGGAGGCTTGACTGTCTTCATCGGGTCTTTTGTGAGTCTCCTAAACTCCTCTTACACACACACACGAACAATCTGAGCCTCCATAGCCCTTCATGCTAACAGGCTAACTGTTGTGTTGCTCATAATGATACCTGCCTGTCCGTCTGCTTCTATGGTGTCATCTGTGATGAATGGCATTCCTCTTTGTTTTACTGCCCTCTACTGGTCTGGTGGTGTAGTGCAGGGGTTCTCAAACTTTTCGGAGCCAGGGACCCCTTACAGGTGAGAAAATAGTCCAAGGACCCCCTCATAATTGTAACAGATTAAACACATTAGTGATGTGTCATGATCAAAAGCTGAGGCTCTGAGAGTCGATGCTTTATAGTGGATCAGAAGAGCCGGCTCAAATCCAGAGAGAACCGGCTCACATCCAGAGAGAGCCGGTTCACATCCAGAGAGAGCCGGCTCACATCCAGAGAGAGCCGGTTCACATCCAGAGAGAGCCGGCTCCCAGTTTGTTCCTTTCCCTGCTTAGCTCTCTCAGTGCTCAGCCCCAGCTCTGCTCACAGCAGAACTTTGTTTTGATTGGTCAGCATGGCGGCCATGCGGCCAATCACATGTGAGGATATAGGATCCAGGTGATGGAGGGGAGGCTGTGTATCGTGGCTTCATCTGTTCCTTCTGAGAGGGTTAGGGTTAGGGTTCTTCTCAAAGACCGGGCAAATACTCACTGAGAGGAGAAACCGGATCAGACCATCCAAGCTGAGGACATTAATAATGTTTGCTTGAGTTTGGTTCTGGTTCTGTTTGCTTGGGTTGGGTTCTGGTTAAGTTCGGTTCTGGTTTGTTCTGGTTCGGTTCGGTTCTGGTTTGGTTCTGGTTCTGTTCGGTTCTGGTTCGTTTCGGTTCTGGTTCGTTTCGGTTCTGGTTCGGTTCTGGTTCGGTTCTGGTTCAGTTTGGCTCGGTTCTGGTTCGGTTCTGGTTCGGTTCTGGTTCGGTTCTGGTTCGGTTCTGGTTCGGTTCTGGTTCAGTTTGGCTCGGTTCTGGTTCGGTTCGGTTCTGGTTCGGTTCCGGTTCGGTTCTGGTTCGGTTCTGATTCGGTTCGCTTCAGTTCTGGTTCGGTTCTGGTTCAGTTTGGTTCGGTTCTGGTTCGGTTCTGGTTCGGTTCTGGTTCGGTACTGGTTCGGTTCTGGTTCGGTTCTGGTTCAGTTCTGTTCTGGTTCGTTTCGGTTCTGGTTCGGTTCTGGTTCAGTTCTGGTTCAGTTTGGCTCGGTTCTGGTTCGGTTCAGTTCGGTTCTGGTTCGGTTCTGGTTCGGTTCTGGTTCGGTTCGCTTGAGTTTTCCATAGGGTTCGAACCCTAACCCTAACCCTAACCCTAACCCTAATCCTAACCCTAATCCTAACCCTAACCCTAACCCTAACCCTAACCCTAATCCTAACCCTAACCCTAATCACAATCCTAACCCAAACCCTAACCCTAACCCTAACCCTAACCCTAACCCTAATCACAATCCTAACCCTAACCCTAACCCTAATCCTAACCCTAACCCTAACCCTAACCCTAACCCTAACCCTAATCCTAACCCTAATCACAATCCTAACCCTAACCCTAACCCTAATCCTAACCCTAACCCTAACCCTAACCCTAATCCTAACCCTAACCCTAATCCTAACCCTAACCCTAACCCTAACCCTAACCCTAATCCTAACCCTAACCCTAACCCTAACCCTAATCACAATCCTAACCCTAATCCTAACCCTAATCCTAACCCTAACACTAACCCAAACCCTAACCCTAACCCTAACCCTAATCCTAACCCTAACCCTAACCCTAATCCTAACCCTAACCCTAATCCTAACCCTAACCCTAACCCTAATCACAATCCTAACCCTAACCCTAACCCTAACCCTAATCCTAACCCTAACCCTAACCCTAATCCTAACCCTAATCACAATCCTAACCCTAACCCTAACCCTAATCCTAACCCTAACCCTAACCCTAATCACAATCCTAACCCTAACCCTAACCCTAACCCTAACCCTAACCCTAACCCTAATCACAATCCTAACCCTAACCCTAACCCTAATCCTAACCCTAACCCTAACCCTAACCCTAACCCTAACCCTAATCCTAACCCTAATCACAATCCTAACCCTAACCCTAACCCTAATCCTAACCCTAACCCTAACCCTAACCCTAATCCTAACCCTAACCCTAATCCTAACCCTAACCCTAACCCTAACCCTAATCACAATCCTAACCCTAACCCTAACCCTAACCCTAATCACAATCCTAACCCTAACCCTAACCCTAACCCTAACCCTAATCACAATCCTAACCCTAACCCTAACCCTAACCCTAATCACAATCCTAACCCTAACCCTAACCCTAACCCTAACCCTAACCCTAACCCTAACCCTAATCACAATCCTAACCCTAACCCTAACCCTAACCCTAACCCTAACCCTAATCCTAAACCTAACCCTAACCCTAACCCTAACCCTAACCTTAACCTTAATCCTAACCCTAACCCTAACCCTAATCCTAACCCTAACCCCAACCCTAATCCTAACCCTAACCCTAACCCTAACCCTAATCACAATACTAATCCTAACCCTAACCCTAATCACAATACTAACC
Organism: Notolabrus celidotus; assembly: GCF_009762535.1. Taxonomy (NCBI): domain Eukaryota; kingdom Metazoa; phylum Chordata; class Actinopteri; order Labriformes; family Labridae; genus Notolabrus; species Notolabrus celidotus. Next base: position 775,426 of record NC_048283.1, on the reverse strand, counting down.
CTAACCCTAACCCTAACCCTAACCCTAACCCTAATCACAATCCTAACCCTAACCCTAACCCTAACCCTAACCCTAACCCTAATCCTAAACCTAACCCTAACCCTAACCCTAACCCTAACCCTAACCTTAACCTTAATCCTAACCCTAACCCTAACCCTAATCCTAACCCTAACCCCAACCCTAATCCTAACCCTAACCCTAACCCTAACCCTAATCACAATACTAATCCTAACCCTAACCCTAATCACAATACTAACCCTAACCCTAACCCTAACCCTAATCCTAACCCTAACCCTAACCCTAATCCTAACCCTAACCCTAACCCTAACCATAACCCTAATCCTAACCCTAACCCTAATCACAATCCTAACCCTAACCCTAACCCTAACCATAACCCTAATCCTAACCCTAACCCTAATCACAATCCTAACCATAACCCTAATCCTAACCCTAACCCTAACCATAACCCTAATCCTAACCCTAACCCTAATCACAATCCTAACCATAACCCTAATCCTAACCCTAACCCTATTCCTAACCCTAACCCAAATCCTAACCCTAACCCTAATCACAATCCTAACCCTAACCCTAACCCTAACCCTATTCCTAACCCTAACCCAAATCCTAACCCTAACCCTAACCCTAACCCTAATCCTAACCCTAACCCTAACCCTAACCCTAACCCTAATCCTAATCCTAACCCTAATCCTAACCCTAACCCCAACCCTAACCCTAATCCTAATCCTAACCCTAACCCTAACCCTAACCCTAATCCTAATCCTAACCCTAACCCTAACCCTAACCCTAATCCTAATCCTAACCCTAACCCTAAACCTAGCTGTAACCCTAATCCTAACCAAACTATTATCGGACGTGTGTTTTCATTTCATAGTTTGACTCATGTCCCATCTGTTAACATGGAGGAGGTGGGCTTTTACTGCAGCCAGCCAGTAGGGGGAGCTCTGGAGGTTTTTACTTCACTTTTAGGAAGCTGTTGTGTCGTCCATGTTTCTACAAAGTCTATAAACCTGCTGACGTAGAACCCCTGCGATTGATTGGTGTTACATGAACTCACTTTTCCCCGGCCCTGATGTACAGAGAGGTAGAAATAAAGAGCAGGTTAGGATGATGACTTCCTGTTTGATTTCCTCCCTTTGTCTTTATTAATGATGAAGACGCTCTCAGCAGGTGTGTCATTAACACTCAGGTGTTTTAACTTGATCCATCCTGACCTGTTTGCTTCCTCCCCCCTCTGCTGCAGAGTCAGTCTCTCTCTCTCTCTCTCTCTGTGTGTGTGTGTGTGTGTGTGTGTGTGTGTGTGTGTGTGAGAGAGAGAGAGGTGTGTGGGTGCACATCCCTCTCTCCATCTCCACAGTGACCTGCTGCTCCGCTGCTCTCCGCTTCCACAGCATCCCACCGGCTGCCTAGCAACGCCCAGTGTCCATGGCAACGCGGCCAACAAACGCCCCCTCTCCTCTTCAGCCTGAACCCCTCAATTAGGACTAAACTGAGGCAATCAGAGAGCCGAGTCAGGGAGAGGATTAACAGGAGAGAGTCCAAGGCTGAGCCGAGCCGTCTCTCCGTCAGACTCTGTTCATGTGACATGTTTTTAAAGATGAGCTGATGATGAAGAAGATGATGAAGAAGAGTGAGACACAGAGAGAAGCTCAAACAGACACAAACTCTCACAAGCTGCTGAACATGAAGCTGTGGACGTGTTTATGTGAAGGACTTAAAGAGAGGATGAACTAAGAGGAAGAAGGAGGGAAGTTTTGACTCAGAGAGAACACCTGCAGACGATAGAGAGAAGTCCAAACTACACTCCTCCTTTAAAACACTCTGCTCTGTTTCTACTGAAGCTTTAAAAACACTCTGCTCTGTTTCTACTGAAGCTTTAAAAACACTCTCTTCTGTTTCTACTGAAGCTTTAAAAACACTCTCTTCTGTTTCTACTGAAGCTTTAAAAACACTCTGCTCTGTTTCTACTGAAGCTTTAAAAACACTCTGCTCTGTTTCTACTGAAGCTTTAAAAACACTCTGCTCTGTTTCTACTGAAGCTTTAAAAACACTCTGCTCTGTTTTTACTGAAGCTTTAAAAACACTCTGCTCTGTTTCTACTGAAGCTTTAAAAACACTCTGCTCTGTTTCTACTGAAGCTTTAAAAACACTCTGCTCTGTTTCTACTGAAGCTTTAAAAACACTCTGCTCTGTTTCTACTGAAGCTTTAAAAACACTCTGCTCTGTTTCTACTGAAGCTTTAAAAACACTCTCTTCTGTTTCTACTGAAGCTTTAAAAACACTCTGCTCTGTTTCTACTGAAGCTTTAAAAACACTCTGCTCTGTTTCTACTGAAGCTTTAAAAACACTCTTTTCTGTTTCTACTGAAGCTTTAAAAACACTCTGCTCTGTTTCTACTGAAGCTTTAAAAACACTCTGCTCTGTTTCTACTGAAGCTTTAAAAACACTCTCTTCTGTTTCTACTGAAGCTTTAAAAACACTCTGCTCTGTTTCTACTGAAGCTTTAAAAACACTGTCTTCTGTTTCTACTGAAGCTTTAAAAACACTCTCTTCTGTTTCTACTGAAGCTTTAAAAACACTCTCTTCTGTTTCTACTGAAGCTTTAAAAACACTCTGCTCTGTTTCTACTGAAGCTGTAAAAACACTCTCTTCTGTTTCTACTGAAGCTTTAAAAACACTGCTCTGTTTCTACTGAAGCTTTAAAAACACTCTGCTCTGTTTCTACTGAAGCTTTAAAAACACTCTGCTCTGTTTCTACTGAAGCTTTAAAAACACTTTGAGATGCATTTGTTCACGTTGACTTCAGGCCTTCTGATGCGGTCTCATGATCTTCTGTTTCTTTGATGAGTTGCGTTTCATAACTTTTGTTTCTTCCTTGTTTGGTATCTTGTCTCATTTCCTGTAATATTTTAGTCTTCTGTGCCATCTCTTGTGTTCTTGTATTCCTTATGAGTTTAGTTTCATGCATGTTTCTTAGTCATCTTGTAGTTTTTTGCCTCCAGTGTGTCAAATGTACTTTTACTTCCTGAGTTTTCCCTCCTCAGTGATTGGCTGTTTCTGAAACGGCCTGCTACATACTACTTACTAATGTAGTAGGCAGTAGGTATTGCCTACTACATGCTGCGTTTGAATTTAGTCTGTAGTATGACTGTTCTGTCCGATCTGTCATGCAGCATGCTGAGCCAGACTTCGCTGGATTTCCGGTTTCGGAAAGCGGAAGTAAACAACGACGAAGCCGATAAATAAAAAGCTTATTTAGCATCCATTTATGATTTAAAAAGTTAGGAAGTGGTTTATATGTAATTTGATAACTTTCACAGCACCCAAAAACAGATTTCCTCCCGTCAAAAAATGAGGAAAAAGAAAAAGCAGAACGAGCGCTGTGCATTGTGGGAAACAGTACGCGAGGCAGACTGGTCCGATGCACACTGAGATATTTTCCCGTATCAGTAGACATCCGGGGAGTTTTGGCATACTGCAGATTTTGCTCTTGTTCACATACTACTTACTACATACTGAATTTTGGACATATCAGTACGTACTGCTAGTATAGTAGGCGGTTTCGGAAATCAATCAATCAATCAATCAATCTTTATTTGTATAGCGCCAAATCACAACAAACGTTATCTCAAGACGCTTTTACAAACATAGGAGGTCTAGACCACTCTATGTCAAATTATGAACAGAGACCCAACACCAAGACAGGGTAAGACTCAGTCTGACCCCACCTTAATCCATCATGAGCATTGCACATCGCAGTATTTAGCTAGTTACAGTGGAGAGGACAAACTTCCTTTAACAGGCAGAAACCTCCAGCAGGACCAGACTCATGTTAGACAGCCATCATGCCTTGACTGAGTTGGGTCTGAAAAGACAGATAGAGGGGAGTAAGAGAGAGAGGTGATAGTGATGAGATGAGTCGTAGAAGCTGTTGGAAACAGTCATTGTGTGCCCCACCCCTGCCCCTGATTAGAGTCTTGTGTCCCTCCTGTTTAATTACCCGTTGTGTATCTATCTGGATGTTTTTGAAACCGCCTACTATCCTAGCAGTACGTACTGATGTGGTCTAAATTCAGTATGTATGTGAAGAAGAGCAAAATCTGCAGTATATCAAAACTACCTGGATGTCGTACTGATTCAGGAACATGTCTCAGTATGCATCGGACCAGCCTCCCTCACGTACTGTTTCCCAAAATGCTCTTTTTTGACGGGGGGAACTCTGTTTTTGGGTGCTGTGAAAATGATTAAATTCCATAGTAACCACTTCCTAACTTTTTAAATCATAAGTGATGCTAAAGAAGCAGTTTCTCTATCGGCTTGGTTGTTGTTTACTTCTGCTTTCCATCACCAGAAATCCAGTGACATCTGACTTAACATCCTGCAGACCAGATCCAACAGAACAGGCAGACTACCTTCAGATGTATGGAGTATACAGTACCTACTGACTAATACATTCGTAAGTAGTCTGTAGCAGGCCGCTTCGAAAACAGCCAGTCTCTTCTGTGTCAGTTCGTTGTTTCTTTCCAGTATTTACTCCTGTGTCTTTCCCTCAGTGTTTTAGTGTTCCTAGTTTGGATTTTTCTTCAGTGATTTCTTGTGTTTTTTCACCTTTTTCATTGGAGGTTGAATATCTTTGTTTATGGACTGCAGAGTCAAGTTTTTGTTTCTTAAATATATCTTCATTGTCGGCCATTTGGTCTTTGTTTTAGTTAGCTTTCCACATCTGACAGTTCTTCTTCTTCTTCTTCTTCTTCTTCTTCTTCTTCTTCTTCTTCTTCTTCTTCTAATTTCTATTATTATGACAGTTCATTCTTCCTTTTCTTATTGTTGTTCTTCATATATTGATATTTGTGATGCACTTTGTGACCATGCTCTGTGAAAGATGCTGTACTGACAGTTCTGTGCATGTGTGGAGGGTCTTCTGTGTTTTAGCTCCCTCTTGTGGTTTCAAAGCAAACCTGCAACAACAGCAGAAAAGAAAGAAACTGCATGATAAACCTCATCAAGTGGATTTGATTAAAGCTCCTTCGTCTCCTTCAGATCCTCCACTGATCAAGCTCAACCCTCCACACGCCGTCACTGAATGACATGAGTCTTCTCACCTGGGTATGATGAGCTCACTGGCTGTGCACCCCTCTGCTCCTCTGCTCTTTGGGTCTTCACTGTCAGCTTGCAGCAGGTGAGCTCAATCTGCAGCTGCAGCCGTGTGTAGGGAGAGAGGAGAGCTCCACCTGAGGATCAGAGAGAGAAAACACAACAATCATCCTCATCTCTCCTCACTGTTTACTTGTTTCTAACTTTCTTTTGCCCTCCTGTAAATTGACGACAAAGAGATCTACATTTTATTTATTTAGGAGAAGTAACTTTGTTAAAAATGTCTGGTTCTAACTGATCAAAGTTTCTTTAAATGAATCTGTTGCAGTAAAAGAAAGCAGCCACTAGAGGGAGTCATTGATCTAAGAATGGGTCTGTGCCTGCACCTTGTCCGTCCTGCAGGGGGCGCTGTTATCTGCTGCTTTCTCTCTCTGCAGGACCAGCTCATTAATGAAGCAGCAGCAGTGTGATCTTTGCATCTTGCTGCTTTTTAAATACTCTCACTAACACTGCAGTGTTTGTATGATGTTAGAGAACCACAGAGGTGCTGCCGTGTTGCTGTGACCTCCTGATTCCCAGAGCTCTGAGCTTTCATTGTTGGTGTGAGCTGAAATGCTGCTCACGCTCACAGCGAGGTACACGAGCATGAGAGAGAAAGAGGCTCACAGATACATTTCCTCTCCAGTGTGCTGAGTTTGTCCAGGAACATCTCAGCAGCTTTGTTCTGCAGGAGCTGCTCTTATTCTGAAGGGTTCATCCTGTTACTCTGAAGCATCTTTAAGAGCTGTGTTGTTTTTTCCTCTGAAGGAGTTTCTAAATGGAGCTCTTTACTCAGGCGGCTTCCTAAAAACATGATGGAGAGGTTGGAACAGGCAGAGGAACTAAAAGCTCAGGGTGTAGCTGCTGGACAGTTAGCACAGGGATGTATTAAATACTCTCTTCAAATGTTAAATCTGTTGAAGGATAATAAAGCAATGAAAGGAGAAACACGTCCTGTATGTGCAAGGCTGCTAGAAAACACCACAGAGGAAAGAGATCCCTGCAGACTGAACTGAAGCAGCTCATTTTTATTTCTAGAAAGCATCAGTAGAGTCTACTTCTTCATGCAATCTGCATTTCTGGCATGCATCTTGCAGCTGAAATGGAAAAACTATGGAGTAACTGTGAATTCTGAATATGTTGATCAGTCTTTTCTTCTGTCACGTGCTGCAGGAGTTTGAAGAATGCCATTGTGAGAGTTTTAAATCTTTCATAAATGTTTTGCAGACTGTGTGTTTGCATCAGAAAATGTTGCACCATGTGAGACGTCATAGAAGGCCAGGCAAGGTTATTTCTGTTTCTTAATTTGAGCAACAAGGTAATTCAAAGTGCTTCACACAGGACAGAAAAAGGCACATTCAAAGAAGATGTTTAAAAAGTAATTTAAATACACCTTTAAAAAACAAAGCAAAGATAAAAACAGGTTCAAATATAATAATTTAAAATATGAGTAAGCCTATAAAAGTCACAGTTTTAGTCTTGTGGAATTTAAACAGGTTTTAAATTGATTTGTCGAGGTGATTTGATGAAAGGCGTCTGAGTCTGCAGCCTGAGAGTTTGTTTCAGAGATGTGGAGAATAAAAACTGAATTCTTCTTCTTCATGTTTGGTCCTGAATTTGTCCCAGACCACCTCAGCTGTCTGGATGATTTGCAGTGACTCAAAACTTCCCTAACTTCCTCTCGTCTATCTGACCACTCATCAGACCGCCAACCTTCCCATGGAGAGACCACTGCACCAACCATTGAACCAATCAGTGCTGTATGGATATGTAAAGTGATTCAAGATATCTCCTCTGACAGACAGGGAGCTGGAGTAAAGACCTCAGAACTGGACTGATGTGATCTACAGACTCGAGCTGCAGGGTTCTGATTCAGCTGCAGATTATTTAGGGGGACCTGTGAAGACTCTGTCACAGTCGACTGAAGATAAATGCATGCACCAGATTCTCCAGTTCCTGCTGGCACACATGTTCCTTAATCCTTGATATATTCTCAGGTGATATAGGCTGACTTTGTCACTGTCCCAGTGTAGTTGTTTAGATTTGAGTGGTTAAGTATGGAAGAGATTTTGGGGTTTCAAAAGGTGTGATCCAGAACTGCATTTCAGGAGAGCAAAAATATCTGATGCATGAAACTTGCACACTGAAAACAGGAGTGCAAGAAGAAAAGTGCATCAAATATGTTCTGTAGTATAACATCGTGTTCATGTGACACTCACAGGAACTTTTAGACCAGGAGAATAAAATCTCAGTGTTCAAAACGAGACCAAACAGAAGGCCGGTGGAATTATTCTGCAAAGAAGAATCTGTCTTTGTTTCAGACTTAACGATTTAAAAACCTGCAGCAACACAGCATGAACTCTGCTGAATCTACCTGCTCTTGTATGCTATGGAAATATTGAACATTGCAGAAAAACCAAACTAAATATTTGAGCTTATACACCAACATCTCCAGGGATGCTATTTGATAGCCATGAGTGTTGCATGGAATTTATTTATTGCATGGGGAGCTTCTGTAAATGCTCATTACCCCTGTTTTTCTCCACTTTGAGGCGTTCCATATTCAACATACTGAGTGTTAATGTTTATATATTTTTAGAGGCTTTTATAGTTAAAAAAAAAGTAGAAAAATAAAGACATAAAAGCTTTAAAAACAAGCTGAGGAATAACCCTCGTGTAGCAGCACTAATGGCCTTTTTCAGGCTGCAGCCCTGAGCACAGGCAGCCTGTGGTGAGAATACAAGAGTATGGTCTTCACATGGATCTAAAACATGTGCAAGACCTGGAAGAAAGGACCGGAGAGGAGAAAATGTACACTCAAAGGTGCATATGATCCTCTATAAAGTGAGATAAGGGAACATAGATGCAGAAAGGAAAAGGGACAAACAAACCCAAACCTCAGACACCAGAACAACGTGGCCTTCGTACATTTCTCTCCTCAGTTGGTCTCCATCTCTAATGTTCTTCTTCAGGTGATTCTTTCTCAGCCTTCAAACTCTCAAACTACCTGACATGATGTCTCAGTTGATGCATTTCTTAGTTGAACACCTTGTAAGTGTGCAGGTGTACGTCACTGGATCTCTTGCATTCCTTTATATTGCCTCACTGGCTGCAGAGGCTGTATTTATGCACTGATCAGTCATGACATAATGACCACATGTCTGATACTGTGCAGGCCCTCCTTTAGATCTAGACTCTTCTAGACCTCTGAAGGTGTGCTGTGGTATCTGAGACGTTAGAAGCAGATCCTTTAAGTCCTGAAGTTTTGAACTCATCCCACAGATGCTGGACTTGACTGAGATCTGGAGTCAACACCTTGAACTCATTGGGAACCCTCTTCCATCGCTTTGTGGTCCAGGTCTGAGGCTCATGTGTCCACTGTAGAAACTTTCAGAAGCAGCATTCAGCTCTTTCGTCCACACATGCATCAACTAGTTCCTCTTCCTTGGTCTCTTCTGGATGGTCCTGACCCCTGCAGACTGGGAGCTGCAGCTTGAAGACGCTCTGACCAGGTCGGTCCTTGTTAGAGTCGCTCTCATCCTTACACTCACCCATTTCTCCTGCTTCAACATCAACTTCATGGACTGAATGTCCACCTTCATCCTCACATCTCAACTCACTGACAGGTCGCTTTGTAAAGAGGTGATCAGAGATTTCACCTGATCAGTGTGAGGTCCTTTAAGAGGCTGAAGATCCTGTAGAGGAAGTGAACCTGCTCATATTTTAAGGATCCTCTCTTCGTGATCTAAGGATGTGCACTCGGCCTCTTCAGGAGCATGGGTCGTGTTTAGTTCATAGTGTCTCTTCTCCTCTCTCACTGTCGTTGTCTGCTTCATGCACACTCTCTGCTTCATGTGAGTAAACTGAAAGTTGATGTGACTTTCTGCAGAAGGAGAGCCTGCTGTGGTTACAGGGTCGGTTATATATCGTCAGTGGATGAAGATGCAAACTTCTTTTGGGATATTTGAACACAGAAATGTTTAAAAGCATCACTTCCTCTTCTTCTTTCTCGTCTCCTTCACTTTAATCTCCAACCTCCTTCCCTTCCTCCTCGATCACTTCACTTCACTTCCCCACTCTCCACCTCTCCTTATTAACCTCCTCTTCTCCTTCCCTCCATCCTTTTCTTTCCCCTTCTTCCTCCATCTCATCACCATCCCTCTCTTTTCCCTCCTCTTCTCCTCTTCCCTCTCCTTTTCACACTCCCCCTCCTCCTCCTCCTCCTCCTCCTCCTCGTGCATGCTGTCCCGTGTGAACAGAGCCCTCTTTTCTTCCTCCCTCTCTCTCTCTCTCCTCCTCTTTGGATGACCGCCTGTTCCTGGAATTCACAAACCCTCTCACTTTTAATTTATGCGCATATTAATTGCTCCCCATTGTAATTTCCACCGTGGGATACAACATGCAAATGCGCCCTGCGTGTGTGTGTGTGTGTGTGTGTGTGTGTGTGTGTGTGTGTAATCCTCTACAGACATGTCTCCCTCCGGTTGTTAACGCTCATATTCTTTTAACTGTTCATTTTAATTACATCACATTTTTTCTGAGAGGATTAACGAGGTTTTTTTTTTTTCTTCCACATTTTATTCTTAAAATCTGATTTTTAAAAACAGACTAATCTGGAGTTTTAAATGCACATATTTTATTTGCATGTAATGTGATATTTCTGAGACTTGAATGTATAAAATAAAAGTCCAATCGTGTCACAAACTGAGCTGTAAATCTGGATTTTCCCCCTGATTATTTAATTTAATGAAAATAAATCAAACTGCATGAAACAGAGACACTTTGGAGGCTTTTAATTGATGTTTTAATCTCGTTTTTTTCGCCTATTTTTGAGGACTTTAATTAATATTTCCGTTTAAAAAAATGAATCCATGCATTGTCTTAAATAAAGTTTATTTTTATTCCTATGTCAAATAAAATATTCACTTCAATCAGATTTTAAAACTCGGTTCATGACTGAGCTCTGTAGAGTTCTATTCCTCCTTTAATGGAAATTAAATTAAACTTTATATATATTTATATTTATACATTTTTCGATTATTTATCTTGTTCCCTTCACATAAAATAAATAAAAAAAACATGAAATCTAATTTCTGATATTAAAGTTGTTTCATTTGGAGTCATGTCGCTGCAGGTTTCTGCTTTAAACCCTGAAATTAACATTTTAAGATGTTTTTATCTGCGTCAAATTCAGGCTCAGAGTTCATCATGAAGCATTAAACCTTGATGTTAAATTTTTCTATCATCACCTGTTTTATTTTTGATAAGAAGAGAAAGTAACTGCACGTCTTCTTACACTATAAAGCGTTTTTATTCTGCAGATATGAACTGATCCGAGTCTGACCTGATCGAATGAACGCATATCAGTCCCTCACCTGCTCCCTGATTGGCTGATCAGCAGTGATCAAGCCAATCAGCGAGCAGCTGCATGTTTGATTTCTTTAAGCATCCTGTGTAATTTACTGCAGAGCCGAGCAGAGCTGCGTTGAGTCTGACAGCTGGAGGAGGCCTCAGTGACTCACAGTGTTTTAACAGGTAACCTGCTGAGCTGGAGATGAGCTCTGCAGAGGAAACATAAACACACACAGATTATTCTATCAGGAGTACAGATGCACTTTTACTGTCTTCAATCTGTGCAAACAAAAAAAAAGAGGTGGAATAAAAAAAGAGAAGTTGAGTTAAATGCATGAAGCTGCAGGGAACACTTTAGGGATGATGCTCGAATGTGAGGAGAGGATGAGGAACGCAGAGGTCTGTGTTCAGAGTCATTTAAAGCTGCAGAAAAATAAAACATAACTATTAAAAAACTTGTGAAAAGAAACAAAGAGAGAGGAATTAAACTATGAAATGGAAATGTTTTATTCTCCTCTGACTGAGCTGCATGAACCTGAACCTCAGACTCTCCTCCATGCTGCACACTCAGACTCTGTCAGGCCTGTTTGATGCTTAAATGCAGATCAAATATATTATATAGGCTTATATTTATATGATGCAGAGGAGGCATGAACTCTGCAGAAGATGCATTGAAGGTTGAGTTAAAAAATATATTCTAATGTTGAATTTCTGACACTGATCCACAGAAAGCATCAATAATAAGGACTCCTCGGTTCCGAAGCTGTTCACATTCACCAAATCAAGATTTTAAGAATGCATGTTTCATTTTATTCCACCTTAGAGCTGATGAGTCAGCACAGTTTGCTCTTCACCTCTTTACTTTGGAGATTTCTGAGGAGTTAAAATGTCTTTCTTTCTTTTTACAAACGTGTTCAGAAAGGAGGAAGGAAGGAAGGAAGAATGAATGAAAGAATCACAATCGCACACATACGAGTCATACCTTCACACACACCCCTCCTTTCTGCCTTTTAATCTCGATGCACCGCCTTACTGCGCATGTCCGCATGAGCATAAAGTAATTCATCATGCATCAGGCATTACGCATCATCTCATCATCATCATCATCATCATAATTAGAGGCAGAAATATCAGAAAGGAAAACACAAAGAGGAGTAAAACATGCAAACCTGTACCTGCAGCTCAGAGACCTGCAGCCAAGACCTGGATCTCTGAGACCAGCTGAGACCTGCAGAAGTTTAATTCATCACCATTCATTATTCATTAAAATGATTAAATCTCAGAATAAATCTTCTTTCTGGTCCAGTTTGGTTGTTTTCAGTCCTTAGATGTAAACTCTGATTAACAATCACACTGAGTCTTTGACCCTTCTTTAAACCTCTAATAAACACCATCACAGAGAGGAACTGCAGACCTACACTGTTTAAAGTGTGAAAGTATTCATTAGTATAATATAACTAAAGCCAGGTTTATTCTTACTGCTTTGCAACTCTTCTAAAAATCAACAGATTATTATTTATTCATTAAAGTATTCATTAAAGTTCAGACTGCAGAGAGGCTGAGGACATAAAACCTGCAGAGAGACAAATATCCACCAAACTGACAGAGTGCATGACTGAAAACCAGATCTTCATGATGTATGACTCTGAGAAACACAACACAGACAAAACAAGTGCATTAAAAATGTCACAGTATATCCACTTCCTATTTTTCACTTTTCAACCGTGTTGTTGTGTTGATGTCGTCTGCCTGTGTTTTGTTAGTCTTGATGTTGTCTGCCTGTGTTTTGTTAGTCTTGATTTTGTCTGCCTGTGTTTTGTTAGTCTTGATATTATCAGCACAGATGCTAAATTTCATCCATAGTCCCAAGGCAGGTACCTACACAACACAGTCACAGCTACAAATCATTTGATAGACAACTACAAAACAAAAAACAGGCAGACAAAACAAGACTAACAAAACACAGGCAGACAAAATCAAGACTAACAAAATCAAGATTAACAAAACACAGGCAGACAATATCAAGATTAACAAAATCAAGACTAACAAAACACAGGCAGACAATATCAAGACTAACAAAACACAGGCAGACAAAATCAAGACTAACAAAACACAGGCAGACAAAATCTAGACTAACAAAACACAGGCAGACAATATCAAGACTAACAAAACACAGGCAGACAATATCAAGACTAACAAAACACAGGCAGACAAAATCAAGACTAACAAAACACAGGCAGACAAAATCAAGACTAACAAAACACAGGCAGACAAACCAAGACTAACAAAACACAGGCAGACAAACCAAGACTAACAAAACACAGGCAGACAAACCAAGACTAACAAAACACAGGCAGACAACATCAAGACTAACAAAACACAGGCAGACAAAATCAAGACTAACAAAACACAGGCAAACAAACCAAGACTAACAAAACACAGGCAGACAAAATCAAGACTAACAAAACACAGGCAGACAAACCAAGACTAACAAAACACAGGCAGACAAAACACAGGCAGACAAAACAAGACTAAGAAAACACAGGCAGACAAAACACAGGCAGACAAAACAAGACTAAAAAAACACAGGCAGACAATATCCAGACTAACAAAACACAGGCAGACAAAACAAGACTAACAAAACACAGGCAGACAATATCAAGACTAACAAAACACAGGCATACAATATCAAGACTAACAAAACACAGGCAGACAATATCAAGAGTAACAAAACACAGGCAGACAATATCAAGACTAACAAAACACAGGCAGACAAACCAAGACTAACAAAACTCAGTCAGACAAACCAAGACTAACAAAACTCAGGCAGACAAACCAAGATGAACAATACACAGGCAGACAATATCAAGACTAACAAAACACAGGCAGACAAATCAAGACTAACAAAACACAGGCAGACAAACCAAGACTAACAAAACTCAGTCAGACAAATCAAGACTAACAAAACACAGGCAGACAAAATCAAGATTAACAAAATCAAGACTAACAAAACACAGGCAGACAAAACACAGGCAGACAAACCAAGACTAACAAAACACAGGCAGACAAAACACAGGCAGACAAATCAGGACTAACAAAACACATGCAAAGTCCAGCACATTGATGCTCAATGCATTAATGTTGATTTATTGTCCTAACTCAATAAATAAATAAATGAAAAAATCTATTAAATCTGTTTGTAAATTAAAATATGTAAATGAATGTTCAGCTGCATATTTATTCAATTTTTCCATGATGTGAAATTGTAAATTATCTCTTTAAATTAAATCATAAGAAACTAAATTTCTATAAATTCCCTGCAGGAAGAAAAGATCTTTAAATGAAGCATTGTGCAGATTTGTCGTTCCTTCTGTTAATCTGAGAGCTGAGGTGAGATTATCTGCTCCTGCTTTAAGGTGATGAAATGATCTGATCGACTGTGTAACCACCTCTGTGTGTGAGAGTGAAAAAAAGGACTCATATTTCATGTAAATCTTCAGCTTTATTTAACCCTCCTGGTATAAACAGGTTCATCCTCAGAGAATAAAACATGTAGGAAATAAAAAGCCTCTCAGGCCTCGAGCCCGCGTGTGAAAACCCTCCTCTGCTCTTCAAAGGTCCACGTGCACAAAAACAGAGGAAAAAAAATCCCCTCGTTCCCCTCCAGCGCAGACATGAATTTCTGACTCATTAGCATTTATGCAAATGAGTTTCTAATTGCAGGCGTAATGACTCTGGCGTGGGAGATTTTTCAATCCGCCATGTTTTTTGTTACTGGATGAATTTGTTTGCTTCATTTTTAAAACAAAAGAGGACCTTCTTCTCTTCCTTCTGCTGGGAATCCTCCTGGAGGAGCTTTTGGTCACATTTAGAGAAGGACAGGAGACTTTTGGTTTTTGTGTTTTTCTCCAAACAGGCCGTGTTTGTGTTTGTGCGCGCGCCGACTAAAGCCTCTTTCTCTCCCTGCCGGTGCGTCACCGCTGCGCAGCCCGAGCAGAGGCTCTCCCTGCCCGGCCAGAGAGAGGAGAGGAGGCTGCAGGCTGCAGGGGGGGGGGCAGGGACAGACCTACAGGTGAGTCCGGAGAGGATGTGCATGCAGGTCAAAGCCTGTAGCTGCTCTGATGCAATGTGCGTGAGCGACATGAAATGCAAAATGGCAGCACATGAAGGAGGCAGCAGGGAGAGGAGGATGATTCCTCTCAGGCTGCTAAAGGCTGAGAAATGACGCTGCAGAAAGGAAAAGCTGGCTCTCATGCTCCCTGAAGGAACCAGAGTTCTGACCCCTCACTGAAATATTTATGAGACGAATTTAATATGGCACTGAAATTAAAAAAAGAAATATTTTATCTGTAAAAATGAAAGAAAAGGAGTAAAATGTGTCACTCTGAGAGGTGTTAGTGCCCCCTGTTTAATTTAGAAGGATATCAGTGTGTCTGTGTGTGTGTAGAGGAGGAGGGAGGGAGAGAGGGGGTGTTTAGGGGGGCTAGTCTGTCTGGTTTTGGCACAAGAAGCCTGTTTGGCCCCCACAGAGCTCCAACAATATGTGCAGATTTTGTGGGACAAAAGAGCCGGGGCTTTGAGTTGCAGAGCACGTCCCTGACACCGGGACTGTGCGCGCTGCACTGGGAGGACTGGGAGGACTGGGAGGTGAAGCAGAGAGCCTCGATGTGACAACAGGTAGCAAGAATTCAAAAAAGTGCAACATATATTAATTAAAGGGAATCCTGCAGAAAATATGAAACCACTAAAAATAACATCGAACAGTCCAGAGTGTGTTTAAAGACTCATTCTGCAGCTGGAGGTGTGCAGGGTGCAACATCTCTTTGTTTGGAGGACGGCCTGTACTTATTTTAATCTCACATTTTATGCAAGAGAAATGTTCATGCACTATGTTCCTCCTTCTTCTAAAAATCATCTCCACATTGCTATTCTCCTACACTGACATTTCTGTGCAGCATAAATGGAAGATAAGGCCAAAATCCTGCAAAAGAGCCTTCCCAAAATATGCAAGAAATGGAAGGATGTGAATGTTTGGAAGAATGGTTCTCCCCTGCTTGAGAATGTGTTCTTTTGTGCTTATAAAAAGAAGTAAAATGTGCAGAAAACCTCAAATTAAGCTCTTTAAATTAAAGGAATAAATGTGGTAGTGAGAGATCTTTGTCTCCTCTGCAGACGTGCTGCTCTGAGGTGTGTTTTATCAGAGTGTGTGTGTGATGTTTGGAGCTGCAGGTCTGAATGGAAACCTCTAAACAAACCCTCATTCATGATTCTTTCAACTTGAATTGGAATAAACTGTTTTATCATCATGTAGGAGAGTGAATAAATCCTCACACAGAGTTTCCTCCTTCGGTCATAAACACACACTGATACATGAGACAAGCTTCATTTGGAGTATTTTAAACCTCCTCTTGTGGTTTGTGTGAGCTGCAGGAGAAAGAAGCGATGTGATGAAACATTAGCTCCTCTGGTGAAGTGTTTGTCATGCTGGTCAGCAGCCGAGCAGCTTCACAGAGGTCTCTGTTTTTCCCTCTGACAGTGTGTGTGGGCCGTAAACATCCTGCTGCTGCTTTAAGACACAAACGGAGGGCCACATGTAAACAACACAACAAAATATCAACCTGGAAACAAGTTCTGAATCATGCAGGAGAGCTAAAATGACATCATGCACTCTCTCCGGTGTTATATTAACATGAACACACCTGAGGTGTTTAGTGTTATTAGTAAGAGACGGATCATTTGGGACCCTGCTCATGGAGGGAAGCCGAAATAACAAGAACACCTGTCAGTCTAATGCGAGCTAACAAAGCAGCTCTGCATGAAACAACAGACTCAGATCAGAACCGTGCTTCTTTATTCTGGTGTCTTTGTTTTACTGCGAGGACGTGCAGCACCGTGGTCAACTTGTGATGCTTTTAATGATCCTTAGAAATAAATGTGAGCTGATTTTTAATGCACAGAAATCCCCTTTTTTAAAGCTTGCAGATTTTGTGGTTGCTTTTGGAGATTTAATCCCAGAAGGAGGTTTTTTAGAGTCCAAAAAAAGCCTTTTTTGGTGCAGGACAGTAGTTTGGTTTCATCCTGATTTGCTGCACATTTATTCCCTTTATGCTTACATTTTAAATGTCCTTCAATTTACTGCAAATATTATTATTTTGGGGGAAAAATCCTGCAAAACGACTTCATTTTACAACTGCACGATCACTCAAATATTTAAAGCTACTTTTTAAAATATTAAAATCTTTGTTTTTTCCAACAGTTTATTTTTAAATGTCTGCCACACTAGTTAAATCATGTTTATTAAATATTAAAATATCAACATTAGCTGTGATTATATAAACCTACGAGCTGCATGTATCACTGTCGGTTCTCTGGCTGCAGAGATCCTCCTGCTGATCCTCATGTTCCTCCTGCAGGAGCCTCAAACCTGCTCCAGGACCCTCACGGTGTCTCTGACAGAACACAGACACATTTACACAAAACACAGACGCACACAACCGGCCTGCTGCTTCACCTGCAGATCACCTGTTGACCTGCTCGGTGCTGGCACAGGAAGCAGATTTAGTGAGTCCCTCATCCTGCAGGTTAAAACACACAACCATCAGAGAAGTGTTAGATTATTTAACACTCTGAATATTATTTTTAATATATTATAGTAATTTAGAGAGAGAAAGAGACGCCATTTTTACTCCTCTGGGGAAAGTTTGATTAATTTGGATGTAGTTTGAAAACAGATTTAACACAAATGTTTAGAAATGTTTGACTGTGTCCTCCAGAAAGACTCTAAGACTGCAAACTGGATGCTGATTTTTAAAAAGCACTTATAAAACACAAAGATAAAGAAGGGTTTGAATATTTTAAGGCAAATCCAGACAGGATGAAGCTTCAGTGAGACATGACAGAAACCAAACCTGTGAGGTGTTCCAGTCAGTTAGATCAGGGTTTACCAAAGGGAGGGTTGGGACCCCCAGGGTGGTCGCGGGATGTCTAGCAGATTGATTTTTTTTTTTAAAAAGTAATCTAAAATTTCAAATTAAACATTGTAAAAAAACAAAAAATAGATCTTCCAAGTTCAAATTTTTCATTAGATATCTGCCTTTTTTGTTACCAGATGACTCCTAATGTTAGAGTTAGTTAACAACATGATCAGTTACAGCAAGTTCATTCTCAGCAGCACATGAAACACATCCACATGAGAATGTAGGTACACTCATTTTCTGCAGAGCCAGCTAAATTAAGTATGAAGCTACATTTAATCATTTCTTGGGACAGTGGAAGTCCTGAGTCTTTGGGACGTATATTTTTGGGGGTCATGTGCTGAAAAGTTTGGGAACCACTGAGTTAGATTTGGGTTAAATGTAGTTAGCATCATGTGCTGCAGCAGACTTCAGTGGAATAATTCACAGATAAAGCCCTC
This sequence comes from Notolabrus celidotus, assembly GCF_009762535.1. Lineage (NCBI taxonomy): Eukaryota > Metazoa > Chordata > Actinopteri > Labriformes > Labridae > Notolabrus > Notolabrus celidotus. The sequence goes on along the minus strand of NC_048283.1, from coordinate 757,509 downwards.
CATTTAAAGTTTGATCCAGTTTAGAGAAATGTAATGCACTTTTAAAACCTTCAAACTGTCCTCATGGTTTGAAGCTCTGGTGTTTTTTATTCAAAGAACATTTCTAATGATCTGACACATGCAGGCGGGTAGGAGGAGGTCTTAGAAAGAGACGGTTAGTGAGAGGAAATCACACGTGAGAAGCTTTGATTTCATAGAACGTATTGTTTCATGGAGGGCTGCACGGACGGTTAGGGAGAGAGGTCAGAGTGCAGAATAAATAAAAGACTGTCCAGAGTTCAAAGTGTAAATCCAAAGCTCTCCGAGGCTGCATGAACATCCTTTATTTCACACATATCTGTTAAATAAAGGATTGCACGCCGCCTTGTTTGAGCTGATGTCTTAAAACAATGAGACTGTTAATCAGAGAGGATGTTGTTTGACTTTCTGTGGAGGGATCAGTGAGTTTAAGGAGATTTATCAGCCTTAAATCAAAGATATAAATGTGGATTTTCAAGGATTCGAGGATTTAAAGATTCAGGGTAGTTTATTGTTTATCTGTCACATGAGGTGGAACGAAATCCTGCACCCAGGTCCGGATTCAAATCAAATAAAAGAAATAAAGACAAGCAAGAGCAGCAACTTAACTACAAGAATAAATATGAATATTCTGCATGCATGGAGATCAAATATGTATTCTTTAGGTTCTCTGCAGGATCCTTGTGTTCTGTTTTTACATGCACCTGTTTGATATCTGCAGAAACTTCATGGATCAGGGTTTTTTATGGAGCTGTAATGATGCAGTGTTAGTCTAACAGGTGTTTTATACAACCCTATAAATGTTCCATGACTTCATTCTGTTTTTATTCACGCTGTAGCATGCTGTCTTAGTTTTGCAAACCTTCACTGCACGTTTGAGTCCTTATGTCTCATGCATTCAGGGTGCAGTCATTCTGAGGGGGACACAGACACAGATTTAAACCTGATTCAAGACGAATTAAACACACTGAACGACCTGAATCTTACTCTGTCATATATTTGTCTCCTGTAGAAAATGAATGACATAAATCTGAATATAAATACTGAGATCTTCTTGGTGCTTTCTGACGGTAGTTGGCAGATATGAGGAGTTCAATCAGTCATCTGTGTGAGCAGAAACAATCCATGCATTTATCTTTAGCAGACTAGACTACTGTAACGGGGTCTTTACAGGACTCCCTAAAGAGTCTATCAGACGCCTGCAGCTCATACAGAATGCTGCTGCTCGAGTCCTAACAAGGACCAACAAAGTAGACCACATCACTCCAGTTCTTAGATCCCTACACTGGCTTCCTGTCTGTCAGAGAATAGACTTTAAAATCCTGCTGATGGTTTATAAAGCACTGAATGGTTTAGGCTGATCTGCTGCTACTTTATGAACCATGTGGACCTCTGAGGTCCTCAGGTACTGGTCTGCTTTCAGTCCCTAGAGTCAGAAAGAAACATGGTGAAGCAGCGTTTAGTCATTATGCACCACATATCTGGAACACACTCCCTGAAAGCTGCAGGTCTGCTCCAACTCTCACCTCTTTAAAATCAAAGATCTTAGATTATTTTAACTCACTTTAAATTGAAATTTTATTTTTCATATATTTCTAATTTTCCTTTTCTTTTCTGTTTTATTATATTTGTCATTTTAATTATGTTCTTTTCTGCTTGTCTGAATGTCTCCAATGCTTTTAATGTTTTAATGTAAAGCACATTGAGTTGCCCTCCTGTATGAAATGCACTTTACAAATAAAGCTGCCTTGCCTTGCCTAAATACAGAATACTCTTATTTTATGATATATAATGTGGTTATTCTAAGCAGTTAATATGTGCACAAAATGCTGATTTAAACACAAACTCAGAGTCTGCAGTGTTTCTTTAAACATGCTTATATTTCTTCTTTCAGGCTGAATGAAGCAGGTGAACTCGTCCTCCACCCCTGGTAACAAATAGGCTCCTAACTCTGCTAATTACACTTTTAATGAGGGACTTAGTGTAATTAAAGTTGTATTTCTACCGTCGTTAAGTTAGATGTGTAGTCATAATGAAGCTACAAGTGCAGTTATTGTTAGGTTCATAATTAAAGCTGCAGCAGCAGCAGCAGCAGCAGCAGTCACTGCTGTAATCAGGTCACTCTGCTGTTTCAACACGTTAATCCTGCAGAATTATTCACCCACAATCCAGGAAAATGTTCCAGGAACATATGAGCTCAACTCAACTTTATTTATAAAGCACCTTTCATACATAAAAACATGCAGCCCAAAGTGCAGACAGTCAGAAAACAACAGCAATGGTCAAATTATAAAAAGGCAGGATTAAAAAAGAAATACTTAAAAAAGAAAATCAGCACAGTGAAATTAATAAAGTAAGTAAGAGTGGAAAGAGTTAAGGAGATCAGATGAACACAAAATAAATAAGATAAATAAATACATGTTAAAACAATAGTTTAGATAATAATGATAATAAAAATAATAATAATGCAGTCCAGGGCTGAAATAAACTACTCCAAATTAAAAGCTAGATTAAAAAGGTAAGTCTTAAACTGGATTTGAGACTGCAGGCCTGAGCAGGGTGAGGAAGAAGAGGAGGAAGAGGAGGAAGAGGAGGAGGAGGAGGAGGAGGAAGAGGGTGACGGGGTTTAAGCGCCAAGCCCTGCAGGAATTGCCTGATGGGTGCTAATGAACTTGGGATGTGGCACCACAATGCGGAGCGGCCCCCTGGTCCAGCTCGGTGCCCGGGTTCCCATGCAGAGAGAGGGATGAAGGGGGGGAGGAGGAGGAGGGAGGAGGAGGAGGAGGTGGAGGATGGTGCACCCCCAGACTATTGTGCCCGGTCCTTAGCCCATTAGCCACCTCCACCGAGCACTCCGCGTTCCCAAGAGGAGCTCGCGGCCTGCCTGCCTGCCTGCCCGCGTGGACTCGGTATCCAGGCATCGAGGAGGGCGCGGAGAGGGGAGCAGAGAAACAGTAGCAGTATTTAGAGTTTGATCTCCAGGAAAGCGTCCAAAATTTGCAGAGAAAGGAAAAAGGGGAGCTGGGACATTGGTAGGCAGGAGAGAGAGCCCCCCGACAACAAACCGGGGGCTGACAAAGTTGTCTCTTTGGCAGTCGCGCCTCCTATTGAAGCAGTAATTTATTCAAAGGAGATTTTTATCCCCGAGATCTGATTATTATGATAATCAAGTGACCCAGACCCCCTTTCTTGGCTCTTGTCTGCGGGCTCAGGGCTCGGCGGTGACAGTAAAAGCTGATTTGCACGGTCTCTCCCCCCCCACCCCTGCTCACATTCCTGGACTCCTCTGTATCAAAGACGCGCACAATGAGAGCGCTGGATGTGCGCACTTGATCCATGGAGGCGCAGGAGCGGAGGCCGCAAGTCTGCGCCGGGGGCTTTGTGTCAAACGAATACTAGTAGCCAGACAAGATTACACCAAACTTTTTTATAATCCCACATGGGCCAAAATCAGGCTCAAAACGACACACTTGATAGGTGAAACAGAGACACAATGGAGGCAGGGGAGAGGATGCTGCATGTGTGGAGGAGGCACTTATCCAATCCAGTTTATTTCTATGGCACATTTTTAAAAACAACAAAGTGCTGCAGAACAAATACAAACAGAAGAAATAAATAATAGTGAAATGTAAAATACAGTAAATTAAAAGACAAACAGAGACACAATGGAGGCAGGGGAGAGGATGCTGCATGTGTGGAGGCACTTATCCAGCACACTTTGATTTATATAGGACATTTTAAAGGTTACTAAAGTGCTGCACAACAAATACAAACTGTAGAATTAAATAATAATAAAATGTAAAATACAGTGAATTAAAAGACAAACACAAACTATCATGTTGTAGGATAAAAATGAGGTTTGGGTGGGGGACATTTTGACTTGGGTGGGGAGCTCATTCCACAGTTTGGGAGCTACCACTGAATCACTGCTTTTTTATAATCCCACATGTGGCCAAAATGAGGCTCAAAACGACACACTTGATAGGTGATACAGAGACACAATGGAGGCAGGGTAGAGGATGCTGCATGTGTGGATCCACTTATCCAATCCACTTTATTTCTATAGCACATTTAAAAAACAACAAAGTGCTGCAGAACAAATACAAACAGTAGAAATAAATAATAGTGAAATGTAAAATACAGTAAATTAAAAGACCAACAGAGCCACAATGGAGTCAGGGGAGAGGATGCTGCATGTGTGGAGGCACATGAAAACAACAAGGTTTCCAAAGTGCTGCACAACAAATACAAACAGTAGAAATAAATAATAGTCACATTTAAAATACAGTAAATTAAAAGACCAACACAAACTCTCATGTTGTATTAAAAGCCCAAGGAGTAAAAAAGAGTTTTGGGTGGGGGTCATTTTGACTTGGATGGGGAGCTCATTCCACAGTTTGGGAGCTATCACTGAATCAATGCTTTTTGGCACAACGAGACGCATCTGATCAGCAGACCTCAGGGCTCTGGAGGGATGTGTATGAGGTCAGAGAGGTGCCAGATTATTTAGTGACTTAAAAACAAACATTACAATCTTAAAGTGAATTCTAAAATGGACAGAGATGGAACAAGAACGGGGCTGATCATGCTCACATATGGGGATCATTTGTGCGTAATTAGGAAACTATAATTATAAATCTGAAGATCAGATGTTCAGATTCTTGAGAATGGAGGCCAGTGTTCTCCAGTTCGGTTCAGCCTTTCATTAAAATCCTGGAATCCAACATGAATTAGGATTATTAGTGAGCATGAATGTGTTTCAGGAGGAGCATCCATCCATGCTGCTTATCCACCAACACGTCCGCTTCATATTTAAGAGGGTGGAGACAAAAAAAAGCAAGACCTGCATCGTGTCATAAAGGGGAGGGCCTTGGTGGCAGTATATGTTTTTAGAGCAGGCATGTTTTAAGTTCATATTGCATCTGACAGCGAGGAATGGCGAGCGCGGGGGAGAGAGAAGAAGAGGAGGAGGAGGAGGAGGAGGAGGAGGGTGAGAGGGAGAGAGAGAGAGAGAGGCGAGATCCACCTCCGCGCGAAATAATGGGGATGATAATAAAGCAGGGGGGAAAACCCGTCCGAGGGAAGCTGAATGGATGGAGCCAGAGAGACGTCACGAGCAGCCGCAGCCATGAAGACTGAGCGCTCTCCAGCCTCCAGCTCACTCTGTCTCCATCTGCCGCGCCGCTCACTGCTCTGCTCACAGCTCACTGCTCTGCTCTGGAGAGAGGACGCTGCAGAGACTCGCAGAGACGAAGCCGTGAGTATGAAGTGTGATCTGTGTTTTCTTTCTGAAGGGGAGGGAATGTGAATGTGAAGGCAGGTGCGGAATATCAGCTTTAAAAACCAGGGAGGAGAGCAGGTTTGCATGCGTCTCTTAGCTGCACAGGATCCGTGGAGTGTGGTCTGAATGTGGAGGCAGCAGGCAGGGAGGAGAGGAGAGGAGCGGGTCTGTAGCTCTACATATGCTCAGATTAATCCAGATTTGTGTGTGTTTCTGTCTCTGTACTGGAGGATGTAAAGCAGGAGGGGATATTTCAGTCAGAATAGCAGCTGCTGGCAGGTGGAAACATTACTCAGCACAAAATCAGCACATTTGTATTTTATTCAATTCTTTGAATCTGCATCAAAGGGACTGAAGATGATTTAAATGTGTTCATTTATCTTCATATCTGACTCTGAGTGTGTGTGCTGGTGTCCAGGCTGAGTGAAAGGTCACACATGAACATGCAGAAACCGTCACTCAGGCTGAATGATGGAGTGCATCAGGGAGAGAGGGAAACTTGTAATTAGAGGAGCTTTTGACTCCTCTTTGAGGGAGAACTCCTCCTGATCCACTGCCTCAATGACGCATTGTACACCGGCTTCTTATGCGGAGCCACAAAGGCCAAAAGGCGCCTCCAGATCCTGGTTCTCACATCTCACACACCTCTAGGCACTTAGCAGGGTCACTCCTAAACCAGCTCTGCTCCGGCAGGCAACATATGGCACCTTATACGCCCACCAATGTGACACGATCACGGTATGGGGGGACAAAACCTCCTCCCTGCCTTTCCCTTTTTTTGTGTGTCCACATTAAGCCTTTGCAGAAGTCAGTGTGGCCATGTGGCTCAGATATGAGGATTACCAGCACACAGGCCTGCAATGCATGCGTAATAAGACAAAGTGGTGGCGTTCACACCCATAGCTGGCGGATAAAGGGATCACAAGGCCAAAAGATCCAGTCCACACGTGTGGGTAGGGTACGAGGCCTGTGCCGAGGACACGTGTGCGCCCCACGGACACACCGTGGGGAGAAATCTGTGACTGTTGGAGCTTTGAGGGAAGTGAGGGCAGCTTTAAGCCAAAAAATAAAAACTGGGATTATGCAACGGTTTCACATGATGAACATGAGAGTATTAATGTGTATGCACGCAGGGGTCAATGCATGAGGGGAGGCAGGAGGATGGATATGGGGAAGGGAAAGGGACGTGTGCAGGAGAAGTATGCTCAATCTGAAATATTTAAAATAGGTTCCAAGATTTTACGCATTTATGTTCATTTATGTTCCAATTTAGCAAGTTGCTCCCACAGTATACACTCTAGCACACACACACACACACACACACACACACACACACACACACACACACAGAGATAAAGTTGTGTGTGTTGCAGTGTGTGTTTAAGATTTTCTGCCCGTATTCAAACATTGAACGGCAGGTTGTGTGTTATGTTTTATGTCGTGTGAGGCACAATAGCAGTGATGTACAGTCAGACTAAAGGCTGCACCTTTCCCCGGCCATCATCACTATTGTCTATTTTTAAAACCTTCTCATTGTGGCAGCACAGCGCACTTTGCTGGTTGTCTTTCCTCTTTGATGGAGGGCTTCAGTAAAATGCAAAATGGGCCAATTTGGCTCCTCGGTGCTGTGTAGTCCGTTTGAAGAATAAAATGATCCGTCTCTTTTTTCCAGGGAACCCTGGAGAGACATTCAGCGGCCTCACAACACGTGGCTGACTGTAGGTAATACTGGCCCATCACATCACACACCGAGTTTTGTGGGTGGATATTTGTGGAAGTTTGAGGCGAGATTATTCTGTCTTTTTTTTAATCAATAATAACTAGAGGATGAAGGGTGGATCATATTTAGATATTGAAATGCAATAAGCTTTAAAATGTAGTTTCTAAGCTGTAAATCATCCACCTTTAGGATGCTTTCTGAACAGAAACACACGTGGAATATGGTGAAATTTAAAAAAACAGCCACTATCAAACATGATGCCATGACACAAACATAGAATATTATTCTCTCAAATTATTTAAAATGCAGGGATATTCATTATTCTTAGTTTCCTTTCACACTGGATGTGTGGAAAATTAATTAACTGATTTATACAACCCGTCATTTACAGCTATTCATCTCTCTCCACACACACACACACACACACACACACACACACACTACAGTGTGGCTGCACTGTGTGTAATCCGCTACAGACTTGTATCCATACACAGGCCTTAACTCTCTCCCCAGAGTGCCATAACATTTAAACACATCCACCTTTTTCAGTCTGACGTGTGCGTAAAATACTTCAAGTCGTGCGTAAAAGTCGTGCGTAATTGCCTGTTTTTGCTGCCCTTAAATGCAGCATCCAAGCAACATGATGACCTGGTGTTAATTTAAATATTCCATCCGCGTTTTTTTTTTTTTTTTTTTTTTACCACGTGGTTTAAATCAAATGATAACCAATGAAGCTCTGTAATAGGAATCAATTTCTTGCTAATAAGCTCTGCACCTTCGCATAAATTATTTCCAATTAGAGGCGCTGGATTTATCATGACGTCATGCTCATCTCAGCCAATGGTGAAGCCTGATGTGGTTTGTTTAAAATGTTGGAGAGAAAGAACCTGCAGCTCGAGAGGAGATGTGTGTTTTTTAAAGGTTTCACTTCAGGGTGAGAATAAAGAGAGCGTCAGGAGGAGTGAGGGTCCTCTTGGCTGAAAGTTTAGTTGGAGACACTTTTTTTCAAACCCCCAGGAGCTCCAATCTCTGAACTCATAGCGTGAATAATTTCCTGGGTGAAACGCATCATAAAAGGCAAGCATTTAGGGGGAGGAAAATATTGAAATTGTATTAATTTATTAGAATTATATAACAGCTTTAATATAAACTCGTGTTAATGAAATAGACTATTAATGATAATAGGGGGAATAAGTGCAATCTGCATGTAATTATCTTTCTCTTTATCCAACTCTGGAATCATGGAAATATAGCTGATCTTAAAACGAGTCATAAAGCTCACAGCACAAGTCTGCAGCGATTAAATATGATAATGGTCATATTGCATCATTTCAAAGCAAATTATATTGTGATGAATTAGTGAGAAGTTCAGACAGAAGAGTGCTTAATATGTCTTTAAAGGAAAAGGGGAGAAAGTTCATTTAAATATAAAAAAATAAGATACAAAAGAAGGATTTAAAAAAGGATTTTGAAAATGATTGGACCTTAAAATACTTTAAATTTAAGGAAATATAATCAAATAAAAAATAGAAAATATTAACATATAAATTAAATATTGAAAAAATATAAAAAATAGAATATTTTAAATGAATAAAAAATGAATGTACGTCTTTAATATTTTGCAAAACATATTTATGATCACATTTTTGGCTGTGTGTGTGTGACTGCATGTATAAGTGTGTGTGTGCATTTTTAAATAGCGTCTGTATGAACATATCGATCATGTAAGAGTTCACACATTAGCTTCTTGTGTGTGTGTGTGTGTGTGTGTGTAAGAGGGACTCAGTGCAGTAGCTTGTTTCTGCTCTCGCTTTGTCCTTGTGGATTTAAACAAAGCACCTTGACGAAGATCCGTGTCACGGCTGCAGCCTCCTGAAGAGCAACAGAACACCTCTGTTTAAAAAACCGACACACATTCAGACAGTAGAAGAAGAAGAAGAAGAAGAAGAAGCAGAGCAGCTGTTTACTGTAACCTGCAGGGAGAGAACAATGCCAGAGGGACTGTGCTAACACGGATGTAGCTGTCTTTGCTAACGCCTTCAGACAAGTGGTGTTGAGGTTTTTGGGGTGATGGAGGCCGAGAATATTCCTCTCCTCTCTTTCTCTCTTTCTCTCTTTCTCTTAACATCTCTCCATCTCTCCTTCTGCTCTCAGAGGAGCTTTTCTTGGTGTTGGCGTTGGTGGGGGTGGAGCCTGCCACAACAGGGATCTGGGCACACAGAGCAGCTTTAATTAGAAGGGGCCCTGTGCCATGTGCCACCTCGGCATGTGAGTGTGTGCAAAAGCATTGTCTCTTCCTGCACATGTGAGGATGTGTTTCATGAGCGATAAGCCGCATTTTCTGACTTCTTCTTGGTGTAAAGGAAATGTCTAATTGATGGTGTGATAAGTCTGAGTTGGTGTGTGTTTGTGTTACTTTGCTCTGAGTGTGTATGGAAGCATGTATGTGCATCTTAAAGCTCTCTCTCTTTGCTCGGACGCCGACCTCGAGCGGCTGCTTTAGCATCAGATAATGTAAATGAAGACAAACCCGTTTCTTTTGTAGTCAAACAGCCAGGATCTTTTAATTTAAAAATGCATTTGGGGCGTTGCGGGGGGGCGGCGTTTGAAGCCATCACCCTCCTATGGAGAGGAGCAGTGGGTGATGGTGGATGCGCCATAGGAATGGGCGCTGGGCCGCAGAAGGGAAAGATGGCACCAAGGCCGGTTTGGACTGGTTGGAGAAACTTCTGTACATTTTTTTTGTAAATCGCTGATTGTTTGACTTTGGGGAGTTTGTGATATTGGAGGCATTACTCACGGACCAATCGAAGCAGTCTGTGCACAAAGGGAGGGCTCTGATTGGCCGAGCGGTTTGAGGCGGGGATGTGAGGGGGCCACTTTGGTGACGTCACAAAAACAGAAGGGGTCAGGACATTTAAGCGCTGCTTTAGGTTGAGCGAGGAAACAAGGCCCCCGAGCCAGAAGAGTGGCGTCTTTGTTCGGAGTTGGCGTAAACCCGCAGCTGGATTTTCTTCAACATGAATTTCAAACTGTTGGCTGGTTCGTCTGAAATCAGTCACATGAAGTCAAATCAAGGAGCGTGAGGAAGGCTTTTATCAATAACTTTTTCATCTGCTTATTATAGGTTCTGAAGCCAGCTCATGTCACGTCGCCTGCGGCTTGAGAGGATGGGTAGCCTTAGGGGTTGGTTGTTATCTTTGGTTATCTAGCTGTATGAGTGATGTACATTCTTCATAAAGCTAGATAACCGAAAGTAACAAGAATCCCATTACACTCCTGAAAAGGCATCAAGACCCCAAACGCAACTCCCTTTAAGAGAATGCAAAGTTTGCAACGAGAGCTGGAAGACGAGGGGAGAGGACGGAATTAAAAGGAGGCCGGAGCCGGATGCACAAAAAGGTAAGGTACATGATTATATGAGTGTGTGTGCATGTGTGTGTAAGGATGTATCAATGCTTGCTCTTTCACTCCATCACCATTTAGACAAGCAGAATATGAAGGTATAGGCATGAAACAAATGGGACATGGTCGCCCATATTCCCCCTCCGCTCCCTGCAGCCAGTGGCAGTGATCCATAGCTGTACGGATGGTGCAACAGGATCACTTTTAATCTAATAAGCCCCATGATCCTTGTGTGTGTGGCTGCATGCAGAAGCTTAGCCATAGTATCACATGGCTGGGAGTGACAGGCTTGCTGAAAGGGACCCATGGGTGGACTTTGACAAGAAGTTTAACAAGTCGGTATTGGCTAATCAGTTTGGTAGCCAGTTTACTCAATGCTCCCTTTCACTTGGTTGCATGAATCCTGGCATCTTTGGCACTAAGAGGACATGCAATATGAGAAGAATGTGGGTCCTTTATGTCACAGGAGCTGCATAGCGTGCTATGAATTATACATATGTTCTGACTTGGATGGGATTGTGTGAGTTAAGAATGCTCCCTCCGAGTTAATCCGGGATCCAAACTCCCCGCCGGCACCTAAGCGAACTGACAAAAAATTTGTTTGAGGCCAATTTTGTTAAGTTAGCTGTTGTTGATTTTTTTCCTCCTTCCCACCTACTCCTTTCTCCCTCCTGCATAAAGGATGTTTGATTTGGGGTCCTGGCCGTTGTTTGATTTGACGTGACAGTTGGCTTGGTTGTGAATGGGCCGTGGCAAAGCCTCCATTGCAGGAGGTGCTACCATGTGGAAAGGCCTGATGGGATATCTCTGAATGCTGCTGTGTGCGCACAAGGCAAGGCGAGAGGGAGGTGAGGGGGGGGGGAGTGGTCCAGGGGCAATCAAGCAGAAAGTGGCCCCAGTGACGAGATCCACGAGCAGGACCCCGGAGAACAATCTGAGCCTGAAGGTTCTCTGCAGCGGGGCTCACGGTGAGGAGTAATTGGTCAATCAGATCTTCAACCTAGAGGCCTCTGATGGCTGATTGAAGGTGTGATTTCTTTTCTGCCCATCAAAGCTGGAGGGTCGCCCCTGCTGGGAGAGGCCGCTGAGGATTGTTCCCGAGGTCTCGAGGCTTTGGAGGTACAAATCTGACGCTGAACTCCTGTTGTATATTCCTCCGGGCAGTTTGATGTCCCAAACATCACTCTCCCGTTTGGGTACATTCGGCTTGACACGGTACAAATTTGAGAGGGGTGAAGTGAGATTCCTAAAGGCTTGCATGGCAACCTCAACTCACAGTGTCAATCTTTCCAAGCCCTGCAGTTGTGCCTGCCTGCTTCATGCCTGCTTCCTGCCTGCCTGCCTGCCTGCTGCATTGCAGGTGCCGAGTGTGACATTTGAGCTCTGGGCTCAGCGAGAAAGAGTGAGGAAGGAGCGCCTTGACGAGAAGTGACAGCCTGAGATGTCCTCCTCTTGGACGGCACGCTTGTACCTGGACTCCTCTCTATCGTGCAAACATGACATTGTTGCAAATGATACGTGAACCATGCACTCCTCTTTGCACATTTGTAACATTTACAGGGAGATTTTCCTCTCTCTTCCTTTCTGTGTCAGTTGCAACACTGGGGCTAAATGGGAACTGAAGTCGTGGACAGATTGTGTTTATACCCTAAGCAGTGCCCTGGGAGACGCATGTCATAGTGCAAATGCTTTGTGCTGGCTCCGTGTGTGGCACAGTTATATCGCTAACACTCCACACAGGGGACCCCGATGGAGAGACTGTCTTAGCTTCTGCCTGCCTGAAAGTGGCACAGAGATGGGAGAGCTCCCTAAAAACCACCTTAGGGCTTCTTGCTCTCTCTCTCTCTCTCTCTCTCTGCGTCCCATGGCAGGGTCTGAAATAGAAAGAGAGAGGGTAGAGGAGGAGGAGGAGGGTGGTGGGTTTGTCTTAGCTCTCATGCACTAGGCAAGCAGATTTAGACTCCAAGTGTCAAATAGAAAAACAGCCATTGTGGCCGGGTCCTGCTCGGCCCCCCCCCCACCAGTAGACTTTACAGTCAATAGAGCTAGTCCACTTGTCACTGAGGGACAATGCACCCCCTTTGCCTCCCTTTCACCCCTGCCGGGTCCAAGCAGCCAGACAGTTTTCTGAATAAGACCCAGTGATTCCTGCCCCCTTTTCTCTGCCTCTCTTTCTCTGGATGGAACACACCAACAGGGTTTGGAAAATGGCTTCGCTGTTGGGCTGGAGCACAAGGCCAGACCCTGTTATTTTCGACAACGAAGGCATTCCCCTCTTACCTCCTTTTGCCCTCGCAGGGAAATGAATGTATCTCGCAGAAGTCAATGGGCCTCCCCGGACAAAGGAGATTAAGTTTGGCAACTTAGCAGTAACAGGTGTACCGTGCTCGGACCACACGGGGGGCGGCTGCTGTTGTCTGACCCTGCTGCTCTGTTTGCCTCCCCGTTGGTTTGGAGTTGTTGGAGATAAAGATGAAATTTGCTTTGTGCTCCCACACGACAAGAACCCCCTCAGACCTTGTCAACCCTAAGTTGTCGTTGGGAGTGTGTTTTGGCCGAGCCGTCTCGCTCCGGCCCTCTTATCATTTCGGCTGGCGTTTGAAAAACGGCGCTCGGCGTTTGCAACGTTTCTCCGCTGATTTGCTGAAGTTGTCTCCAAAGGGAATCTGCAGATATCTTTAGATCTGGAGCCGTGCTCACCCAAGGGAGCGAGTTAAGGGTAAACAATGCGGGCACAGAGAGGAAGAAAGAAATATCAGAGGGAGTGCAGCACAGCACTGAGGCATGAATACATTTTCACATTTAGAACTGAGACAGTGATGTTTTAAGAGGGGAAGTATCTTTCAAAGAGAATGAGTGAAGCCTTTTCTTTTCCGTTCCCTCAGTATTTTCAGCCACAATAAATCGAGCCATTCAGCAGCAGAATAAACAGAGACACTCTCAGAGCCGGAGCAAAACAGTGCGTGCATTTGTTTGTTTCAGTCGTTAATAAAGCTTTTACCGAGAGCCTCGGCCCTCAGAAAAAAAAAAAAAAAAAGCCCATTCTGGTGAAATGACTTGGCAAAGCATCCGATGGAGGGTCTGTTCAGACTGAAGCTGCTCCCGCTGCCATTGTCTCGCTCTCTCTCACACACCTACGAGTCCGGAGTGAGCACACAATTTCATTGTTGCGTGAGCTGTTAATATCAGAGGCTTCACAATAGAGCCCATTCGACATATTTGCATAAGGCACTTTTCCAACAAGGACCCGGAGAGGGCTTGAAAGCTGGCCCACTCCAGTGCCAATGGCAAAAAAATGTCAAGTGCCAATTAGGAGAGGTTTGCCACCATTCAGCGGTACCCCACCCCTGTCGTCCCTTCTCCTCCCTGCTTACCCACCCCAACTCTCTCACACTCCAAGTCACCCCTGTTTTTACCACCTTATTCCATTTTCACTCATAGTCTTCCCCTACTGACACCCAGAGACAAAAGCTGGCTCCCTCCTCGGCCGGCTAATGGAGGATCCTTTCTGCCGGGGCTCAGAGTATTATCAGAATCAGACAGCGTGCTCTGTTCGCCGATTAGTCAGCTTTCTTTGTTGATTTCTTTGAATAGAAGGGTTCGTGAACTGTGCGGCTTAACCTGCGAGATACAGACTCCACCTGCCAGAGAATATTGAACTCAGCAAGCTGGTTACATTGTGCTGCTTCAGTTCAGACTCGCAGGTTTGCACGGGCAGGTGTGAGGGAAGGGTTTTTGGTGACGCTTTTAGACGTGACATCCACGGTGGTCAGTGTGTGCTGCTGATAATAACATTTAGCCTCTTTAAGAAGCCACTCCTGCTTTATTTTCACACTGATGCACCAACAAAAACAGAGAGGCTGTTTGAGTACGAGTCAGCTGTTAGGGCTGAGAGAGACGCACAATAACACCCACAGTCTGCTACATGGAATTCAAGCTAGCTTAACTTGTGTCAATAGAGCTGAACAACTGCAGGGAAATGTGGCATTATTTCCTCTGATGCTGTACACTCACAGGAATGTAGAGCATCACCCAGTGTCCTTGAGTTTTTTTTTTTTTACATAGCGTGTGTTTACGTTAGCAGAGCTCGAGCTACAAAAGGCAGAGACATCAGACAAACAGAGAGAACGTAAAACGGCGAGGGGTGCGGCAAATTAGAGGCAAAAAAATTAAGTGGTAGACACAACAAAAGAAGGTAATCGTGTTTGTCCAATTGGGCTAGCGTTGTTTTCCACAGAGCGTTTACCTAACTTACCGCCTCCTGCCACTCAAAAGGATTTCTCTCTTGTCCCCCCTTTTTCTCTTTCATTCTTTCATTCAATCTCTGTGTCGAGTTTTTTTTTTCTTTCCCACCCTTGATTCTCAGATGGTTGGATCTGATTTGCATGCATTTGCATAATGAAAGTCATTTGCATGCTCAGGGGCAGACTGTACCATGAGAACAGACATGAAAAGGTGTGAGCGTGTGCATGCATTCACGTGTGTGTGTGTGTGTGTGTGCGTTCGTATGTATGCGTGAACTGTACATGTGCATGTTGATGGATAAACCAGGTTCTAAAAAAGCGTCCTCTGATTTCTCCTGTCCTGTTTTCTGTGCAGGCTCACCACCACCAGCACCAGCAGCA
Organism: Notolabrus celidotus; assembly: GCF_009762535.1. Lineage (NCBI taxonomy): Eukaryota > Metazoa > Chordata > Actinopteri > Labriformes > Labridae > Notolabrus > Notolabrus celidotus. The sequence continues at coordinate 742,460 of NC_048283.1, read as the reverse complement.
GCAGCAGCTTCACATCACTGAAGGAAAGCTGGCAAAGGAGACTGAAAAAAAGAGAAGAAGGAGGAGGAGGGGTTGCTGTTGATTCTGCCCTCCCTCTCTCCTCGCCCTCCTCTGCATCGCCTCTTCCCTCCTCCTCCTCCTCCTCCTCCTCCCTTCCTCCTTCGCTCCATCCTCAGCAGACTGCCCCCTTTTTCCTGTACGACGAGACGCAGCCCGCGCCACCATCTTAGAGCAACACTGGCATGAAATGGAAGTGGAGAGCCCAGTCAATGCAGGTAACTCCGAACCCCACTGCGCCCGCCATGTTGCATCCCTTCCATCGGCGCCACCCCCACCGACCCCTCCATCCTTCTCCTCTTCCTCCTCCTCCTCCTCGTACCCTCGCTTCCCCCCCCTCTCCTTTTCCCCAGAAAACTATCGCCTCCGTTTTAATCACCTCGGATATTTTTGTTAATTGCATCCTTCACACGGATGGGCGGAGGGGAGGGCGAGCTGATGTGGGCGGAGCGTGTGTTGTATGTGTGTTCACATTAAATCACTCTGCCTCTCAATGCCTCTCTCAGGAGGCTTTCAGTGGGCATCTGTCCTCTGCAGCGCCATGTTTTCTTTTCCCCCCGTTTGGGAATTCTCGTGCCATCCTCGCTCGCACGCGTGTGCCCCCCGACATGGCGGCGGCGACGGCGTCTGCCATTTTGAGAGAACACAGAGTCGCAGATCACACCGCAGGGCTCTTACAAACTCTCACATTATTGAGATCATCAATGTGCAGAAGTGCTCCTCTTCCTCCAAACAAGGTCACAAGAAATGTCATGAAGAGCTCATCTTTGAGTGTAACGCCATCATACCCGTAAGACACCATGCATTCTCGTACAGGAACACTGCAGCAGAGAGAGCAGGCGCCTGATATCACAGAGGACGAGGTGAAGAAGTGACACAGTGGAAAGTCTCAGCTCTGGAAAGCCTCTCTTTGTGCGAGTGGCCGGTGTTGGAGGGCCGTCGGCGCTCAGACAAGTCAAGTATTGTTCTCCCTGATGCGAGCTCGTTACACAGCGCTGCATTATTCCAACCGAGGAGCTCCCAACTTTGAAAACCGCTTAAACCAAAACACCAATTAGCATCGGCTGGGCTTGATTAAGCAAGGCAGCGGGGTAAACAATGCACGCCATTGTCCCCGCAACAGAGAGACCTCCCTTTGTTTGTGTGTGTGGTGTCGAGGTCAGAGAGATGATGCTGATGCTAACTTATAGTGCAAAGAGAGGGGATGCTAACACCTCCAGCTGGGTCAAGGTGAGAGGGCGCAATCCCAAACTCATCGATGAGTCTTTGCAGCAGAATCTCTCAGCACCGGTTTCTAATATTTACACACCGAACAGTGAGTGGTACCAGTTTTTAAAAGGAGGTCAAACCAAGCGTTCTGCGTGTTTGTATTTTCGATGATGCTGCTTTAAAAGCGGAGGCGTCGCTTGGCTTTCCTGAGAAGTGCTGCGGTAACTGTGTCAAACCCAAAGCGCACTAATCACGGCAAGGCCTCCATAAACAGGTGGTAGATTGAGCAGAAAGGGGGCCGGGGCCGCTCTCAATTTACTGTGTAAATTATGCAGAGCCCAAAACAATGCAAACAGTAGACAGTGGAGTGGCTGGCGTTGGCTAATGAGATGATGAGAAGCCTGGGAGGGCTGGGAGCTCGTCGTAGTGGTGAGGGGGTGGGCACGGCCAGCAGCTTGTGTCTGGATCTGTGTGTGTGTGTGTGTGTGTGTGTGTGTGTGAGTGAGGGTCTTTGGGCAGGGGAGCAGACACTGTCCCGTCTGCACCAACCCCAGTCGTCAGCACCCCTCCTTGCCCAGACTGAGACCTGCAGAGGGAGGGGAGCAGGCAGGCAGGCAGCTGGGGCACCCTGCCCCCATTGCTCCACCAGCCTTGGGAACCTCTGTGGCAGGGGTCCCCCGCAACACTGGCACGTAATGGGGCCCCCTAAAAAAAAGTCTGGCCGCAACCCCCCACCACATCACCACCTCCTCCTCCCTCTTGTCTCCCCGTCCACCCCTCCCGCCGTAATGTGAGGCTGGGGGCCTGGGAAGGACTTCAAGTTCACGGCCAGACCTCCTATTGAGCTGACAGCCTGACTGTTTGCTCAATTCGGCTCCCTATTCAACGCCGTCCTGGAGGAGGAGGGGGGTGTCGAGAAAGGGCTGGGGGGGACACACCGTGGCACTGTGATAGCTATTCATTCAGCAAAGGGGGAGACAAGTAAAGAGCGGGGGGAGAGAGTGAAGAGGGACGGGGGTGGGAATAAATAAAAAGTGAGGAATCCCGGCTCAAAGTTTGCTTTGAGCGGTGTGCGCCTCTCTCACACTCTTTTACACTCTTAATTACCGGCGCCTTCCACTTTTCTCTAACTACACCCCTCCTCCCTCCCTCCTCCATCCCCATCACACACACACACTCCTCAACACACACACACACACAAAATCACAATCATTCTCATCATCCCCTCTATCCCCTGGTTTTATTAGGCCACATGCTGGGGCTGTAAATTTACCATTAACAAGCTTATTCACTGTAGTCCTCTCAACAAAACAAGACCATGATGCCAATAACTCAAAGCGACACCAATACCCCAAACTGCCTTTTTTTACACCACCACCCTCCGCTGTTAGAAAGCCACTCCCCCACCCTCCCTCCCTCCTTCCTTCCCTCCCTTCCTTCATCCCTTCACCTCTTCGGAGCGTGATGCTAAATGCCAAATCTAACGCCTAATATCTCGGGCGATGCTAATTAGAGCGCCGGTTTGTTGATTCCTGCAGCAGAATCCACCACGGCTGCATTACGGGGTCGCTTCGCACCCGCTGACCCGCTGTAATATTTTAAGTTGCTCGTCTGAGCTGCTTGAAAATGTAGCAGAGAAAAAAAAAAACAACCCAGATTGCCTTCTGAAGTCCATCTCAGCTCGGCTCAGGGTGCGTCACATGCTTCCTCTTTGTATTAGCAGCTTGTAGCGTACCAGGCTCCCCCCGTTATAAGGCCTTTCAACTTCAGCCTCAATCCTCAATCCCTCATCAGCTGCTGCAGCCGGCTGCGCTTAAACCTGGGCCAGATTTAGGGCACGGCGGAATCGCCCCCCATAGGTTATTTTCTCAAAGACGGCTTTTTCTTCGTCACTCACGCGTCTAATTGTTTTGACATTCACATGATTGCGTGTTTTTGGCTCACGAGGAGGAACCGGAGCCGTATCTTTAATGTCATCTTTCTCTTATTTTCACAGGTGAGATCTGGAGCTGAGGTGAGCTTGGGGAGGGACAGCGGGGACTCCTTCGTTCTGCAGCCAGGACGCCATGAGAACAATTGGGCGCTCACGTCTTGCACGCGACTCCTGCTGCTACTTTGGAGACCTCCGCTCTGAGTGATGCTGAGCGATGCACTATGTGACCCAACGAGGGCTGAGGAAGCATCAGGGTGGACTCAGACTTTGGGGAGGGATGATGAGCCGCTCTGCTGCAAAATTGTGACTTCTTATATATTATTGTTTGTATAAAATGTGTAAGAAGAGCAGACTGTGCTCGCTCATATGTGTACAAATTGTACATTTTTATTTGAATGCTCTTTTTCATCGTTTATATCCTCATGTGTTTGTGTCAGTAAATATTAACATACTCAGCTAACCTGTAGGTGATATTTGATGAGTCGTAGCCCACCTTTAGTTCCTTTCCCTCTTTGGTTTTAGTTGCTAGGACTCAGAGACACGTGAATGTGAGACCCACGGCAGCAGTGAATCAAACTGCACTGCGATTGGACGGCTCCGTGTGTCGGCTGACACAATGGCGAAGGAGTGAGCGAGCTGTCGTCTTTATACTCTATGCAACTGTTTCATCTTTACTTTGGTTCAATCCCAGACGGGTGGAGTCTTTTTCATCTCTCCTGATCTGTGTTTTTATTTTTGGGCTACCGTTTTTGGAAAGAAGCCTGCGTCCCCGTCGTTTAATGCACCGAGTGTGTGTGAGTGACTGATCTTACAGATCCTCCTCTTTGATTCTGAGTTTACATGGACTCACATGTTTTAAAACTCTAAGGTGTGTGTGTGTGTGTGTGTGATCAGCTGAGGGTGAGACATGACAAATACATCGGCTTCAACCACCGCCTTCATTTCCTGTCCTCACACACACTCAAACGCAATAAAGCGGAGGACTATCGCAGCCTAATTCATTCTATATTAATTTTCGGGAAGTGGCAAATTTTTTATTACGATTGATAATCTATGCAAATCTTTTAAATATGACTTTAAACAATCTACGTCTGCAGAGCTTCTTGCAATCGATTCAAGGGAGACTATCTTGGCCTAATTTAGAAAATGTATTCTTTTGATAATCATGAACATCCCAGTGCTCCAGACAATTACTTATCTGCCTGGATAAGCTTGAAATTATGTTTTTAATCTTTAAGAAAAAGAAAAAAAAAGTCTCTGATATCATGAAAAGCATGAATCGAGGTCTAAAATAATTAAATCGGTTGCACTAAATCTCAGATCAAACGTATCTCTCTCTCAGCTGTGCTTTCTGTGCAGCTTGTTTTATATAAGCAGCGATGTTTGTGTTATGCAATCTCTAATCGCTGTGGATGAGTGTTCACCACATGTGCCTTTTGTATGCAAAACTGTTGGAATACTAATAAAAGTTTACATGGAAAACAACGGACACATGCGTGTTGGGAGTGTTTGTGTGTCATGAGATGAGACGGCGGGGTCGTGCACAGACGAACGGAGAAGGTTGGAGAGTTTTGTCTTCACTCTGAGTGTAAATCAGAGATGTAAATATGTGAATATGTGAGCATGAAGGGAGACGGGGCGCTGAAGAGCTAAATATACACACACGGCTGGCAGCTTCTTTAAATGTTTGCTTTCTTGTGTCCGTCACGTCTTCAGAGAAATCAACCGCAACACAGATCCAATGAAAAATGTTACAGCCAAATAAAAAAAGATTATCACAACTCCTCTGAGATCAAACATTTCTACAAACACCATCAGGGATGTGGGTTTACTTCCTGTTCTGTTTGGCATCCAGACACTTTTCATTTGAAATGAATCAAACAAAAGACGCTCGGTGAGAAATCTTGACCCTGTTGTCGTCTCATAAATGAAGCTCATGTGCATCCAAAAAGACGAGCCATTAACCTGATGTTGTTCCAGACTGAGGTGAAACAAAGAGCTCCCATCCTGGGGCGACGCGGGCCTCGGCGTGCTGTGCGGAACGCTTCCCCTGCGTGCTTTCCTGTCTGACACCACATATGGCGAATGCGCCAACAGCGACATATGGGCCTCTCACAATTCATTAGCATTGTCATGTAAAAGAGGGAATCCCACTGTAAAACAAATGAAATGTAACCCTTTACTGTACAGGTTGATCACGCCGCTCTCCTCCTTTATTCCTCTCTTTTTTATGGAGTCTGCTGAAACGCAATGAAAGAGGGTTTTGGAACGCGGCGAGGACGCAGCCCCCTTGGGTGTCTGCATCCGGCGGTGGGCTTTACAAGCCGCTCTCTTCTTGTTTACAGCCGCGCTGTGCGTCCAAATGAGCCGTAGTACACATAAACAGCAGCTCCATGCAAATATTACAGCGCCCTTATTAACCAGGGCAGCCGGCAATTACATTATGTCCCCGGCGTTTACATCCAGAGAGCGAGCAAGCAAGCGAGCGAGCGCCGGCCCTCCGTGACAACTCCCCTCTCCCTCAGTGTTTCTTGGCGGCGTTACGGCCCCCTCATAATCTGATTCACACTTTTTGTCATGCTGCCAAGAGGCAAGTTGCATTAGCCGGGCTCTATAGGCCTTAATGAACTGAGTGTCAGTGTTAAGCACACTAGAGCGAGCTGGAGTGACGGCGAACAAGCAGGCTGTCATTTGCAGCCATGTTGGATCAGAGTCTAAGTTATAGCCGCTCGCTCGCTCCTCTGAGGATCGTCACGTCTCGGGGACAGAAATAAGTCCTCCACACTCCATTACTCGTGGTTTCAGGAGGTCTCATGTGCACAGAGCTGCTGATACACACAAAGGGTGTGGCTTCTTTTGGACATAACGCACAAAATGGCTGTTCCCTATATCCCCCTGAAAACCGAGGGGATTCCAAGATGGCGCCGCGCGCAGGGACATTAACGTCCAGTCCGCGGTTATTAGAAACTGGAAAAAGGCCGCACTTTGAGCCGCAAACAATTGATGGACATTCACACAAGGGCCCGGTGTCAGAGGGGGTCCAAAGTGGGGGAAATGGCGGGTTTTGGTCCACGTCCAAGGTGGAGGAACCTCGGGTGCTGCTCCTTTCACCGGTTCCTCAGGACGGTCATTGGTATGCAGGAATGCTCCCCTAGCAGGCCATTCTGTGAGAGGGGTTTTGGAGGGAAAGGGTTCGGTCGCTAAGACAGAGGATGTGTGTGTCTTTAGATGCGAGCGTGGTCAGTGCCAAGAAAATGTGGGCGTCCGTCCAGATCTGTCCACCATTTTTTTTTGTGCACCCCCTCTCCCCCCTCTGTCCGTCGACCTCCTCCTCCTCCTCCTCCTCCTTCCTCCACCAACGGTGCAACCCGGCAACTGTTCAATGAGCGAAGAATAAACGGCTTCAGATTGTCGTTCTGCAAAACGTCCCTGTTGTGTTAAAAAAAAACATGCTCAATAAAAGTGTGTGTGTGTTCGTGCATTAAACACTCACACACGTGCACTCACTTTTGCACCAACATATCTTGGCCTCACGCTGCACAGGTTCTACTTTAAATGATTATATGCACGATATTTCTGCTTCCTTCTTTGTTTTAAAGTCTTAACTGTCTCTTATTTTTAATTTAAAATATATATTTAATTTTATTCTGCACGTTGAGCAACTTCCATCCTCTACCTTTGCTTTTTAATCCACAAAGTGCGTCTCATTTGGATCTGCTTTCATTGAGCTCTGAGTGTTTTTGTTCCATTTTCTGTGTTTGCTCATCAGCAGAGATCAAGATCTTTAAAACACTTTATTAGCAATGAAGTATCTGATATTCAACCACATAAGTATATGTTGCTAGTCTGTGTTTAAAATAATTTCAGGGGCCCACAAGAATGAGTTACAGTAGAATGGCTCTCTAGGGAGGGCCTAAAAAAGATCACCTTTGACCTAGGCCAGTGGTGTCCAAACTTTTTTCAAAGAGGGCCACTTTTGATTTTGTCAGAATGCCTCAGGGCCAGTGGCTCCTATACCGAGACTTCGGCATCATAAAAGTTATATATGAAATCTCCATTTGATAACAATTATTGTAATTTTTTTCTCAATAAATCAGTAACTAGGTAGTCCTCAGTTCTCCACAAGCCATGTATACATTAGCAAACTTTATCTTCTGGAGGAAAATGGTCGGGCAGTGTGAGAAAAATATTGTATCATTATTTTTCTATGGCAGGATCAAGATCTGGATTTCATCACACTTCTTTTTCATGTTGTTTTTAAGACTTTTCTGACCAGCAGAAATGATTTTAAGAACAAAATAATTAGTTTCCTGAGTTCTGTTAAGTTTAGTTTTATGCACCAAATTTTGTCTTTTCTGCACAATTTCATAATTTGTATCTTGTCTTGTGTCCTCTTTTGTGTCTTCTGAACTTTTAGTGTTCATCAAGAACATTTTCACATCATGATAAAAACATTAATTTAAAAACCTGTCAGCTTTAAGAGTTCTTGTATTTCTTCTTTATTGCCGACTTGCAGAATTCTCAGAGCTTTCCCTTTATACAAGTAGTCCATATGAAGCTTTTTGAGACGTTTCTGGATTGACTTTAGTTTTGTGTGTGCGCTTGAAAGAAACTTCAAATGTACAGATGTTTCAGAATGTGATTCATGCTATAATTAACACATTTTAATATGGAAGCTTGGGGCCACAAATAAATGGACCTTGGGCCGCAATTGGCCCCCGGGCCGTACTTTGGACACCCCTGACCTAGGCAAATCTATGATTGACAGTGACAGCTGACGTCTCTGTCAATACTCAGAACAAGGTTTTCATAAATGGAGTCAAATAGCAGCTAACGTGAAACTTGTATTGAAGAGTCCATATATGTGTATGTTTGGAGGACACCCTCATTCTAATTTGAGTACACCTTCATAGTGTTTAAGCCAGAACGTGGAGACAGAGGCCAGGCGACTTCATCTGGCTCTGTCGCGATGCTTGTTACTGATGCTGATGCTGTTTGATTGTCATAAATCTAATTACTATTCAAGCTGGCCAGTGTCACGAAGTTCACTCTACACCTGCACATCACGGGCTGTTAAGACACGACAGCAACATTTTATAGATGCAATTTTTTTGTGATCAAATTTTTTACTTGATTGATATTTGAATGAATGTTGTTAAAAGCACATATTGATCAGTGCAAGCAGCATCATAACTGTGCAAAAAGATAACCTTATACAAATAAGGAAGGGGAGAAAAGACAAAATAAAGCATCATAATAATAAAAAAACAATATTAATAAATAACAATAATAAAGAAATTAAACCCAAAACCTCACCCCCAATTCCAGGCCACCATACATCAACATAATCAGTGTAGAAGGCTTCTGAGTTCTGCAGGAATCAGTTGCCAGATCTCTATAGTCGCCTCTTTCACCCTGTGGACTCTGTCTGTACTTGCAAGGGTTTCCAGTGTGTTGCAATGAGCTTTTACGCTGCAGTGCGACCAGCTAGTGCCACCCTTTTCTTATTATTTGTTAAGCCTGTGTTAGAAAGATCATTTAGTACAAGTGTAGCAGGCTAAAAAGCTAAATTGATCTCAAACATCTTAGATAGATCGGAGGCGACCACCCCCCCCCAAAAAAACTGGCCACCAGAGAGAACTCCCAAAACATGTGAGCAAAAGCACCGGAGGCGTTCTCAGAGCACAAGGTGCAGGTAGGGTCAGAAATCCCTCTCACTGAACAAAGCTTCATTGGTGTTTAATAAACTCTATGAACAAAGTTGTCATGGATGCACTGCAAAAACTCAAAATCTTACCAAGTGAAATTGTCTCATGTTTAGTCTGTATGTCTTCTCCCTCTTGATTTAAGATACATTTACTGAACAAGGAACATTTGAGAGAGATAGAGGGACTTGTTTTAGGACATCTTAAATATCTTGAGTTTTAATTTAGAAGAAAAAAGGTTTATTTTACATTTCAGACATTTTTCAAGCTGAGATCTTATTTATAGAAGACGGATAATCTTAATTTAAGACAAACACTTTACTGGATTTAAGACAAACACTTTAGTTGATTTAAGGAAATGCATTTTATTGGAGGATCTATCAGAAAACAGATCCACAGATAAAAGAAAGAAAGAAAGAAAGAAAGAAAGAAAGAAAGAAAGAAAGAAAGAGAGAGAGAGAGAGAGAAAGAGAGAGAGAGAGAGAGAGAGAAAGAAAGAAAGAGAGAAGGAAGGATAGAAGGGAAAGAAGGAAAGAAGGATAGAAGGGTAAGAAGGAAAGAAGGAATGAAAGAAAGAAAGAAAGAAAGAAAGAAAGAAAGAAAGAAAGAAAGAAAGAGAGAAAGAAAGAAAGAAAGAAAGAAAATAGGAAGGATAGCAGGAAAGAATGAATAAAGGAATGAAATACAGAAAGAAAGAAAGAAAGAAAGAAAGAAAGAAAGAGAGAAAGAAAGAAGGAAGGAAGGAATGAAAGAAAGAAAGAAGGAATGAAAGAAGGAAAGAAAGAAGGAATGAAAGAAGAAAGGAAGGAAAGAAAGAGAGAAAGAAAGAGAGAAAGAAAGAGAGAAAGAAAGAAAGAAAATAGGAAGGATAGCAGGAAAGAATGAATAAAGGAATGAAATACAGAAAGAAATACAGAAAGAAAGAAAGAAAGAAAGAAAGAAAGAAAGAAAGAAAGAAAGAAAGAAAGAAAGAAAGAGAGAAAGAAAGAGAGAAAGAAAGAAAAGAAAAAAGAAAGGAAAGAAAGAAGAAAAAGAAAGAAAGAAGAAAGAAAGAAAGAAAGAAAGAAGAAAGAAAGAAAGAGAAGAAGAGAAGATAGAAGGGATAGAAAGGAAAGAAGAAAGAAAGAAAGAAAGAGAAAGAAAGAAAGAAAGAAAGAAAGAAAGAGAGAAAGAAAGAAAGAAAGAAAGAAAGAAGAAGGATAGAAGGGAAAGAAAGAAAGAAAGAAAGAAAGAGAGAAAGAAAGAAAGAAAGAAAGAAAGAAGATAGAAGGAAAGACAGAGAAAGAGAGAAAAAGAAAGAAAGAAAGAAAGAAAAAAGAAAGAAAAGAAAGAAAGAAAGAAAGAAAGAAAGAAAGAAAGAAAGAAATGAAAGAAAGAAAGAAAGAAGAAAGAAAGAAGAAAGAAAGAAAGAAAGAAAGAAAGAAAAGTTGTTTTTTGAAGGGTGGGTTTTTTTAGTGAAAAAATACTAATTAACATTCCTGTCTTATTCTGAGACACTAAGCTTTAAAATATTGTAAAATATTACTTCAAATAAGTTTTCCCTGCTAATTTTAAGATCACAGTTTTCTAAATATTACATCTTATTTTAAGAAATCTTACCAAGCACATTTTCACTTCTTCTATTAAGATTTTTTCCTAATTTCAAAGTAAAAGCACCTTCAAATAAGTTTTGTTTTCTTGTTTTTGGAGGGGCATTTTTTTCCAGTGTGTGCTGATGGTCTGGGTTTCTAGATGTCAAAAAAATTTGCCCAGACTTTATCCCAATCAAAAGCTGAGGCAAGATCCGGGATACATGCGCTCCATAAACCATCTAATGCCGGGTTACAGATGCATTTTGAATATCTTTGTGCAGAACAAAATCACCACACTGCAAACTGCAGAAACAGATTTGTTGTTGTGCAGAATAAATAAGATGAAGGTGTTTTATTTATATGTATTAATTACTGTAATTTATGAGACAAAGAGTCCAGTCATGACCTGATCCAGGTGCAAAGTGTCATGATATTCTTAAATAGTGATAACTTGATTGTTGGCAAAGTTTCATGTAAATTCTTGACTCTATTCTCCACGTCTCCAAAACTGGAGTCGGGGTCAAAGAGGGGGAAACCGGGTCTGAGTTTAAATCAAAGTTCGACACACATTTCTCAAACAGCTGTGATCTGAGCTCATGCCACCCTCTCCTCTTGCTCCATACGTCTCACACGCAGCGTTTTATTTTTAACTTCACAGCTTTTATCTGGAAGCTGTGGTTGCAGCTTTGCAGATTAGGATTTCACACACAAAGGATCCTTTTATGAATTATGATGAAATGTTTCAGATTAAAACTTCTCAACACTTGTAGCTTGTGTTGGCGGAGCTGATTTGACTTAATGATGTAACGCTGGAATACCTCACACTCTGAATCATGGAGTAATGACATGTTGGATGCAGAGGTTGAGTTTATTCAATGTTTCCTACAAATTTATAGAGGAACGTTTGAGACGTTTCTGCAGCTTCAGAGCCTTCACAACACTTACAGATATTTAAATCACATCTTTAATCAATACTGCTCCATGCTTTTAGTTTTTGTTCCTTCCTGTAATTCTGTTTTCAGAACAAAAAAAACACAAAGTCATCGTTTGTGTTCACCTAATGAGGAATAAATCACACACTTCTCTTGTTTTAATGACCGTGTTCTAACCTGTTGTTCTTTCAGCTCTCAGATGCAGATCAGGCATGTTTTTAGGGAAACTAGCAAGAGGATCATTGCACAGAAGTTGTGCATGAGTTTAAAGTAAGTTTCTCTCTTCTATCCTGCAAAAACTACAGAAAGAGGAGCATGAGCATGTCGGTATATCGTGGTTACATATTGCAAAGTGGACTAAATGATGCATGTTCCCTCCACAACCAACAAACTCAGCTCTCTAAGTGTCTGTGTCTTTGCAACTTTGCAACCACAGATTTATGCTTCAATACTGAGAGTAAAGATTGCACAAGATACTAAACCAATCAGTCTGAATCAAATATGATGCATGATCAACTTAAGCTGAAAGTATCAGCTTTATTTGAAAGAGTCCTGCAAACATGCAAAAAGTCAAAGTCGCCTCCTCTTCTGATGCAGGAGAGAGCTTTATCAACCTCTCCAACAACACCAACCGACCTGTCTCCATCAGCCCTGCATGATTGGCTAGTTTGAGCTTGCAGAAGATGCTCATGTGCAATGAGTGCATGTGCAGAATCCTCTCAGGAAGAGAAATAGATACGCTTTCAATCACTGCAGGCCTGCAGCGAGTGAAGGAACCAGTGTTTCAGACATTTCATCTTTTTATTGACGTCCAGACGCAAGAAAAACTTCTACAAATAAGACAAAGTGCATCCAAAAACTACACCCATACCTGACCTTTAGGATGATTCTGAAAGTTTGGATTTTATACCTTTAACTTATGGCTTCAAACTACTTTATTTAAACAGGAAGTGAGGTGCAGCTTTGAATCAAACAGAAGAAACCTACACAATGTCAAACTCAGGGTAGGTTTGGTGAGGTGGTGCATGGTTCAGACATTTCAGGGTCAGGGTCAAGGTCAGGGTTATTCTTGCATCCAGGGAAGAGCAGGGCACGATAAAGATATACAAGGTTTACAAATTCAGTCATGATTTACTTGCTTCTTCTGCTTACTGCGAGTATATCATAAGATAAACTCCAGAGAGTCTGCTTTTCAACCACTACATCAACACATTTCTAAACGTGACAACCTGCACGTCTTTGTTCTCAGATTGCTTCAGACAGAGGTAAGAACACTTCCTGCAGACGAGAGGATCTTCAACCTAAATGAGGCAGACGTGTTTTCACCTGACATCCACTGCTCGTCATTTCACACAGGTTGCATGATCTCAGTGTTGAGCTTAAACCCCTCTCACACCCAGCAGCAGCAGCAGCAGCAGCGCCTCAGAGCGTCTGTGTTTCTCTAACGAAGGAGAGGTTAGAGAAACTTTGCAGCTCAGGCCCAGACGAGCCCCGGCGTCCGGATCACTGAGGATGCTTTTCTTGAAGGCGAGCAAGCTCTGTTGTGGAATGTCAAGTAGTTTGGCCGGGCCGGGTGACTGAAGCGGGAAGTGATTTGACTAATGTTTTCCCTTTCAGGGCGCTCCTCTACACCACGTCCCCCCTCTGTCCTCCCCAACCGCCAAAACCTCCCCAGAAAACTTTACGGTGATGTCATTCATATGCAAAGCAGGCGTGCTTTCAGTGGGTGAATGTGTGTGCATGCGTCTGTGTGAGCCACCCTGTGTACTTGTGTGTGTGTGTGTGTGTGTGTGTGTGTTGCTTGAGTGGCTGATTCCATTACTTGAAGGACCATTACACTTGCCTGTCAACAGCCAAAAGACCTGAGAAAAATTAGCAGATTAAATCACTCGGCTCCTCTCCTCCTCCTCCCTCCTCCTCCTCCTCCTCCTCTTCCTCTCCTTCCTCCTCTCCGCTGCAAGCATCCAGGATGCTTCGCACAATAAAAAAAAAAATCTAATGCACATCCTTTGAAAGCTGCATCGGTATTTGATCGGTGACAGGTCCTAATTTTGGAGACAAATCTCTCAAAAATGACAAAACCTTAAAAACAGTGATAATGGTGGAAGACACAATGAGGGCAGAGCTCCTGGGAGGAAGAATCCTATAAACAGGGGCAAGAGCAGAGAGAGACTGAAGGAGGTTTTACAGTCTTGTAGAATCAGTTAACAGCAGTGTTACTGAGCACGCTCACTATCACAGAGGGGCGAGGGTTCAGATGTCACAGAGGGGTCATCAGATATAAAAAGGAGTCCTGTTAGTTTAAACCAAGGTCACTTTTTTACATGTTTGGAGGTTCAAATGACTAAATCAGTAAATTAAACTATAAAAGCAGATTTAATGGCTGTAATGAACTTTGTGCCGGGTCAATGAGAGGCCTGAGCTGAGCCTCACAATTTATACAAGTATCCCACCAGAGGTAGACCGTTTCTGTTTCTTTCTTTCTTTTCTTTCTTTTCTTTATTAATTTTATTTTATTTATTATATATTATTTATTTATTTTATTTTTTCAATTAATTTTATTTTTTTTATATTTTATTTTTTTTATTTATAATATTTTATTATATTTTATCTATTTATTTATCATATTTTATTTATTTATTTTATTTATATTTTATTATTTTTATTTATTATATTTTATTTTTTATTTATTTTATTTTATTTTTATTTTATTTATTTTTATTTTATTAAATTCCATCAAATCTGTGTCTGACCTCCTGAAAATGGAAATGCCACGATTACCTTCACAGTAAATGTTAGGTCTTTTTCTCTGTCTGTTTATTTTAATACAACTCTTGGTTTTGCCTTCCTGTTTACGGTCAGATGAAATCTGTTCATTTACAAATGTTGGATGATATGTTGAGCGGCTGACTCTCCCTTCTGTTTAATGTCTTTTTTGTCTTTCATGTAGGGAGATTGGGGTGGGCAGGAACTGGTTTGATGGTTGATGGAAATGGGAGGGGCTTAGCTTTTTCTATTTTTGTTTGTTTGTTTTTGTTCTGTTACAAAAAAAAAAAATATATATATATATATATAGAACTATTAAAGTAAAAACGAAAAGACAGGAAGTCAGGTTTCACCAAAACCAAATGAAAACATCCGGTTAATTTTCAGAATAAAACACTCTGTGTTATCACCAGATCGTATTTCACTTAACTACAACAACAAACCAAAGTCATGATGAGCGGAGCCAGGACCTGGAGTCAACAGGTCAGAGGTTTTCAGAGGACCAGAAAGACAACATAGATGAGGAGAGGAGGAGGAGGAGAATCCTTGATTCAGGGATTACAGGAGGGGAAACCTCGGTCACATGACTCCAGCTGTCCGGAGGTCCTGATCTGGACTGGACATGGATAGATTAGTATTCTTCTTCTGCATCTTACTAAGACAAAATGTTCTGTTCCCTGTCAAAGAATGAAAATGTAACAGTTGTTGGAGTGGAGTTTAAAGGGGTCTCAAAAGTGCATCATAGAGTATTTCATCTTGAATAACCTTCTCCTTTCAATCATCAGGAACATTCATTCAGTCTCGTCTCTTCTCTCATCCTCAGCCTCGTCTAGACTCCACGTCTAAATATCACAAACACCCTCCAGACACCAGACAGACACGTCCCTCATCGTCTGAGCGCTCTGAATAAAACACATTTCATGCAAGTCACTGAACGCTTCCTGTTCTCCACCAACAATACCACCCACAGCCAGCGAGCACACAAAACCCCGACATGAGGAGGCCGTCACAGGTCCAGGATCTCACGCAGGAATTAGCATGAGCGCCTCGGAGAAGGGCCCTCCGTCCTGCCCTCCGTCCCGCCTGTTGCTGTTACCTTTTGCCTCCGCGTGGCCCTGACGGAGGAACGCCGGGACAAAAGCCGGTTTGTGTGAAGTCTTGGCGATGTGGGGGGGTGCGTTGTTGTTGTTAGTGCGAGCGCAGGGAGGGTGTGGCACGGCTGTTAAAAAGCAGACACTGACAGTCGCCTTGAACTTGAACCCCCATGAGGTCCCCTTGACCTTCGCTCTTTTCCCGTGCTCCTCTCTGCCCTCTGCGGCGGTGGCGGCCTTTGTTGAGCTGTCGGCATTAACTCTTCGCGCCCCCTTCTCTCACATCCTCCCCCTCTCACTCCAACACTCTCTCCTCCATCTTTGCTGGGGGGCCAAACCTCCTCCTCCTCCTCTTCTTCCTCTTCTTCTTCTTCACTCACTTCCCCATGTGAGGCTGATTTTTTCAGGGTACACCCATCTGGTCTGCAGCAAACGCCCCAGTGGGGAATTTTGTTTTCCCAGAATGCTAATCTGACCCGAGGGGGTTTGATTCCCACATTCTGGGATCTGGATTTATTCTTTTGTTTTTGTGGGGAGAAGCTCCGCTGGAATCCTCTCGTCCAACCTCTGGAGCCTCCAATCATAAAATTCATCTCTTTTATAAATCTACAGGAAATAAAAACCTGGCTCTGATGGGTTTTTTAGATTATTGATACTCCTTTAAATGATGCTCCATATTTCTGTGTCTAAATGATGGATGTGCACAAAAGTGTTTGAGCAGAAGTGTCTGCAGAGTGATCCTCAGGGCACATTTGCAAAATCAGAGTAGGTTTGTAATCATTCTAAGTGTCTGACACAATTTCAGAGGCTCCTTAAAGACCTTTAGGATTAAGTTGGAGATACTCACAAACAGTGATCGGATCTTTCATTCCAAAGCCACCAGACCCCACAGAGAAAATTTGACCTTGCAGAAACTGGAGTTGCTGATCTGCTGCTGCTCATCATTTAGCTTCTTGTTGGTGTGATTTTAGTGTTTCAAATGCAACTTGACTTGCAGCTACCTTGACCCTTAAATATACGAGAACAGGGGAGTTGCTGGTCTACCTAAATGCTGCAAAGTGCTCTGAGCATGGTGGATCAAATACACAAAATATAAAGACCTCTCCTTACCAGGGCTGTCTGTATTAATGCAGTACGGTCAGATATTAATGCATGCTGTTTACACTCTGTAGATAAACCGCTGCAGCGTCCTCTCACTGCTGTTGTGATGGAGAATAAATGGCACCATTTTGACACAGTTAACAAGTTTAGATTTTAGAGTGTGCACAGACCTGTGAATGGAACTAAACTGAAGGAGGTGATAGTTGTGATTAGGTATATTTCTTACAATCACAGGGAGAAGTAGTTTCACTCAGACAGGACCTGGATGAAACAAACAAATCAACCTCAGTGGAACTCCTGAAAAGTGCAAAAGCTGTCGCATTAACCAGGAATCCCTGGAAGTCTGTGAGAAATCAGAATTATTTAACCGGATGTTTTCATTTTGTTTTGGTGAAACCTGACTTCCTGTCCTGCTCCATCTGCTCTGTTGAGATTGATGCGTCGTGCTCAGGCATCTGGCGTCTCTGATCCGACCTGCCGGATCAGAGTCCTGGTCTGCTTTCTCTCAGATTCTGAGGCATGTTCTCCAGTTTTTATTGTCAAATCTTAAAGTGTGTGAGAGCTCTGATGGTTTGCAACACCAATATATGCTCTTATTAGGGTCCACATGTCTGCAAACCATCCTTTGGGACTTCGTTCTTTGCTCATTGGGAATTCTGTGACGTTACACGTTGTCCACGCACACACCGTCTTTTTAACCGAAATCCAAGAAACTCCTGAGCTGGGGAGGAAACTTCTCTTGGAGGCGGGTAGAGTACCTCTCTTTCATCTGACATCTCCTTCAACGTGATTTGTTCTGCAGGAGAAGACACACACTGCAGAAAAGGCTGGCTAGCTGGTTACCGAGTCTTCTTCTACTGCCTCTTCGTCTTCCCTCCGTTAAATGGTTAGCGTAAAGAACTACTACTCTACTAAGAACCTTTTATTACTCTATATTGCTGTTTGTGTATTTTTCAGCACAAAATCAAAATGTAATGGTTTTAAAAAGACTTCCTCTGCCGGCTTTTAGGACCCTGTTGTCGTGAGTCTGAATAGCTGCACCTGTATGCTTAGCTTCACACTCAAACTCCATGACTCGTCTACTGAGCCGTCCATGAGTTATTTTTTAGTGAAATGTTCCTTTAAAGAGTGCAGCAGGAGCAGAGGCTCAGCTACAGTGTGCCTAAAGGGACAAAATAGCACAGGGGTTTAAAAATTAGTGAGTTAATTTGGGGTTTTAATCGCATCAGGATTAACACATTAATTCACGCTGACAGACGGATTCTAAAGTGTTTGTGTGTTGCTCAGACTCAGCTCTATCATGAGTGCATTACTGAAAACACTTTGAATCAACCTCACTCTCAGATAAATCATCTCACTGTATCAGTCGTGACTCTGCTTCGATGTATGTGTGATATTTGACTTTTTAAAAGAGAGTTAAATCCGTCCATCTGGAATATCTGCAGACGGTGAGCGTTGAAAAGAAGAAGAAGAAGAAGAAGAAGACAGTGCTGGGTTTGCAGAGCGATGGCCTAATGAGAATTTTAAAGTCAATTATCTGGATTATTTCTGCCGCTCTGTCGTGTCAAAGGCTACATCAGCACGCCAAAACAATTCAGCGTGGAAGGAGGAGATTTAATCTGCCTCACAGACTGAGAAAGTCACGGCTGCTGAGGAGGAGGAGTGACGCTGGGGTGACAACATAAAACTGTATGTGTAGAATAAAGTTAAACTAAAGGAGTCAGACATGAACCTCACGGCCTCCAGGGTTTGTGTGTGACATGAGAAGTCACTTTAAAGTCCTGTGCAGCTGAACGTCTCTGCATGTTGCTGCTTGAAAGGATGATGTGTGTGTTAGTCCTTTTATAAGTTCAGCATGTTGGATGACGCTGTATCCTCATTTCACTCAGGACCACCCTCATCAAAAGACAGTAAGTTATATTTGGTGGTATTTCTCTGTTCTGGGAGCTCCTTGCCCTTCCATGTGCCTATGTGGAAGGCTAAAGCCAAGGCAGGAAGAGCACACCTCCCCTCTCTTTCACATGCAAATAGGAAAAGCAAATGCAGAGAGAGCACACCTCCCCTCTCTGTCATGTGCACAAATAAAAAGTCAAGGCAGGGAGAGGACACCTCCCCTCTTTTTTACGTGCATCCATGATAAGCCAAGGCAGGAAGAGCACACCTCCCCTCTCTTTCACATGCAAATAGGAAAAGCAAATGCAGAGAAAGCACACCTCCCTTCTCAACCATGTGCACAAATAAAAAGCCAAGACAGTGAGAGCACACCTACGCTCTTTTTTACATGCATCCATGATAAGCCAAGGCAGGAAGGGCACACCTCCCCTCTCTTTCACATGCAAATAGGAAAAGCAAATGCAGAGAGAACACAGCTCCCCTCTCTATCATGTGCACAAATAAAAAGCCAAGACAGGGAGAGCACACCTCCGCTCTTTTTTACGTGCATCCATGATAAGCCAAGGCAGGAAGAGCACACCTTCCCTCTCTTTTGTGTGTATACTGGAAAAGAAAATGCAGGGAGAACAAACACCCCCTCTTTACACAAGCATACATGAAAAGGAAAGGCAGAAAGAGCACTCCTCTCTATCACGTGCACACATAAAATGTCAAGGCAGGGAGGGCACACCTCCCTTCTCTTTCACATGCATACATAAACAGCTGAGGCCAAGAGAGCAGCAGCAAAGACCCCCGGGATACAGAACAGAGCGAGCATCAGTGACGATACAATATGACACTGGTAAAATCATACACAGCAGAAAGGAGGAGCTGGGTGAAGAAGGGGTGCAAAGGAGGAAGAGAAGGCAGGCTGAAGCAGTTTAAATAGAATGCATATTTTACTGGCTGCTGATTGGATGTGATCAGCTGAGCTGTCAGCTGATACGAGCTGTCGTTAAGAGCAGCTGATGTTCTGCGGGCCGAGCCTGAACTAACGCTGTGCTCAATTTATGTAGCATCCAAAGTCATCCACATATTTAAGAATAAAATCTGATAAACTTGATTAAAGATGTTCCTTCCTAAAGTCGAGGCAGTGTTGGGAAGAAGTGACCTGCGAGTACTGACATCAACTAAAGCCTGCAGGTCTCAGTGGGAGCTGAACAATGTTTATTTTAGCATGCTTTATCCTGAAACTATAAACATCTGCAACTTCACCAACACATCCGAACTGTGATTTGAAGCCACGCCCGGGCAATCCACTGATTCTGCAATTTGATAAGAAATGCTCAAAGATGATTTAGCATAAGTTTAACTATAGAAAATGTAGTGTTCAAGTCGAATAGATTGCATGAAGAGTGAAATAAATATGTTTTGTTACGTCTTTATGTTTCCTGAAAAATAGCAGAGTCAGAGAAGTTTAATCTGGACTCAGGAGCAGAGTCTGAGACCCTGCGTTGACCTCGTTCACTCTACTCAAAGAGCTTTTTCTCCTGACTTGTTGCTTCAGTGTGTGTGTGTGTGTGTGTGTGTGTGTGTGTGTGTGTGTGTGTGTGTGTGTGTGTGTGTCGGGGCTTGACATTGCATCACTGCTGACTAATCTTGACCACAGCGCAGGAGTTCAAATCCATTAAATGAACTGGAACAGCCCCAGTAGTCCCTCGTGATTTAGAGCCCATTGACAGAGAGCACGTTTGTTTTCTTCTCCGTGACCGGGCAGAGGTCGGAGGTCAACAGACCACCGCCGTCAACCCCATAAAACACCACATCCCGGCTGACCCCGGCGTCACTTCTGAAACCTCGGCACAAAGGGAGGTCAACGAGGAGGAAATCTGCGTCCCCCGTTTGTCATTGTCGTCCTCAAAACGGACAAAACAAACCACAACATGTCCACAAGGCGACCCCCGACCCCTCCGCCTGCTGGCCACACACACCCCTCCCCCCCGGTCTGTGGGACGTCGTGTCAGGAGATAAATATCCCAACAGGGACTGAGAGTGAAACCAAGAACCTGGTGAGTTTAAAACACATCATTTAATCTGCCATAAATGTTGTAAATCTCGAGTTTTTTCAAAATAAAATGCAGAAACATGATGATGCTGCTTGTTTGAACTTTTGGCTGAAAAACGTCAAGTTTGCAGAAGTGCCTACAAATACAAAATCATGAACTTCTCTTATCACAAAGTTAGATGTAAGGTTTTTCAGTTTCAGTTTATTTTTTCCTGCATTGTGTCAGTCTGTTGGTGTCCTGTTTGTGGCTCTTGGAAGACTAACCTGCCTTCAAATGTCCTTCAGTGTTCTCTGCCTCAAAGCTATATCATAGATATCCTATATGGATATATATATATATATTTTAAAGTTATATTTTTGGGGCTTTTTGACTTTATTCCATAGGACAGCTGAAGAGAGACAGGAAATATGGGGAGTAGTGAGAGGGGGAAGACATGCAGGAAATAGTCGACCGGTTGGGAATCGAACCAGGGATCCCTTCGACGAGGACTACAGCCTCTGTATGTGGGACGCTTAGACTGCTAGGCCACCAACGCCCCTATGGATATTTTTAAAACAACCGATTTTTGTCTCTCCATTTTTCAAAGCAAAAAAAATCCTGTCCACAAGATGACGCAGAAATGATTGAAAACGCTCACATAAGCATGCCAGGCCAGTAGGGGGCAGTAATAAGTGATCAGTCAGTCAGAAGAACATTGTGAGCATGAATGTTTAGCGCCTAATTGAGTGAGAGGCAAATTAAAGCTGTTCATATTCCTCTCTTTGTTGCAGTATAACGAAGAACAGCGATGTTTCCTTTAAAACATGCGATTAAACCCAACAGTACATCAACAAACCTGCAGCCTGCCATCTTGGCACATGCACAATGCATCAAAACAATAACTGTCATGTGCAAGTTCAGGTGATGAAGTCAGTCTTTGCAAAATGTTGATTTTAAAAACCTTCAACAAGGACGGTGCCTTCCTAAACCTGCGTTATCAGAGACCCAAAACTGGATGTGAGACAACGATATGTTTTCAAGAACATACACATACGTACATGTTGACGTGGCTTTAAAGTCTTGTGACTGTTGGACCGCTTAACACCTACCGGTTGCATTATCAGAACCCAGCACTGAGCAGGACCGCCGGACAGCTGGAGTCATGTCACTGAGGTTTTCCCTGCTGTAATCCCTGAATCAAGGATTCTCCTCCTCCTCCTCTCCTCATCCATGTTGTCTTTCTGGTCCTCTGAAAACCTCTGACCTGTTGACTCCAGGCCTGGCTCCGCTCATCATGACTTTGGTTTGTTGTTGTAGTTAAGTGAAATACGATCTGGTGATAACACAGAGTGTTTTATTCTGAAAATTAACCGGATGTTTTCATTTTGTTTTGGTGAAACCTGACTTCCTGTCCCGCTCCATCTGCTCTGTTGAGATTGATGCGTCGTGCTCCGGCATCCGGGACAAGTAGAAGTCTTGTGTATCTGATCCGGAGGACCTGACCTGCCGGATCAGAGACGCAGCCGGAACAGGGAGCGGATCCAGTGGAAGTTAACACATTGACTAGAATAGAAACCTATCAGATCCGGTGCTGTGACGGATCAGAGACAGATGTTTCTGTGACACATGAGATCATCCTCCTCCTGTCAGTGGAAAGTCTCAGCGTCTCATTCCTTCTCCTTCATTTAGAAACAGAATCATTAGAAGTTTCCATGTCTGTAAATATTTGTATATTCCCTGACTCTGCATCATAAAAATTATTAATGCACGAGTCATCCCTCACCTTTTGTGCTTAAAGTTACAAAAGCACCACAGCACGCAGCTTTTCCATGCATTAATTTTTACATAACAATATGCACACATTACACAACACAATCAGCCTCCATAAATTACAGCCAGCACTTAACAGACAGCGGCAGTCAATTACACTCTGTTACCTCCTTTAAATTACCACTGATTGTGCGTTTCCCGCCGTTCAATCATTCCTCGCAGCTTTTATTGTTTTTTCTTTTAATGCATTTTACCAAACAAGGCTTTTATTTTGGCGGGGAGGGTGAGGTGAAGCCTGTCCTGGCGGTCTGTTTCTGCATCAGGATGCTAAAGTGGACGTGATGCTAATCCTGCTCTCCTCACATCTCCATAAATTAATTTCTGTGTGTGTGCGTGTGTGCATGTGTGTGTGCATGTGCGTGTGTGTATCTGCATTAGCCGCTCTCCTTTTTTTCGCCTCTCTTCACGTCGTACTCGACACAGTGCCAACACGCACACATCATCAGTTGCCAAGGTAACCAGGAGCTAGCGTGAAAGCGGCGAGGAGAGGTGGAGCATGGCACCGGTCTGACAAGCAACTGCCATCGTGTGCATGTGTGTGTGTTAACGTGTGTGTATGTGTGTGAAGGTGATGCAGTAATGTGTGATTTTGTGCATATTCTTGTGTTGACCCGTAATGAGACAGGGGAGGAGGGGGGAGGACGAGGGGGGAGGAAGGGGGGACGGCGACATTAACAGCCAGGGAGAGTAAATAACAAAAGATGTTGCGTCCATTAAGCTTCATCTGCTTTCTGGTTACACTTCAGTGTGTAAATGAAATAATTAGACGTCACTTTATGGCTGCATAAACATCTGAACCCCCTGATGGGTTTACAGACGCTCTGTATCCTCTTTATATATGCTGGATATGAAGCGAGCGTCCCTGTCTCAGTCTGGTTTGTCTTGTTTTGTCGTGGTTAAGTTTGAGCCTCTGCTTTGAGTCCCAAAAACTTTGACCGGTTCAGAAATTCCTTCACTCAAAGGATGATCTTCTACATCAGCAGGATGACCACGCCTCCTTTTGTCTGTCAGTCTTAGGACAGCGACCTCCTGCTGCTTCAGGTAGAACGAACAATCCTGGGGCGGCTGTGGCTCAGTGGGTAGAGTCGGTCGTCTATCAATCAGAAGGTTGGCGGTGCAATCCCACCTCCAGCAGTCACTTGAGCAAGACACTGAACCCCGAATTGCTCCCTCTGTTGTTCAGAGGTGTGTGAATGTGAACGAATGAGATTAGCTAACACTGATGGTCCCTTACTGTAGCATCACCATCAGTGAGTGAATGGGTATGAATGGGTGAACGTGAGGAGTAGTGTAAAAGCGCTTTGAGTGGTCAGAAAGACTAGAAGAGCGCTATATAAGTACAAGTCCATTTACCAGGTCCATCACGTGACTCCTCTGAGGAAGACTACAAGAAGTCAAAAGAGTCACAGCCAAAGTCTCAGTCTCTGATCCGTCACAGCACAGGATCTGATAGGTTTCTATTCAAGTCAATGTGTTAACTTCCACTGGATCCGCTCCGTTGATCAGATCTGGTGGAGGTCCGATGTTCTACACTAGTTAGTACGAACTTCTCACTCGTTATCAATAAATCGGACGGCAATCCTGACGTAGAACTCCACCCATCACAGACGTGTGAAGCTCAACTTTCCTCGTCTCAGCAAAATGAGCTGAAGCAGCTTTTCCTTTCTTCTTCCTGGTTTTGAAAGCCATCAACACACCTCTGAGGTAAAGAGTACATCAGGGTTCCCACTCTTTTCCAGGACATTTTCAGTGATGATCAAGCTGGTATGACAGTCTAAATGGAGTTCCTAATTTAGTTCCTAAATAATCTAATATGTTCCTCTCAGTGGAAGTCTACATTGAAAGTCTATGGTTATCCATGAAATCATCTCTTACATGCTTAAAGATGATGGCAAGTTGATTATAGAATAATGCAACCACAGATGTACAGCACTTCACTTTATTAGTGCAACCAAGTTATAATGATGGGAAACTCTCATCTCAGCTTTCTCTTTTCTCAAGAAATATAAAATTAGCTAAGAAAAAAACAAAAGAGCCAGCAGAGGACTCTGGAAGCTGCCTTACTGAAATAAATAAGTATTAATAATCAGAGGATCAGAGCATAAATTGACCTAAATAGAACTAAATGACAAAAAATGGCCACAAATGTTGAATGAGGATGTGTTTTTATAACTTTGTCAGGGTCACACGCAGTCATGTTGGAATCATTTTCCAGGACATTTTGCTTTTTCTCCCATTTTCCAGGTTTTCCAGGATGCGTGGGAACCCTGGTACACTGTGCAGAATCAGAGTTTTGGATATGTCTGTAAGTTTGTTCGACCACCTGCACACGCTCTCACAGTGAAAGCAGAGCCATGAACCGGTTACCCAACATCAGGGCGTTTGTCCTGCGCAGAACAGGAAATGACAGAGTCTGATGAAGAGGCAACCTCCGGCCACGAGAATTGAAGCTCATGCAGAAGTGTTATAAACTGCAGTTCAATCAGGAGAGACACATTTTGAATATTAAAGATTATTCATTACAACTGAATGAATGATGAAACTTGACAGAAATCTTTGGTGTAAGGACTCTATGGGGATAATGTTGTGAGCGTAGGATGCATGAATTTGGCAGCTGAAGAAATCCCCCTAGAGTCCAGACTCTGGTGGTGGTGGTTGATGATCCTAGGAATTGAAGACTTGCAGAGACCAGGTGGAGATGGGGAGGTGGAGGGGTGCGCACCATCAATGCAAGAAGGAACTAGCAGGAGAGAGAGACGCATTTAAAAAGACAGCAGAAAGTTGATAGGCTGACGATAAGGGCGTGCCACTGAGCTATTGGATGATGCAGCTGCTGATTAACCAATGACAGCTCAGGAGCCTGCAGCTGGAAGAGGGTGAGCTACTGAACGAGGGAGAGGAGAGTTAAACAACTGCTGTGATTGCTTTATAGTCTTCCTGTCTGAACTTTCTCTAGAGCAGGGGTGTCCAAAGTACGGCCCGGGGGCCAATTGCGGCCCAAGGTCCATTTATTTATGGCCCCAAGCTTCCATCTTAAATTGTGTTATTTATAGCAAAGAAATTAATCACAGTTTCTTTCTACAAACAAAACTAAAATCAATCCAGAAACGTCTCAAAAGCTTCATATGGACTACCTGTCTAAAGCCAAAGCTCTGGGAATTCTGCAAGGCGGCAATAAAGAAGAAACACAAGAACTCTTAAAGTTGACAAGTTTTCAAATGAATGTTTTTATCATGATGTGAAAATGTTCTTGATGAACACTAAAAGTTCAGAAGACACAAAAGAGGACACAAGACAAGATCAAATTATGAAATTGTGCAGAAAAGGCAAAATTTGGTGCATCAAAAATGTTCAGAACTCCACAACAAACAATTATTTTGTTCTTAAAATGTTGCCTGCATGTCAGAAAGGTCTTAAAAACCACATAAAAAAGAAGTGTGATGAAATCCAGATCATGATCCTGCCATAGGAAAATAATGATACAATACTTTTCCCACATTGCCCGACCCTAATGAGAAACATTTTCCTCCAGAAGAAGATAAAGTTTGCTCGTGTGTACATGGCTTGTGGAGAGCTGAGGACTACCTAGTTACTGATTTATTGAGACAAAATTTAAAATGATTGTTATTAAATGAATATTTCATATATATCTTTTGGGATTCCTAAGTCTCAGTAGGAGCCACTGGCCCTGAGGTATTCTAACAACATCATATGTGGCCCTCTATGAAAAAAGTTTGGACACCCCTGGTCTAGAGCTACATTTCTTCTGGAAGTACCAGAAACGTCATACACACCCAAATGTGAAAAAAGCTGCTCTTTCCAGCAGAAATAAACATGTTTACAGCCTGGTTAAAAAAAAACAGTGTAGTCTGGATAGCTCATTTCTCGATCGGCTCACACTGTGTCCATTATTTATACAATCTATGAGTCTGATGCACCATCAAGGTGATCAGCCACTACATTGTGACCACCTTTAAAGGTGACATATCATGCAAAATGGACATTTTAATGGTTCTCTACCTGAAATCTGTGTCCCTGTCTACAAACCCTCCGAGAATTAAAAGAATCCATTCTGCCCCTGTTCTGATTTCTCCACCTTTCTGTAAATGTGTGTGAAACCAGCCGTTTCAGACTTCAGTGTTTTTGTTACGTAACAACAATATCCGGTCTGTCACGGAGTCAGAGCTCGGAGCTTGTTCAGCCCATAGACTGTTTAAAATACAACTCAACCCCTCCTCTGTTTTTCATTCCCTGCACACATGTGTGCTAACAAGGAGCTTAGGAGGGAGGCATGCTAGTTGTAGGCTGTCTTAATAAACACAAAGGTCAGTTTTACTCCCCACGTCTGCAGATTTGAAGATCTAGTGGATGATTTTTATTTGTCATGGAAAAGTGCTAGCGCTAATTAGCATAGCCACATAGCTACATGTTCATAGCTGTAGCTGTGTACCAAGACACACGTCTACATACTGACAAATAAAACAACAAGAAACACTAAATCTGTGACCAATCCTTCATAAAAGGTCCTGCTACAGGCGCCTCTCCGTCAGGATCAGATTCTGGATCAGATTCAGAGGGTTGAAGTAACGTGATCTCTGAGCAGCCGTGTATATTCAGCCAACATGTAAACATCAGATCAACGTGCCGGAGAGCCGAGGACACGTCCACTTCCCGAGGGGGCGTGGTCAGAGGGAAAACAGACTGTTCTGAGGAGGACTGAAGAAGAGGGTTTTTCAGGCAGACCAGAATCTGATTTCAAAGTGTTTTTTTGAGCATAAACTTTAAAGACGTGTTTTGGGGACCTCTTAGACCAATATATGTTGATGAAAAAAGTGTGATATGTCACCTTTAAGATCTTATCCAATCCAATATACAGAACTCACACACCCAGAATGAAAGTAGTCTGAATGCATCACCCATAATGCACTCTGTTGTCTCTGCTATCAGCCTCACTGTCTCTCTGCAGCCTCACTGATGCTGGTTTTTCTGTCTGAGCAGCTAATTGTAGTTAATAACCTTCACCTGCTGGCCCGGTGTGGATCCAGCTCTAATTAGAGGCTCTGAATGAAAAGCAGCGGGACGACGGGGACGGAGGGACACTGACCTGGACGAGTCTGCGGGCGTTTTCACACTCAGCCCTGTCGCAGACTTTCTACCCTGAACCTGAACCTGAGCTCACGACGCTGGTTAGTTTGTCCTTCAACTGGACTGAATATATTTGTTATTATTCCTCCTGTAAGATGTCTTCATCTTATTAACATCACATAAAAGAGTCCAGAACACTCCTGATCTCTCCAGTGTGGCTACAAGAATTAAAGTTATCTAACATTTAATCTTTCAGACATCAGAAGTCGTTGCTCTATAAACCCTCTTCTTTAGTCTTGAACGCTGCTCAGGCTTAATCTCTGCATAATAGTATTTCTGCAGCAGCACAGGGCCTCAGTGGGGCCCGGTGGGGCCTCCGCTGTGAGGCGACCATGTCAATTTATTTGATCCCATAAGGTTAGCTGTTGTACACCTTAATCCACATGCACGCCTCCTCCCTCTTTATTCAGGAGCTCTGATTGGATTACACCACCGCTCAGCCTGTGTGCGTGTGTGTGTGTGTGCGTGTGTGTGTGTGTGAACTGCCTCTGGCTCTTTTCACACACATCATTCATGTACAGCAGCACTCTCTCTGCGGCTCCACGGTTTAATCTTCAGCAGCTGATGTGATTTTTCACGTGAACGAATCAGGAGTGACGCTGAAAAGAAGATTTCTCTTTTGACTGTTTTTACGTCTCTTTAGGATTCATGAACACAAACACAAACGTCTAAAACAAAACTGAGCTCCTCTAAGAATAAATGCTACAATAACTTTTACAGTCAATGTTAGTTTGTATAATCAGAAAAGAGGAAGTGATTTAAGGTTTTATATCTGAGGCGAAGGGAAACAGAAAAGCTTGATGCTCATTTCACTTTCAACCCGTCTCACCACATCTCTCCTTCATGACTCCTGACGGTGGCGGTGCTCACATCCATCCTGCAGTTTTACTTTTAGAGGCGTTTTAATCCTTCAGTCATCAAAAGTCATGATGCATCTTTACATGACGTCTTGCAGTGTTCTGGAATTATTGGGTTCTCTATGATTCCCATGGACGTGTGAGGATTGTTGCAGTTAAAGAACAACTCAAGGGAAGCACCGAATTATGCCAGACCCTGGAATCGATCCTGCAACCAGCGCTGCTATAAGCTTAGACTGCCGGGGGAAAGGACACGAGGAAGAGAGCGCACATCTCTCCAGTATAAGCTCCCCATAAAATCTAGACTAATTTAAAATCCTTCTTCTGACCTACAAAGCCCTTCATGATCAGACACCTTCATATCTTAAAGATCTCATAGTGCCCTGTTACCCCTCTAGGACACTACGCTCCCAACATGCAGGCCTGCTCATCGTACCTACAGTCTCTAAAAGCAGTATGGGAGGTAGAGCCTTCAGTTATCAGGCCCCTCTCCTTTGGAATCATCTACCAGTCAGGGTCCGGGAGGCAGACACCCTCTCTACTTTTAAGAGTAGGCTTCAAACTTTCCTTTTTGATAAAGCTTATAGTAAGAGCTGGATCAGGCTTGGACCAGGTCTTAGTTATGCTGCTATAGGCTTAGACTGACACACTGGGATCCTGTCTTTCCCTCTCTCTCCTCTCTCTGCCTGTCTCTCACTTTAACTCTTCCTGTCCCATTAAAGTTACTAACCATAGACCTTTCTGGAGTCCCTGAGCTCCCTTGTCTCGTAGGTTCCTCTGGATCTCTGCTGTAGATTCCTTTTTGGGGGTCTGTTATTCATCCTTTCTTTCTTTCTTTCTTTCTTTCTTTCTTTCTTTGTTCTTTCTTTTATTCCTCCTCCTCCCTCCTTCTTTCTTTCATTCTTTCTTTCCTTCTTTCTTTCCTTCATTTATTTCATTCCTTCTTTCTTTCCTTCCTTCCTTCTTTTTTCTTCTTTATTTCATTCTTTCTTTTATTCCTCCTCCTCCCTCCTTCTTTATTTCATTCCCTCTTTCTTTCCTTCTTTCTTCCTTCCTTCCTTTCATTCCTTTCTCCTTTCTTTCTTTATTTTAACTCATTCCTTCTTTCTTCCTTCCTTCCTTTCTTTTGTTCATTTTTCCTTTCATTCCTTCCCTCTTTGTTCTTTCCATGTTTCTTCA
The DNA here is from genome assembly GCF_009762535.1 of Notolabrus celidotus. Classification (NCBI taxonomy): domain Eukaryota; kingdom Metazoa; phylum Chordata; class Actinopteri; order Labriformes; family Labridae; genus Notolabrus; species Notolabrus celidotus. The sequence goes on along the minus strand of NC_048283.1, from coordinate 713,167 downwards.
TCCTCTATGTCTCCTTTTCTTATCCCGTCCTTTCCTTCACCATTTCTTCTCCTCTTTTTCTTTCTCCTGGTCTCCCTCTCTTCTCTCTTTTCTTAGACCTTTCTGGAGTCCCTGAGCTCCCTTGTCTCGTAGGTTCCTCTGGATCTCTGCTGCTGTGGACGTGGTCCAGACTCCAGCTGCTACAACTACTACTATCCGTCTCCCCACTATCATCTCTCTCTCTCTCTTCATCTCCCTCTATCCCTCTCTCCAACACGGTCTCAGCAGATGTGTGTCTAACATGAGTCTGGTCCTGCTGGAGGTTTCTGCCTGTTAAAGGAAGTTTGTCCTTGCCACTGTAACTTGCTAAATGCTGCAAAGTGCTCTGCTCATGGTGGATTAAGATGAGATCAGACTGAGTCCTGTCTGGAAGATGGGACTGGATCTGATCCGGTCTTGGTGTTGGGTCTTTGTTAATAATGGAACATAGAGTACGGTCTAGACCTGCTCTGTTTGGAAAGAGTCTGAGGAGAACGTTTGTAGGGATTTGTTGCTAAATGAGGAAAACGTTGATGATTTAAAGACTCAGCATGGAGTGAAACAAAGACATATTTATTTGATTCAGACTTTGGTCGAACAGAAATGATCCTCTTAACACATTTCATCACCTCGGTCTGAACCGTTGCAGGAATCAAACTCCACGTTAAAGAGAAACCCCGGGGATTTAAAAACGACGAGAGGAATAAAAACCTGCAAATGAAGCCATGAGCTCACCTGCAGCTCCACCTCTTCACCTTTCTCTCTGCATTAGCTCTCACGCCGAGGCGGAGGGGAATCGTCTGGTTCAGGGTGATGCATGTTTTCACGGGGAGCTAAAATCTCCTCTGGGTGCAGATCATGAGAGTAGATTTTACATTAAATCCACACTAAGCGCGCCGCAAATTTGAATAATGGCATTTTAAAATCCTCTTCTGAACGCAGCCCTTTTTCTGTTTATTGCATATCTAACGGCTGCAGCGGGTCTGCAGATCCTCCCTCTGATGAATCTGAGCGTTAACACTGAAACATAAAGTTTGAAATGAAGTTTAGAAACTTCAGAGCGAGAGGTCAGACTGGAGGAAAACAGCGGTTTTGTTTTGACTCGTGTGTGCGTCCCTCTCAGAGCGGGTTATGTAAAGATTTGACAGTTTTGTTTTCAGATGCATGCTGTATATATAGAACTGTGGAGAGGCATTAAAGTATTCACACGGCTGAATAGTTGCACATGGTTGCCTAGTGATAAGATAAAGCTGGAGAAAAGAGCGACTGTGCGTCTTCTCGCTGTAAAAATATAAGTGAATAGGTTGTCAAATGTCTATTGTTCTTTACAAATCAAGAAAACACAAAGTGCTTCACAGTCAGTGATTACATTTGACTTGAATGTTTTTATCAAACCCACATGATGCCGAGAGGCAGACTGAGCTATGACTGAAAGTTTAACACTCTCAGGGTGCGGCGCTTTGACCTCTGACCTCGTCCCTTTTGGTACTTTTCTGACACCTCCTCAAGCTGAGTATCCTGGTTTAGATCGGATCCAGTTTTTGTATTTGTGTGTTCAAACATCACATCCTGATTTTAGATTTTCAGGTTTAATGAAACCAGACTTTACTTCCTGGAAAACTCTGAAAGAAGACGTGATGCTGTGGCATGAATGCAAGGCGTGGCCTCAACCGAGAGTAGGCTGAGAGTAGGCTTCAAAATCTGAGAGTATAGGCTTCAAACCTTCCTGGGATCCTGTCTTTCCCTCTCTCTCCTCTCTCTGCCTGTCTCTCACTTTAACTCTTCCTGTCCCATTAAAGTTACTAACCATAGACCGACCTGGAGTCCCTGAGCTCCCTTGTCTCGTAGGTTCCTCTGGATCTCTGCTGTAGATTCCTTTTTTGAGTCTATTATTCTTTCTTTCTTTCTTTCTTTCTTTCTTTCTTTCTTTCTTTCTTTCATTCCTTCTTTACTTCCTTCCTTCCTTTCTTCCTTCCTTCCTTCCTTCCTTCCTTCCTTCCTCCTTTCTTCCTTCCTTCCTTCCTCCCTCCCTTCCTTCTTTAATTCTTTCATTCCTTCCTTCCTTCCTTCCTCCCTCCCTCACTTTCTTCCTTCCTTCCTTCCACCCTCCCTTCCTTCTTTTATTTTTTCATTCCTTCTTTCATTCCTTGCTTCCTTCCTTCTTTCTTTCATTCCTTCCTTCTTTCTTTCTTTTACTCCTTTCTTTCTTTCTTTCTTTTATTCCTTCCTTTCTTTCCTTCCTTCCTTCTTCCTTCCTTCCTTCCTTCCTTCCTTCCTTCCTCCCTCCCTTCCTTCTTTTATTCTTCATTCCTTCCTTCCTTCCTTCCTCCCTCCCTCACTTTCTTCCTTCCTTCCTTCCACCCTCCCTTCCTTCTTTTATTTTTTCATTCCTTCTTTCATTCCTTGCTTCCTTCCTTCCTTTCTTTCATTCCTTCCTTCCTTTCTTTCTTTCTGTTCTTTCTTTCTTTCTTTCTTTCTTTTATTCCTTCCTTTCTTTCCTTCCTTCCTTCCTTCCTTCCTTCCTTCCTTCCTTCCTTCCTTCCTTCCTCCCTTCCTTCCTTCTTTTATTCTTTCATTCCTTCATTCCTTCCTTCTTTTATTCATTCCTTCTTTCTTTCCTTCCTTCCTTCATTCATTCCTTCCTCCCTTCCTTCTTTCATTCATTCCTTCTTTCTTTCCTTCCTTCCTTCATTCATTCCTTCTTTCTTTCCTTCCTTCCTTCCCTCTTTCTTTCATTCCTTCTTTCTTTTTTCCTCCATTCTCTTTCATTCTTTCCTCTACTCTCTTTCCTTCCTTCCTTCCTTCCTTCCTTTCTTCCTTCCTCTCTCTCTTTACATCTTTCTTTCTTTCATCCCCTCTTTCTTTTTTCTTATTTATTTAATTCCCTCTTTCATCCCTTCTTTCTTTCTTATTCCTTTCTCCTTTCATTTATTTCTCTTTATGTTCTTTCTTTAAAAACAGACACGAAGGCGTCTTAGTTCTGGAGTGGGGGAGAAACTTGAGTTGGTAATGAAATAATTCTATGAAACTTGATGTTTCTGAGAGAGAAAGCATTGAATCTGGAAACTCAATGATGACAACCCTGTCCAACCAATCATGGCTGAGGTCTCTGAATCTCGTCCTGTGCAGCTGCGACATTGAAAGCCGCTCTGAGAACAAATACACACAAAACAAGAACACAACCAGAGCCTGGGGTCAAACCCACAAGGTCACCTCCTCTTTTCTTCCTCTGCCCTTCTTCTTCTGTCCTTCAAATCAGCAGAAACAGGAAGGTCTGAAGTGACATTTCACCCTGGGAGTCAAGGCAACCTTTTTTTCCTCGCACCTGAGACGCACAAAGGAAGGTGGACCCCTGACAAAGACTCTGACCTCAGCCTGATAAAGGGCTGCTGGGAATCAAACCATCCACATTGGACCACATAGGGGGGCAGGAAGAGGAAGTCTCAGCTTGTCACTTGACCTCTGCTGTGTGACCGACCGTCCCCTGGGAGAGAGGACGGCAGAGGACGGAGCGTCTTGATGGCCTCCTGCAGCCGGCTGCGAGCTCGTCCTGGACAATGAGCAATCAGGAGTAAGTGTTGGTGATTAGGAGCACTCAGGGCAGCAGACCTGGTCTCCTCTGAACCTGCTGAACCTTCATGATGATATCAGCCTGCAGCGAGCTCCTCAGATCCTGCCTACAGACGGACCTGGAGGCGTCTGTTCAAACATTCTTTTTTGATGCATAAGCACGATGCCCGCCATCCTTTAAAGCAGTTCTTCTCAAAGTGGGGTCCTGGGACCCCTGAGGGTCCGCCAACCATAGCGTGGGGGGCCGTGAAATAATTTGAATACATTTCTAATAAATGATCAATTGTGCTGTGTCATTACAAACAGCATATCCACCATTGTTCTGATACCTACTGGTGTCTGAAGGGATATGTGAGTCTTGCTCCTGTTCATTTTCTGAAAGTGTTTCAGATCAATTAGTTGAAAAGTCTAAATGCTGTCATGTTGAGTCCACAAGGAATGAAATGACCCTCTGTTTTAAAGGATACAAGTGGGATTTACTTGATTCAAATTGAAGTGTTCTCTGTTTATCACTATGGTACAGGTCTGAAGGATTTACAATGATACGTTTTACAATACAAATAGTTCCAAGGGAAACTCAGAGTGTAAATGGTAGTAAGCATGAGCTTTAGTGATGGGAAGTTCAGCTCTTTACAGAGAGCCGGCTCTTTGGACTCGGGTCCCAAAGAAGAGCCGGCTCTTTAGACTCCCGAACAGCTCTTAATTTAGGATCTTTAGTAGCCGAATGTTTGACCTTAACTTTGAAAAAAAGAATGGTTTGTGTTGAAAAACCCTTTAACAGTGTTTTTATGAGAAGATTTATAACTGACCGATTATGTGCGTTTATTCTGTTACAAAACCATTCTCACCCTGGTTAGGGTTAGGGTTAGGGTTAGGGTTAGGGTTAGGGTTATGATTAGGATTATGATTAGGGTTAGGGTTAGGGTTATGATTAGGGTTATGATTAGGGTTATGATTAGGGTTAGGGTTAGGATTATGATTAGGGTTAGGGTTAGGGTTATGATTAGGGTTAGGGTTAGGATTAGGGTTAGGATTATGATTAGGGTTAGGGTTAGGATTATGATTAGGATTATGATTAGGGTTAGGGTTATGATTAAGGTTATGATTAGGGTTAGGGTTAGGATTAGGGTTAGGATTATGATTAGGATTATGATTAGGGTTAGGGTTAGGGTTAGGATTAGGGTTATGATTAGGGTTAGGGTTAGGGTTAGGGTTAGGATTAGGGTTAGGGTTAGGGTTAGGGTTAGGGTTAGGGTTATGATTAGGGTTAGGGTTAGGGTTAGGGTTAGGGTTAGGGTTAGGGTTAGGATTAGGGTTAGGGTTAGGGTTAGGGTTAGGGTTAGGATTAGGGTTATGATTAGGGTTAGGGTTAGGGTTAGGGTTAGGGTTATGATTAGGGTTAGGGTTAGGGTTAGGGTTATGATTAGGGTTAGGGTTAGGGTTAGGATTAGGGTTAGGGTTAGGGTTAGGGTTAGGGTTAGGGTTAGGGTTATGATTAGGGTTAGGGTTAGGGTTAGGATTAGGGTTAGGGTTATGATTAGGGTTAGGGTTAGGGTTAGGGTTAGGGTTAGGGTTATGATTAGGGTTAGGGTTAGGGTTAGGGTTAGGATTAGGGTTAGGGTTAGGGTTAGGGTTAGGGTTAGGGTTAGGGTTAGGGTTAGGATTAGGGTTATGATTAGGGTTAGGGTTAGGGTTAGGATTAGGGTTATGATTAGGGTTAGGGTTAGGGTTAGGGTTAGGGTTAGGATTAGGGTTATGATTAGGGTTAGGGTTAGGGTTAGGGTTAGGGTTAGGATTAGGGTTATGATTAGGGTTAGGGTTAGGGTTAGGGTTAGGATTAGGGTTAGGGTTAGGGTTATGATTAGGGTTAGGGTTAGGGTTAGGGTTAGGATTAGGGTTATGATTAGGGTTAGGGTTAGGGTTAGGGTTAGGGTTAGGGTTAGGGTTAGGATTAGGGTTATGATTAGGGTTAGGGTTAGGGTTAGGATTAGGGTTAGGGTTAGGGTTAGGGTTAGGGTTAGGGTTAGGGTTAGGATTAGGGTTAGGGTTAGGGTTAGGGTTAGGGTTAGGATTAGGGTTATGATTAGGGTTAGGGTTAGGGTTAGGGTTAGGGTTATGATTAGGGTTAGGGTTAGGGTTAGGGTTATGATTAGGGTTAGGGTTAGGGTTAGGATTAGGGTTAGGGTTAGGGTTAGGGTTAGGGTTAGGGTTAGGGTTAGGGTTATGATTAGGGTTAGGGTTAGGGTTAGGATTAGGGTTAGGGTTAGGGTTAGGGTTAGGGTTAGGGTTAGGGTTAGGGTTATGATTAGGGTTAGGGTTAGGGTTAGGGTTATGATTAGGGTTAGGATTATGATTAGGGTTAGGGTTAGGGTTATGATTAGGATTATGATTAGGGTTAGGGTTAGGGTTAGGGTTAGGGTTAGGGTTAGGGTTATGATTAGGGTTAGGGTTAGGGTTAGGATTAGGGTTAGGGTTATGATTAGGATTATGATTAGGGTTAGGGTTAGGGTTATGATTAGGGTTATGATTAGGGTTATGATTAGGGTTAGGGTTAGGATTATGATTAGGGTTAGGGTTAGGGTTATGATTAGGGTTAGGGTTAGGATTAGGGTTAGGATTATGATTAGGGTTAGGGTTAGGATTATGATTAGGATTATGATTAGGGTTAGGGTTAGGGTTATGATTAAGGTTATGATTAGGGTTAGGGTTAGGATTAGGGTTAGGATTATGATTAGGATTATGATTAGGGTTAGGGTTAGGGTTAGGATTAGGGTTATGATTAGGGTTAGGGTTAGGGTTAGGGTTAGGATTAGGGTTAGGGTTAGGGTTAGGGTTAGGGTTATGATTAGGGTTAGGGTTAGGGTTAGGGTTAGGGTTAGGGTTAGGGTTAGGATTAGGGTTAGGGTTAGGGTTAGGGTTAGGGTTAGGATTAGGGTTATGATTAGGGTTAGGGTTAGGGTTAGGGTTATGATTAGGGTTAGGGTTAGGGTTAGGGTTAGGGTTAGGGTTAGGGTTAGGGTTAGGGTTTGGATTAGGGTTAGGGTTAGGGTTAGGGTTAGGGTTAGGGTTAGGGTTTGGATTAGGGTTAGGGTTAGGGTTAGGGTTAGGGTTTGGATTAGGGTTAGGGTTAGGGTTAGGGTTAGGGATAGAACTGAAACTGAGCAAACAGAACCAAACTCATGCAAACAGAACCAGATCCGAACCAAACCAAACCAGAACCGAACAAGAACCGAACCAGAATCAAACCAGAACCAAACCAGAAACAAACCAGAACCAAACCAGAAACAAACCAGAACTGAACAGGAACCGAACCAGAACCAAACTTGAACAGAACCAAACCAGAACCGAACCAAAACCGATCTAGAACCGAACCAGAACCGAACAAGAACCGAACCAGAACCGAACCAGAACCAAACTTGAACCGAATCAGACCCGAACCAGGACCGAACCGAATCAGAACCGAACCGAACCGAACCAGAACCGAACATAACCAAACCAGAACCGAACCAGAACCGAACCAGAACCGAACCAAACCAGAACCAGAACCGAACCAGAACCAAACCAGAACCAAACCAGAACCAAACTTGAACCAAACTTGAACCGAACCAGAACCAAATTAGAACCGAACCAGAACCGAACCAGAACCGAACCAAACCTGAACCAGAACCGAACCAGAACCGAACCAGAACCAAACCAGAACCAAACCAGAACCGAACCAGAACCGAACCAGAACTGAACAGGAACCAAACCAGAACCAGAACCAAACCAGAACCGAACCAAACCTGAACTGAACCAGAACCAAACCAGAACTCAAGCAAACAGAACTAGAACCAAACTGGAGCAAACATTATTAATGTCCTCAGCTTGGATGGTCTGATCCGGTTTCTCCTCTCAGTGAGTATTTGCCCGGTCTTTGAGAAGAACCCTAACCCTAACCCTCTCAGAAGGAACAGATGAAGCCACGATACACAGCCTCCCCTCCATCACCTGGATCCTATATCCTCACATGTGATTGGCCGCATGGCCGCCATGCTGACCAATCAAAACAAAGTTCTGTTGTGAGCAGAGCTGGGGCTGAGCACTGAGAGAGCTAAGCAGGGAAAGGAACAAACTGGGAGCCGGCTCTCTCTGGATGTGAGCCGGCTCTTCTGATCCACTATAAAGCATCGACTCTCAGAGCCGCAGCTTTTGATCATGACACATCACTAATGTGTTTAATCTGAGTTACAATTATGAGGGGGTCCTTGGACTATGTTCTCACCTGTAAGGGGTCCCTGGCTCCAAAGAGTTTGAGAACCCCTGATTTAAACAGCCTAACAGGTGAGGTAATCCTGCTGTTAGCACCTGTAATGGTCTACCTCCATTACATGTAATGCTTTGTTGGGGCGTTAACCTGACTCATGCAGACCGCTCATCCATTTGTTTTTCACCGTTAGTACAAACGGCCCGTTTTCATCACTAATGGCTGGACGTGCGTACGGGCCCAGGTCGACGTGACATCAGAAATGAATGTCCGGCTAATATTTACAACCATCTTTAATTAGACTGGAGATAAATTTATGAGAACATTTTCACAGCAGAATAAGAAACTTCTTGAAACCCACAGCTGCTGCTGCTGCTGCTGCTGCTCGGATCAAAACTCCACAGTGGATCCAGAAATCAGTCTCTGCCGCCAGAACACCCTCACCGCTCTGTTCTGATGATAATTAGCTTCTGCTTTAAAATCCAGAGCATATCTGCCGTCTTCAAATATCTGAAAACAACAGTGTTGTAATCAAAACGGCTTCAGTGTTGAAGCAGACGCAGCGATTACCATATGGTGACAGCAGAGCGCACAAAGACGTTCCCAGGCTTTGACGGTAAAAAACAGAGGACGCCATTGATGCTGCTGTGAATGCGATGCGCCCGTAATATGCTGCATATGTTTCTCATCCCGGTGCAACTCTACAGGATTAAGCCTGCAAAGCCAGACACACACACACAGACACACACACACACACACAGATAAATACACGCAGAGACTACGGCCTCACGAATCTCAGGGTCCCCCTAATCATGTTCCTACCATGGGTGCCCCTCTCTTCATTAAAACTCAGACAAGAAAAGGGGGTGCAGACGGGAGCAGGGTGCCAATGAAAGGCTGCTGAGACCGAGTCCTCCAGCCTGTCTGGTTAGGAGTGTGGGAGCGTGTGTGACGGTGTGTGTTTCTGGGAGCAGGGGGGTTGTATGGGAATTGACTCTGGTATTAAACTGATTGAGAGACAGCCACCCGCTCTCCTCCCCCGGCCTGCAGGACGGGACCGAGGAGAGGAGAGGCGAGGGAGCCGCCGACTTCCACCGCAGCAATTTGCTGTCTGGGTGGCACAAAGGAGAGGTCAGAGGTCAAATAAGTGCAGTGACATGGGGGGGTGCTTTCTCATGATAATGCTGCCACAAACAACTCTGTGTCATTCCAGGGATGTCAGAGGAGAAGTTTATGAATTCTGATGCTCTGGGGGAAGAATGACGTCTCAGAGGAATACATGGAAATAAAAAAAAGGAGCGTTACGCTGAATTTAAGAAGTGTGAATCACAGACAAACATCCTGCAGACCAGCCGCTCTGACACACATGTTCAAAACATCACACTCTGACACATCCTGTCCTGAGAGTCAGATTCTTATCTTCCTAGTTTGATGTCTTAACCTGACTTCAACATGCACTTACTTCAGAGGAGCATAAATTAAGAGCATGCATTGTGCATTGTTTGCAGAACACACTCCAAAGAGAGCACACAACAACGTTACATAAGGTCAACACGGCTCTGCAGCGTCTGTTTGACATGTTATTCCTCATCCTTCAAACTGAATGCAGACGTCTGGATGGAACGTCAAGCATTTAACAAGTTCTTCAAATCCACAAGATGTTCAAGTGCTGTCAAAGTGGCATGATTTGCATGAGCCCTTCAAAATAAAATCACAAGTTAAAGCTCCAGTAGGGGATTTTAATGTGGTTTAAAACAGACGGAAATATGCAGATATAGCTCATGAGAGCACAGCAAAGATTCATGATTAGTGATGCATTTAAAGACAGCAGGATGCCACATGTGCTGGACAAAATCAGCACAGATACAAGAGGTATTATTTGGTCCACAGGGGGCGCCAAAATCCAAACAACCTGAATGCAAAGATGTCTGGATGGACCGTCAAGCATTCAACAAGTTAGTCTAATTCACAAGATGTTCAAGTGCTGTCAAAGTGGCATGATTTGCATGAGCCCTTCAAAATAAAATCACAAGTTAAAGCTCCAGTAGGGGATTTTAATCTGGTTTAAAACAGGCTGGATTTAACGGGGATGTTTTTTTTTACTTTTTCCACAGCAAAGATTCATGATTAGTGATGCATTTGACGTTTAAAGAAAGCAGGATGCCACATGTGCAAGGACAAGATCAGCACAGATACAAGAGGTTTTATTTGGTCCACTGGGGGCGCCAAAATCAAAACAACCTGAATGCAAAGATGTCTGGATTGACCGTCAAGCATTCAACAAGTTAGTCTAATTCACAAGATGTTCAAGTGCTGTCAAAGTGGAATTATTTGCATGAGCCCTTCAAAATAAAATCACAAGTTAAAGCTCCAGTAGGGGATTTTAATCTGGTTTAAAACAGGCTGGATTTAACAGTCTCATTGGATGTTTTTTTTTTACTTTTTCCACAGCAAAGATTCATGATTCATGATGCATTTGACATTTAAAGACAGCAGGATGAGATTCTTGGATGAGATCAGCAAAGAGACAGGATTTATTATTTTGTCCACAGGGGGCGCCAAAATCAACACAAACTGACGGTTCCTCACAGGAGCTTCAAAGTGCTGCAGCACCTGCAAACTCTGATGAACAAAAGTCTTTGTCAGAGCTTTCAGGAAACCTCTTCCTCAACCAGCCAAGTGATGACAGGGCAGATTTAAGACATCTACAAATTAGAAAGTTAAGAAAGCAGGACATCACTGCTGGAGTTCTCATATACAGATCAACCTGAAGGACCACTTTCATAAAGGTTTACCTTGTTTTTTGAATCTTCTATGTGAAGCTGGCGGCCTTTGACCGGCTGCAGGCTGCAGAGCTCAAACACAAGCTATCTATAGTATTTCACAGAAGCAGTGTTACTATCTGACCTTTGATTGATTGATAAGGTTTATTTTGGTCTGCATCAACAACCAACACGTCCCTCCATAACATAGGAGCCATGTAAATATTTCAAATAAAAGCAAAAAACAAAACAATCACAGAGGGATTCATCAAGAAAATATATAGAGAGTCCAGCTTATACAGACACACACATATCGATCTGTACATGCATACATACACAAGTACATTCATGCATACATATAAACATGCATACACATCCACATATATTTTAGCCAAGTCCATGCTGACCGAAAAATGTGTATTCAAAATAAATGCATGTGAACCCAAAATGAACACCACAAAAAAAGAAGCAACTAAGTCATCTTTCTTCCAACAGGAGGTGTGGATGGCAGCCTCACACACACACTCACCCACTCACACTCACACTCACAGCCGGCCTCTCGTCTGAGGCTGGCTCCCCTCACGAAGAGGCCGAGGGATCAGACCTGTCTGAGAGGCAACAAGCCGACAGCAGCTCCTTCAACCATCCTCTGAGAGGCCAGAGAGAGAGAGAGAGAGACGGAGAGGAAGAGAGGAAGAGAGGAAGAGAGAGGCCCCTGCACACGCTGCAATCCCATAGCTGTCTGCATGAAGAGGCCGTCTGAATGCAGGAGAGGAGCCGGCTCAGGTCTCAGCGCTTTGAGGACGTCTGAGCCGTCGACATTCTGCCCTCCAGTAAACGGAGTACTCACTCTGACTGCAGGTGTGTTTGATGCATGAAGCTCCACCTGATGGAGGAGACTCTGGGGGAACAGCAGGGACTCAGATTCCTGAAAAACAAGAAGAAGACATGGAGATAAATATGTAGCGTGATTTGTCTTTGTCAGTCTGAGGTAAAAACACAAAAACTATTAATGTACCAGCTCTTTCAATAGAAGGAGGATGAATAAACACTCAAACACCCTCTGTAAAACACTCATACTGTCACACTTTATCATCTGTTCAGGCTCAGCAGGTGTGATAGGCTGATATAAAACCTGTACATGCAGACTAGCAGTTATATTTAGAAGGAGCTCAGCCAGACGAGAGTCACACAGGTGAGAAATAAAAGAAGAAGAAGCTCACACCCTCATGTGTTCACGGTGCAAACCACACAAGCAGAAGCTTCAGAGATGGCAGGTTAACCATGCAAACATAAGAGGAGATCACATGTAGACATTAGAGTCCACACTACGACCATGTGCATGTGCAAAATGAGTAAACTCAGAAGAAGGAAGAAGAAAAACTTGTGCACAGATAGAGAGATGGTGCTGACCCGTCCTCTGTGGAGGAAGTGAGTTTTAGCCGTCTGAGTTAAGCACCATATATGCAGTCTGTAAAAACCCTACTGTCCTGTGAAGGGACATCCTGGGCCTTCTAATGATGTCTCACTTGTGGGGACAAGAACTTTCTTTTCAAAATAGCTGCAATCTCAACTTCCACATTTTATGGCACCAAAGGAGGGAAGGGATCTTTTATTTGTTGTTGCAGATATCATGTTTCTCTTGCTAATAATTGAATTGATTCTTCAATGTTAGAGTCTTAACCTCAGTTTAGTAAGATTTCACAAATGTACAGTCATTTTAACCCTTTCAAAACATGACTTTTATTCAGTGTCCTTTGGAGTGGACAGCAGGACTAAATACAACAATTTCTACACTCCAGGAAGCAGAGCTGAGTGAGGCTGAGGATTTTACCTACACACACACACTCACACACACATACATCAGTTAAAAGCTTGATTTAGGTGACTATCAAGGGTTGAGGATGCAGTTTAAAATGATATGTTAATGTTCTGATGTGTTCCCACCATGCAAGGGTCTTAATGTTCATGAAATGACCAGAAATCTTAACAGAAAAACACAAATCCATAAAATGATATAATAACATTCTGTGTCTCATCAAGACCTGAAGTCCACTACGAGGGACAGATGATCAAAGTTAAATAAACAACATTATTGGATTGCTGTAATATGTTTCTTTCAACCACAATATTATCTAGAAAAAAGAATAACATCCAAACCTTTTTTCTTCTGGGTCTCAGGAGGTTGAGAAGGTCGTCGGTTTCATTCATAAGAATGAGGAAATTCATCCTTTTATTTAAGATGTGTCTCAGCTTCTTTTCTTAGCCTCCACGTGCTGCTACTCCCAACATGTTCTGATTGTTTTAAGATAAAATGTTTGGTCCCTTCTTGAAGAGAAAGCTTGGAGAGTAAAATTTAAAACCCACGCTCCTGCTGTTCTTCTTGTAGCTCTCTTTTTGTTCAACATGTGGTTAAAAACTTCTCCTCTCAGTGTCTGAAAGCTTCTCCACAATCCTGCTCACACTCCAGAAGCTAACAAACACCAACCTGCAGCAGATCACTCCTTTCTTTGGTCCTCATCCTGCAGACATGTTTGTTCATTTTGAGGTGGTGTGTCTTCCTCGAGAAGCCTCATGCTCAGGTGAGTTACATCAGGTACAGCATGACTGTGTCGCTGCCCCCTGCTAGATCGGGGTGGGACTGCTTGAACCTGAAGAAAAAACACTGACAGTGTGTTCCCTGTCATTCCTTTTACTCTGAGACATTTCCATCCATCTTTATTTTATCATAACAGAAAGAACTGTCTGCAACTTCTCTCTGTGACGGTTTGTAAGAACAGGAAGCAGAGGAAGGACCCGAATGCAGAGGAGAGCAGGCAGGCTGATGCTTTTAACTTCATTTATATTTTATTAGAAAGCTTGAAAGCATCAAAGACATCATGCACATGTTTCTGAGTGTGATGTAACGTAACTGATGTGATGTTTTAATGAGAATAAAAATAAGGAGAGTGGTCTGAGTGATTTCAAACACAGCATCTAGAGGCAGTTAGTGGTACTGCAGCCAGATTTTACCATCTGGAGCAAGAAGACTTTCATGTTTAACATTAAACTGCATGCTTTACTTTAAAAGAGCAGAGTGTTGGGTTTAGTAGAATCCTCAAATGAAGGTTACAGATTAAATGCGATCACTCCTCCATAAGCCCGGCCTCCTGAAAGCCTGCAGAGCCTACATGAGCCTTTAAAAGACTTAAAAAAGGAACCCAAGGAGCGACAGCTTTGTTTGTTGAAGAGGACCCTCTCCCTGTCAGAATAAAAAGCTCTTACAGGAACGATTACATATATCTTTCTTATGTAATTCTTACTATACATTTATGAAAACAAATCATGAAAATGGTTTTTAATTTATCTGCAAATATCCCCAGAAATCCTCCACACTTGTCTCCAGGCAGAGAGAACACACTCCTCTGCACCTGTTGATAGATTTACTGAACACTCAAGTTAATTCAATCAAAGCAGGAGCTTCACTTTTTACTGAAACTAAACTTTTTTTTCTTGTTTTGAATTTTATAATTTATGTTTTTATTGAAACAGAAAGTTTAAAATGTTAGATCTTAGGAGAATAGACAGGCTAGCTGGAACAAAATTATTTTATTACAACAGGAATAATTAAAACTGTTATCCAAACAAAAGAAGAAGAAGAAGAAGAAGAAGAAGAAGAAGAAGAAGAAGAAGAAGAAGAAGAAGAAGAAGAAGAAGAAGGAGAAGAAGAAGAAGAATTATTATTATTATTATTATTATTATTAATAATAATAATAATAATAATAATAATAATAATAATAATAACTCAATAATAAGTTCTGTTCCGTCTTTTTGCACTGTATGTGGATTTCAGAGCTGTAAGCACTTCCTCATGTTGTGTTCTGAAGTGTTTTTATTATATCTTTTATGTTTGAAATTATTTTCTTTGAATTTTCTTAATTAATTAATTAATTAATGTATTAATATTTATGTTATTTAATTTATTTCCCTGTCTTTGCAGGGGTCAGTGTGTCTGGTGTCTGGTCTGTCTTTGAATGTCCTTTAAGACTTTAAAGTAGCTTGCAGGCCTTAAGCACGTGATGCCGTGCATGCTGCATCATTTTAAGGGCCTAAATGTATGAAAAGGAAAACCTGAAGAAATATAGAAACGTATTATTTTTAAAATAAATATATTATTATTATTATCATTATTATTATTATTATTATTATTGTTGTTGTTATTAAAACCTACAGTAGCCCACATGTCTTGGTCCAACAGATCTCCAGTGCAGCCAGTCAGTGTCACAGTAACCGTCAGTTCATATCCTCAGATTCATTTAGACCTAATCACACCTCAGACCGTGAACTCCTCTATTAATCAGCTGAGACACTCGGGCCTGCTCCTGATGGAGGGATCAGGTCTGCAGGTTTTCAGGGGGTTTTGTTTACGCATGTAGTCCAGGTTTGGTTCGACGTCCATAAATCTGCTTGAGAGCCACGCTGTGCTCTTCTGTGTGAGAGTTAGTTCCAAACCCTGTGAGGCCTCCAGAGCCTGATCCATAAAACACACCCGGGGTTACAGAGCGCGCAGCTCGGTGCGTAAAACTTCATTACTCTGGAGTGTTAGCGAGGTTCTCACTCTGAGGGAGGATCTCAGTCTGACAGAAATCCAGCACCAGGCTCAGATCACAGATAACAGCTTCCAGGAAGACTTTAAAAACGAAATCACTGACTGAACTTTAATCTTTCGTTTCAGTCTTTGTTTTAAAAACACATTTATTCGATCTGCGTCTTTAAAAATGAAGCACGCGTAAAATGTGCCAGATTATTATATTTAAAAAACACTTTAAAAATTAAATATAATCCCTCAAATAAGTTGTTTTATTTTTAACTTTATTTTTCTAGAAAGGCCTCAATAACATACATTTATTTATTTATAACAGATGCTGTTTTAAGCTTTATTTTAAGCTTTAGAAATAAAAGTTCAAATTTAAATTCTGGTAAAAAAAAGAGGAAGATTTAAAATAATTACTGAATGAATAACTTTCTCGTTTCAGCTGCATGTTCAGTCTTTGCTCTTATTTTTTAAAATTCAACTAAAGGTGCATTAAAACAATTTTGAAAAAGAAACACACTTGCAAATGTAATTTTTCTGCACTTTTAATCATTTAAAAAAACTAAAATAATCGAAAAGTATTTAAGATAATAAAATAAATGTATTCTGTTTAAGCAACCTTAATAAATATGATTTAATCCAGTGAATTAAGTCCTAATCTGAGTGCAGTTATTAAATGTTAGCAGGCAGGATTATATGTGACCATTAAGGTGCTGAAAAGTGTCTTTTTAATGATGCTGCATGTAGAAACGGGCTCCTGAGTCTGTGTGTATAACACGAAAAAGGCGGATTGAACCTCCCTACATATTTCATATGACGTAGTGGCTGCAAGGATAAAAAAAAACAGTGTTTTAAATGTTTGTATTTACATATTTAATTATAAAACAGGCAGGAGGCCTCGGATCTTGGTGGTGCAGGGTCTCTCTCTCTCTCTCTCTCTCTCTCTCTCTCTCTCTCTCTCTCTCCCTCTCTCCCTCTCTCTCTCTCTCTCTCTCTCCCTCTCTCTTGTCTGCTGAGGGGTGTCTAATCAGGGGAGACAAGCGGCTGACGGAGTGACGATGCTTAATTGGCATGGAGTCGTGGGAACGCGTAAACAAACAGCTGCCATTTTCATTTTGCAACCCCCCCTCCTCCTCCTCCCTCTCTCTTTCTCCCCCTTTCTCTCCCTCTCTCTCTGTCTTCCCTCCCTTCCTCAAGAATAAAAGGAGAAGTGGAACAGCAACCTGGCAGCTGCAGGGAGGCTGAACTGAAGGAAGGAGAAGAGTAGAAGAAGAAGAGGAGAAGAAGAAGAGGAGGAGGCCCACATTGGAGATTAGCCTCCTTTAATCCGCCCCTCCTCCTCCTCTTCTTCCTCCAGTGATGGGAGGATATATACCTCCTGAAAAATGTCCTCTTCACATAAAGGAGGACACATTTCTGAGATAAGCCGTGCGTGAGATTATCCCTCTCTTATTCAGACGCAGATCTGATGAAAGATCTCTGAAATGATCAAGTTCTCATCACACGATGAAGAGGATCTGTTAAATTCATTATTATTAAGACTGGTCCTTCATCTCTGACTCATTTCAATATCTGGATTCTCTCTGACTCTCATAGATAAATAACGTACACGTCTAAAAGAAGTTCCCACAGTAAGAACACAAACTGTTAGTACTTTTTATCCTCCTCAAAAGAAAACGTCCCTTTTTTTAATCTCCTGTGAAAACATGTTCTTATTTAGTGTCCTACTTTCCTCACTAATGCACTTTATGAATGAGTGATTTATTTAAAGATCTATTCACCAGATGGAGAACACTCTGAGTCTGAAGACACACATTCACTCTGCTGGTGTTGATGTTTGTTTTTGATGAAGACTTTAAAAATTGAAAGAAGCAGAAAATGAAAAGTCTTGAGTTTCTCCTCAGGCTCGCTCAGTTAGTGTGGATCTCTGCAGCCTTTCATCCCCTCCTTTATATGATACCAGCATGTCATATCCAACATTTAAATCCCTGCATGTGTTATAAAACCAGTCCACAAACAATAGACTTAAGCCCTGATTGAAAAGAAGATTAATTATGTCTTTTAAAGTTGCATGTCTCCTGGTTGGCTCTTGTGGTTAAGGTGAATAAATCAGCTGATCACTGAGGATCACAGGAGATCTGATCTGACATTTTTCCTTCAAAGCTGGACAAACAGTGAAGCTCAGAACAGGCACATGATGTACAGAGTTAAATCTATGGATGAGAGAGACTCAGATCTTCTTTTCAAGAGACAGAAGCTGAATGTTTTAAGATGATCTCTCACTCAGCCAGCTTCATTCTCTTGCTTTTAACTTCCTTTAATTGTTGTGTCTTTCTTATTTTGGTTTCAACCGGGACCCGGGAACAACATTTTGTTCCAACCCTTGTGACAGCATGACAACCTTGAATCCTTGAATCCTGACTCGTCTGTCTGGCTCATGCACGTGCAGAATGCTGCAGATTGTGTCCTCACCTGGAGGGATGCTGTGCAGCAACATGCACCTTCAGTCTGTGAACATGTACTTCCATTGTTCACCTTTTCTTCCTGTCTTATATGAAACTAAACTTTGCAGTGACTTCACTTTGGTTTGCATGTACCTGTTGCCTCTTTTACTTCTCCTGGTACGGATGATTCAACCTTGAAAGTTTCTGAAAGTTGCTAAATTATTTAAAAAGATGCATGTGCATAAAAAGTCCTCCCTCCATGTTAACTTCTGCAGGAGACTTACTTCCATCGAGTGCTGGAAGAAGATCCTTTATTTGAATAAAAATGGGCAATGCAAATATTACTTCTCTGCAAGTAAGGGTCTGTAAACTCTAAATCTAGAGTAAATACGGATTCAAGAATAGTTCACAGTCCTTACAGAGCTTGTTCATGCATGCAAGAAGCACAGTCGTGTACTCAAGTCCCACGAATAACAATAGAAATGATGCAAAAGCAGTGTAGGACAACAGCAGAGAACAGCATGGATGTCTGAAAGAGGTTCACACAGATCATCTTCACTCTTCTCGTCTTCTTCAACTTCACCTTCTCCTGTTGTCACTCTTCCAGCTTTGCTCCGCTTGCATGTTACAAACCTCACCTGTTTGCTTCCTGGAGGTGAATTTTCTCCAATCAGCTCACTCTGACTTCTTGCAGAAGTTTTGCCAGGATGCCTGCAGGAGAAACTCTGGAGAAAGTCGGGTGAAGAGGACAAGAGCACCAGGGCGCTGGTGGCTTATCGGTCTAAGTGCCCCACATACAGGGCCATAGTCCTCATCGCAAGGGCCCGGCTTGACTCCCGGCCGTGACCATGTCCTGCAAGTCTTCCCCGCTCTCTGCTCCCCACATTTCCTGCACCAAGGAGTCTGCAGTGGGCGATGTGTTTAAGGTGTATCAACAACGAGAAACTGTGGTCAGCTGCTGTTTGCATTTGCATATCGATCTCACACCAAATAGAGAGTTTAAATGATGCACATGTGTAAAATGTCGCTCTAACAACATGCAACTTTATGCCAAAACTCTTCCCTGAGGTGCTTTTCCTTTGCAAGAGATGTGCACTATCATTGTGAGACGGTGCACCTGACAGGGACGGAGCAAAGTGACTACTGGGTGAAGTATTCAGGAGATGATGCACCAGGGATTTCATCCTGTTAAGGTGTCTGCAGAGAAATCTAGTCTGCTGATCAGCCTGACTGACTAAAGGAAGAGAAGCTGTTAGCTGTCTTTACTCTGCTCTTGAAGAAGTTCATTGGTTCGGTGAGGGAGGTGTGCTTGAAATGGAGCCCAATCACCGAGCGACCCCCTCCTGCATGAAGACAATGATAGGTGGGATGAAGGAGGAGGAGGACGAGGAGGAGGAGGGGGGGCGAGCGAGCGGCTCCCTGCTCAGCTGGACAGATTTAAGCCTTCCAGGAACCTTTGATATGTTTCTTTGAGTGACGGGGTTTTTGTTTCTCCGAGTGGTATAATTGGGTTGTGCAGCGGCGAGGGGACACCTCTGCAGAGCCACAAATTACATCATTTGCAGAGTTGTGTTGCAGACGACGTGCTGGTGTTTGGAGGGAGGAGGAGGAGGAGAAGAAGAAAGCAGCACGGCCACAATTGGGCCAATGAAGCATATCACGCGCATTCACTTTGCATTCGCCACTTCCTTCAAGACTTTTCTTTCTTTGATTTCTTTGCGGCTCGGCGGCGCTCCTCACATGCTAATAATAGACTTGTCCATCAACTGTCCCCTCCCTCCGAGTTAATTGGCGCTGAGCAAAGAGAGCCAGCGTCGCTCTGAAGCCAGGCCATCATTAGATCAGTGGATGCTCACCATCCACGTCTCACACACACCCCTCTGATGTGCACACACTCGCCCCACCTGCTCTCTCAGCACGCCCCCCCCACCCCTCCTACAGAGCGGACCCTCCCTTTAATCGTACCGTGGTGTTGGCCCCGAGGGGCTCCAGAAGGCCGGACTGCCTCCTTTCAGATCTACGCCTCAGAGGCCGCCATGATCCGTTTGTGACTCCATCACTCTCCGCCCCGTCCACTGACCTCCTGCTCAAACCTGGTGATTAGATTTATCTGCACAATGTTTGTTTATTTAAGGTCCTTAAAGTCTCAGGATTAAAAACACTTTATCCTTGAGTAAAGCGTCATTCTTACAGATTCTTTTGCTCTTCTCTGTCCTGTCTGCTTCAAATTAAAACACAGGCTTCCCTCAGAGAAGCATTAATCTGATTTAATTCATCTTGACACATAGAAGCAGAACTCAAGAGGATGACGAGCAACAAATGGTTTCAAAATCTGTCTGAATCTCCCATCGCCTTCAAAATAAAAGACACACCAACCTGAGGGTTACACTTTCTAAAAACTGTGTGGGATATGTTCCCCTTTTTTTCCTTCTTTCTTTTCTGCCTGTCTTAATTCAGAACCCGGACCATAAATGACCTGATAACTACATTTTCAAAAGACAGAAATAAAACAGAAATGCACGATTCGGCCTCACAGGTTTGATAACTTTGTGTCTTTAAGTTTGTAGAAATGAAGGAGGAAGTTAAGATGACCAAAAGGCCGAAGCTGGATCAGATTCAGGGATTAAATCCTGCAACAACCTACACCTCAAAAAACAAAGAAACTCCCCCCATTAAAACAAGAATTTTGCAAAATGATTTATTTTGGCGCCTTGTGTGAGTCTGCATTATTTTAATATTTTCCACGCTCACCTATCCTTTTAAAACCACACAAAACAAAGAGTTCTTCGGCCTCCTGAGGCCTCTAATCCAGTGACTCAGGACAGGTAATGTGTTGAAATCATACCTGGAATTACAGAAACAATTAATGCCTCCAAACATGAAACAAACAGCCGAGTGTAACACAGGAAGGGGATGTTTGAGTGAGGAAAGATGTGAATTAACAACAATCAGGAGAAACAAAACCAAGAGGGAAGAAAGAAAGGTCTTTAGAGTGATGGAGAAACAAAGCTTCATGCATGAGTCCTGGACCGTCTCTGAACAATCACGTCCACAAGTTGCACGTTGGACGTTGGACGTTTTCCTAACTGCTGTGAACATGTTTGATTAAAGGGAGAGGAAGTCTGGGTGGATCAGAAAAAAAAAGGGGGGGCATGAACAGTTTGGCAGGAAAAAAGAAAAGGGTTCCTCACGTCTTTGTGAAGAGGAAAGACAGAAGCAGACTTTTATTTTTATTTATTGTATTTTTGGGGCATTTTCACCTTTATGGATAGGACAGCTGAAGAGAGACAAGAGAGAAATATTGGGGAGGACATGCAGTAAATGGTCAAGGCTGGAATCAAACCTGTGACCTCTAGGAAGAGGACTACAGCTTCTGTATGTGGGGCACTTAGACCACTAGGCCACCAGCGCCCCGACAGAAGCAGATTTGTAACGTTTGAAACAAACAGCAGCGTTCAAAATGGATAGGTTTTCTTCTTCGGTTGCAGCTGAAAGTCCAGCATTTGAAGGTGTGAGAGCAGATTAGTTGGATTAATGTGCAAAACAATGGACGACGTGTTTCCACCCTCTCCTGTCATGCAAAAGTGAAGACAAAACATCCCTGTATGATCGTGCTGCAGCTTTTCAGAGCGAGAGATCAGGACGGATGTAAAGAAAAGGAGTGTTGAGGTTCACGCATGAGTCCTGGACCGTCTGTGTACAATCACGTCCACAAGTTGCACATTGGAGAGTGGACGTTTTCCCAACTGCTGTGAACATGTTTGATTAAAGGGAGAGGAAGTCTGGGTGGATCAGAAACAAAAGGGGGGGCATTAACAGTTTGGCACACGTCGAGGAAAAAGAAAAGGCCTCCTCTTGTCTTTGTGAAGAGGAAAGACAGAAGCAGACTTTTATTTTTATTTATTGTATTTTTTGGGCATTTTCTCCTTTATGGATAGGACAGCTGAAGAGAGACAGGAAATTTAGGGAGCAGAGAGACGGGGAGGACATGCAGTAAATGGTCAAGGCTGGAATCAAACCTGTGACCTCTGGGAAGAGGACTACAGCCTCTGTATGTGGGGCGCTTAGACCACTTGGCCACCAGATTTGTAACGTTTGAAACAAACAGCAGCGTTCAAAATCGATAGGTTCTCTTCTTCGGTTGCAGCTGAAAGTCCAGCATTTGAAGGTGTGAGAGCAGATTAGTTTGATTCATGTGCAAAACGATGGCCGACGTTATTCCACCTTCTCCTGTCATGCAAAAGTGAAGACAAAACATCCCTGTATCATCGTGCTGCAGCTTTTCAGAGCAAGAGATCAGGATGGATGTAAAGAAAAGGAGTGTAGAGGTTCACGCATGAGTCCTGGACCGTCTGTGAACAATCCCGTCCACAAGTTGCACATTGGACGTTTCATGTTGGATGTTTTCCCAACTGCTGTGAACATGTTTGATTAAAGGGAGAGGAAGTCTGGGTGGATCAGAAACAAAAGGGGGGACATTAACAGTTTGGCACACGTCGAGGAAAAAGAAAAGGCCTCCTGAAAGTCCAGCACTGAAGGTCTGAACCTTTTGGAGGTGTGAGAGCAGATTAGGTTAGTTTGATTCATGTGCACAAAGATGGATGACGTGTCTCCATCTCTTCCTGTCATGCAAAAGTGAAGACAAAACATCCCTGTATCATCGTGCTGCAGCTTCTTGGAGTGAGAGATCAGGACAGGTGTACGTGGAAAGGAGTTCACAGAGTCGGTCACATGATTCAGACGCTGTTGATTTATTTCTCTAAGTTCATGCAGAGATGATTCTTTTCTTTCTTTCCTTTCTCACTTCACCAAACACAGATTATCAGAAATGATCTTTACGTTGTGAAATATTAGTGTGAGCTTTGTGAGCCTGCAGCAGCTGGACACTGGTGCACACACACACACACACACACACACACACACACACACACGTGCATGCATGCATGGTTCAGTGTGCAGAGGCGGATAAATGTGTCCTTTTTGGAGTTTGTTTCTGTGTGTGCAGCGTTCAAACACAAAACGCCGCCTCATGCCCTCCGTGCCCCTCGGCCCCCTCCTCCTCCTCCTCCTCTTCGCTGGCAGCTCTCCCGTGATGCCCCTGCCCCCGGCTTCCTGCCTCTAATGGCCGTCTCTGTGTGCCATCTCGGGAAGCCTGACATCCCCTCCAGAGGCAGAGGGCCCGCCGTTAATGGAAGCCATTGATGGGCGAAGAAAGGCTTCTTTGTGGCGCCGGGGGCAGGCGTGGGCACCCGTTTGCTCACACACAGCTTCCCCTCCGCACACACTGGGCCGGCCGCTCAGAACTGCGTGCCAACAGCGGAGATCGAGAGACAGGAGCTGCAAAGTGCCCCCTTACCGGGGAAATGGCAGCGAGGGATGGGTAGCGAGGGGGAGAAGGAGGGTGGGTGGGTGAGAAAGAAAGGGAGGGTGAAAACGACAGAGTTGGCAGAGAGGAGGGGCGAAAAAGAAAGGCCGAGAAAGAGCAGGAGAGATTAACCGAATAAGACAAATTCAATTGGTGCATAGGAGGGACGGATAAAAAAAAGGGACGTGAAGGAAATGGGGGTACAAACCTCGCAACCAAACACAGAGCGCGAGAGAAAAGGCGCCCAGAGAAAAGGGAAATTGAGCAGCAAAAACAAAGAAACGGAGGTGGGGATCGCCCACGTCAATGAAGCTGGGTGGCCCTGCAGGAGAAAGAAACGGTGGCAGGGTGCTGGAGGTCTCCCTCTGCCACTGTACGGCCTGTCAGCCTCTCGCTGGCTCACTCCCCTCTCGGTGATTTATAACACCTGAATTGTTCTCCTTTAACAGAGTGGTGAATGGGAGAAAAGAGGGGGAGCTGCCCGCATGCCAAACAGGGCCGCGGTTATTGATAACCAAACAGATGTGTCCAGTTTGGAATGAACATCTGACGCTAAATCTGGGCTAACGGTTTTTGTTGTCAGGGAGTTACTGTACGCTGGCAGCCGGGCGCTCAATAGAGACGCCGGGTTATTGTGTGTGATGCTGTTTTCATTCAAGCTGCTGCTTCCTGGCGCCGGGCTTCCCAGGTGACGTCTCTTCTTCTTCTTCTTCTTCTCCTTCTTCTTCTGCGCTTTGTTGGCTGTGAAAAGGCTGCATCAGAAATCCCAAACATCCTCATTACATTCATTTAATCACACCTCAGCTCTGAATGCACATTTAGAGGCTTATGTGCAGAAGAAGAAGAAGAAGAAGAAGAAGAAAAGACAAAAGGGAGCTGTTGTGCACGTCTGAGCGTGCTCGGGCTCGGCTCGACTCGACGTCGCCACCTACTGGCTCGCCATTCAACCTGTCGGGGCCACCTCGTGTCTCCCCGCTGTGCAGCACGCCGCCTCCTGCATTGTTCGGGCCCCGCTAATTCATCCCAGCATCCCTTCTGCTGCTAATTTTCCAACCACTGGCAGCGTGCCATGGCCGGAAGTCGCTGCCATGCAACCCCTTGCGCCGTGTATCCCTGCGCCACCGTGGGAGAGCGGGGGGAGAAAGTAGTGCCATATTTGTCCCAGTATGTCATCTGTTTAACACGCCTGATTGGCTTTCACACCGTCGCCTCCTAATTAATATGCGGCGGCCCCTCGCCCCGCCTCCGCTCGCCATGCACTAAGACAAAAGCGTATTGTGTGAGCACCTCCTGTTTTAATTACGCTCAAAAGGGAGCCGTGCAAGGGCTTTTTCTCTGTGTGTGTGTGTGTGTGTGTGTGTGCTTCATTTATGAATGCATGAGCAATGACTCTGTGTGTGTGTGTGTGTGTAGTCCACGAAAATGTACGATGTGCACTGAGGGATTCATAAAACGAGCACATTCATCGTCATGTCATCCTGCACGTATGCCCCTGTGTGTGCGTGTGTGTGCGTGTGTGTGTGTGTGTGTGTGTGTCCTTAAACAAGAAGAATTGCCACAGCGAGGGGAGGAGCTGCTGTCGTCCTATCCCACCGGAGAGAGAGAGAGAGAGAGAGAGAGAGAGAAAAGTGTTGTTGCTTGTTGCCTTTATGCAAATTGGCATCCGATGAAGGTTTTTTGGGCGAGCCACAAAGAGGGTTTGTGGTCGCAGCGCGGGGGGAGAATGGGAGAGGTTAGGAGGGGTTATGGGGAAAAGACAGGGACTAAATTCCCATCGGCGTACCAAGAGACATCATGTAGCATTCCTCTCTTCCTCTCCCCTCTTTTCATCCCTCTCTTCCTCACATCTATGACCCGGTTATTAATTTGCTTGAGATTAGTTTGCTCGTTAATTAACGCATGCCCCCCATCTTTTTCCTCTCGCCCGTCTCTTTCTCCGGCGATTGTATCAGCTTCGGAGTTTTTCTTTTTTTTTCCTCTGTCTTTTATCAGTTGCTTTCTTTTCTGTCTTTTTCACTGATGAGAATGAGGTAATGTGCAGCATGAGGGGAGAAAGAGAAGAGGACTGGGTGGGTCCCCCATCGCTCCTTTTCAAACGCAGATGAAAAGCTCAACGACTGAATGTGACGTTAGGAGTTGTTGAATAAATTCATAATTTTAATGCTGAATGTGAGCCAAAGATCTGGGTTCATTCACAGCTTTCAGACTTATTCTAGAGCAGACGAGTCCTCAGAGATTTAAAGTCTGGAATAGTCACACTTTGAATCCGTCTTTCCTTTCTGCAGGAGTCAAATCAGTTTCTGTTGGTCGGTCATATGAAGACACCTGATGCTGTGAGGTTCAAGACTTCTGCTCACACCTCTTCTGAGTGACTTCAAGAGAAAGTGTGATCTTCATGGTTGTAGATCTGACTCGGCCAGTTTGATATCAGAGCTCAGAGGGGAGCAGGAAGGTGGCGCAATGTCATGCAGGGTCTCCAAGAAGTATAATCGACTGGTGTTTCAACAGGCATTAGCTGAATGAAGGAAAGTGCAGCAAACATTTCACTTAGAACTCTTCCATCCATCCATTATCTTGACCAATGGAGCCAATCCCAGCTGACTTCAGGCTGAAGGCAGGGTACATCCTGGACAGGCCACCAACCCATCACAGGGCGAACATGGAGAGACAGACAACCATTCACGCACACACTCATACCTACGGGCAATTTTGAGTGACCAATTAACCTGATGAGCATGTTTTTGGACTGTGGGAGGAAGTACCCGGAGAGAACCCTTGCATGCACAGGGAGAACATGCAAACTCCACACAGAAAGGCGCTGCCTGACAGGGGACTCGAAGCAGGAACCTTCTTGCTGTGAGGCAACAGCGCTACCCACTGCACCACCGTGCAGCCCCCAACACTCTTATTTCTGTCACCTCTTAAGATTCCTCTTAAAGAGATGGCTCTGTTTATGAAGTGTGGGGTATGAGGTACTTGCAGTAGTAAGAGGATCCCTGTCAGCTCGACATCTTTTTGATGAGAAACCGGCTGAAGAACCAAAACGGCAGCTAGGCTATGAGCCGTTGCAGACGGGGTCGGCTTACACTAACGTAGGTTTGAGTATACGCTCTATCTGCAGAACTTGCAGCAATTAATTTTTTTTGATGGAGAACCACTTTGTCAGAAGAGTCATGAGTTTAAGAGGAGGGATGACAGGCTGCAAAAGGACTAGGGTTAGTATCAAACCGGATTTGCTGCAAGGACTGAGGCCTCAATGAATGACAGCCGAATTCCACCAAATCCGTCCCAGCACCAGATCTGATTCTATTCTAGTCGATGTGTTAACTTCCACTGGATCCGCTCCGTTGCGTACCGGCTGCGTCTCTGATCCGGCAGGTCGGAGTCCTCTGGATCAGATACACAAGATTTCTATTTGTTGCCGGATGCCGGAGCACGATGCATCAATCTCAACAGAGCAGATGGAGGGGGACAGGAAGTCAGGTTTCACCAAAACAAAATGAAAACATCCGGTTAATTTTCAGAATAAAACACTCTGTGTTATCACCAGATCGTATTTCACTTAACTACAACAACAAACCAAAGTCATGATGAGCGGAGCCAGGACCTGGAGTCAACAGGTCAGAGGTTTTCAGAGGACCAGAAAGACAACATGGATGAGGAGAGGAGGAGGAGGAGAATCCTTGATTCAGTGATTACAGAAGGGGAAACCTCGATCACATGACTCCAGCTGTCCGGCGGTCTTGCTCCGTGCAGGACCAGACACGGATCGGCTGGCATGAGACTGTATCAGGTGCTCGTTGCAAAAGACAGACAGTGATGAAGTTTGACTCCTGGTGTTTATATGACTATTAAATAAAGATATTTTGTATATTTTGCATCCTCTAAATATTATAGTATTTGCATTTTATCAGGTGAAGTAATGATTTGTCTTGGAGTCGTAAGCAGAGTTGCACAGGACGGCCTGTAGAGTCATGAGCTGAAACATATTCTGCACTGAGAATCTAAAAGAGGATCAAACTGCGATATAAAGATGTCAGATGTCTTGAAGGAGCGGTCCGGTTTGAGTACAGGTGTTGTAAAACTTTCCTGCACAGACCTCAGAGGTAACATGCAATGTGCAGAGACGGGCCTGGCGTGACTTCCCCTCCTCGGCCCCCGGTGAGGCCCTGCAGAGCCACATGCTCCTCAATGGACTCACTCAATTAACAGGCCATGAAGCCCTCGACCCCTCCCGACCCCTCCCGACCCGCAGACCCCTGAGAGTCACGAACCACAGAGGCATGCGTGTGGTGGAGGCTGCAGGTTGGTGGGGCGGGGGTTTCTGAGGGTGTGAGGGGGGTCAGTCAGTGGCCTTTTGTTCCGGCGGTGTCCAGCCTGCCCCCCCTTCACCCCTGGTGTCTTTCATAAGGAGTGTGTAATAACTGCCTTTGTTGGTTTTTCCTCTTGTAATGGGTCCGGTGGGAGGCCTTGTTAGTGCGCGGGGTGCAGAGCCAGGGGACCTCGCAGGAACTCTGGGATTAGAGGCCGCCCCCATTCTGCCCCCTAAACGTGATCCCTCTCCGTCACAATGGTCATTCAGCCGGGCGGTGAATATGATTTCCTCACATCCTCCTAATTGCTGAAGCTTTTTGTTCCATCTAAGGGTCTTAGATTTTTAGTTTGCTTAGTCATCAGGGGCAGAATTAAAGGCCCAGTATGCAGTTTGAGGAAGGATAAAGAGGAGTGAGAAGCACAGAGGGACACGTCAACGATATAATGACCTCAAAGAAGGAAAGTAAGAGAGACCTTTAGAACAAAGCCTGAGGAGACCTGCTGATTAAGGAAGGACAGTTTGAGTTTCTAGGAATTGCTCCTGAATCTGTCCGGCTTCATCTTAGAAACATGTTTGTGCAAAAGGGAAAGCAACAAATGAAACAGATCAGGTACGACGGGGCAGCTGAAGTTTTGGTGCACGAAGCATAAAGATGGCTGGATACAAATTTGGAGCTTTCGTCCAACTCATGCCGAAAAGATTCTTTGCTTTGAAGCTTCAGACTTGGTGAACACATTGACATCTGGCAGCTTTTACTACTTATCTCAGTCTGAAAAGTCTGAGCAACAGTCTGCTTTTCTTCAGGTGTACTGCACTCAACATTCAAACTTCAGTCCAACTATGTTGCAGATTAAGGCTGTCACAGTTTCAGATACAGGATGAATCTGCATGAAGAAGTATCACCAGAAATGATCCCAAGTCAAATCCGGGCCTAACGCAAGATTCAAAACCTGCAACTGAACCTGTGATGGAACCATTTGGGAGTCGTAGTTTTTCTGAACCCCTTTTCTTCGAAGCTTCAGAGTCTAAATTCTGGCTGTGACCAATTTTGGAAGATGAAATGATGTTCTGTAACAGCCAAAATTCCGCCAGATCCGTCTCTGATCCATCACGGCACCGGATTCTAGTCAATGTGTTAACTTCCACTGGATCCACTCCGTTGCTTTCCAGCGGCACGGAGCCGGACCACAGCGGATCAGAGACGGACGTGACACGGATCTGGTGGTAGTGGTTGTTTTCACTCAAATGTGAAGAAACAACCTGATTCAAGTGGAGCACATACTCAAAAGGAAGACTCAAGACACTTTAAGGAACCTTAAACAGGCCCCAAATCAGACACTGTCATGTTCCTCTTTGTGGGATACGAAAGACAGACAGTGATGAAGCATCGCTGTTTGACTCCTGACGTTTAAAGAACTATTAAATAAACATATTTGGGATATTTTGCATCAACTAAATATTGTGGTGATTTCATTTTATCAGGTAATATAGCACAGAGCCGGACCGCAGCGGATCGGAGACAGACCGGACATGGATCTGGTGGAAGTACCGTGTTAGTCACAGGTAACTACGCCCAAAAGAAACGCCTTCTTTTTGGATCATTCAACTCCATGTGAAACCACAATTTACAAAATAAACCTCATGCTTTAATAGAGGAGACTTGGAACTAGAGATTAAGATCATAAACTCATTAGGAACATTTTCACAGAGGGAAGAAGTAGGCTCTCTTTCCTGTCTGTTTTTATTCTCTTATGTCAACCAGGGGAGTCGCCCCCTGCTGGCCATTACATGAAATGCAAGTTTTAGGCACTTGTTTGGAACCAGTTTAACTTTACTCCTTTTAGATTAAACTTTTATGGATTACTCTCACTGGCTCAAAATCTTAAAGCGGTCATACTTGCATCAACGACTGCTAATTGCTCTTCAGCGTGAGGTTGTTGTGCATCATATCTCGTGTTTTAGGCTTCCTTCTCTGCCTTTGAATCACAAACCCAGCCGTGGAGATGTATATGCATCCTGTTGTTTGACTGATTGTGAAGAAACAGTCATAAATTGTCACTAAAGAAGGAATCCTGGTGATTGATGAGCTTGTTTTAGATGTTAAAATCCTGCACGATCATTTTCATATCGTCAGCATAAAAATGAGAGAAGAAATTCACGTTTCCTTCCCGTCTTTGTGAATGAGTTTGGACTATTCACATTTAAACTATGGAACTTTAACAAGAGGACATCTCTTAGTATGCGTCTCCGGACCTGGTCCCGTCCATAGATCTGACCTGAGGGAGGTCCAGGCGAGGCCGGCTGCTCTCTGCTTTCACACGCTGGATTGGTGGACCACAGGCGAGCGGTGAAAGAGAAGTGCACATTAGAGGAGCCTGAAATGAACACTGCCACTATACTTTTGTTGATTTGGCATTCACACAGCTCGCCATTTTTCAGGGAGGAAATTCAAGTGAAGCACTCCCGAGCACTCGTGGAGCACTGAAGGCAATTCCCCCCCCCTCAGTCAAGTGGCTGAAACCCTCTCCATCTGAACAACTTCCTGCATTTAGTCAGCACCCCCCACTGACACCCCTGCTCCCATCACCGCCCCGGCTTAGCTGGCATCAGTCACAACCTCTCAGCGGGCCGCGGCGAGGAGGGGGCTGAGACCACCTCTCTGTTCATGGATACGATCTGGAGATAAATGAAAATCAGGTTTTTCTGTAACTCGTGCAGCAATGTGTTGAATTCACTCTGATGAGCGTGCACTTCCTGATGAACCAGCAGAGTGTTGATGTTTGTGTCTGGGCTGCAGGATCTCAGAGGAAACTTGAGCACATGGAATAATTATGCAATCAAGACATTATCAGTGTCCTCTGGAGAACGAATGCAGAGATCTGGAGGATAAAACGTTTAGGAAGGTTTCACATTTAGCCTTGCAAACATCTCAGCGATGTGTGTACAACGCTCTTCTTTCAACATCTCTCTGCAAAGTTAGGAGTTCTCTCTCTTCTCTCCTCTCTATCTGAATGAATCAGGAGAATAAAGGGGAGGTAGAGCGTACATCCCAATCCAGCAGGGGTTAGCTCTAGCCCCAAAAGCCTTCCCTCCCTGGCTCTACCTTTCCTGTCTTTCTTCTAACATCTTTCTATTGCCTCTTCTCCCTGTTTTCTCTAACGTTTCTCCTTTCTTATTCCATCCATCCATCCATCTTCCTCCGCTTATCCGAGTCCGGGTTGAGGGTTGGAACGTAGATTGACTGGTAAATTGAGAGCTTTGCCTTCCAGCTCAGCTCTCTCTTCATCACAACAGACCGGTACAGAGTCAGCATCAATGCAGACGGCGCCCTGATCCATCTGTCAATCTCACGCTCCCTCTTCCCCTCACTCGTGAACAAGACCTCAAGAGATGAAAATAGGGAAGTAGGGGAAGGTAGAGCATACAACCAAGCAGGGATTAGCTCCAGCCCAAATAGCCTCCTCACCCTGGCTCTACCTTCCTCATCCATCGAGCATCTTTGTGTCGACTGGTCTCCCTGTTTACTCTCTCTTCTAATCTCTCTTCCTCAATAAAACTGGGAAAGTAGGTGAAGGTAGAGCGCACATCCAAGCGGGGGGTTAGCTCTATCCAAAATTGCCATCTCACCCTGGCTCTACCTTCCCTGTCCTCTTTCTTACACCTCTCTCTTCTCTGTTTTTCCCTTGTTCTCCTCTTTTCATGTGGGTAAGTTGAGCATCGTGAGCTAGAATGGAGAGGCCTTGCTCTAGCATCTTTGGTTCACAGGCACTGGAGCTAAATGTTGACCAGGTTTGGAAGTGTTGCAGGCCTCAGGGAGCCTTTTTTTGCAACAAATGTTATTATAATCAGGAATGGCACGAATATATCATGATCTTATTTTTCTTCATCTCAAGGAACCTTTATGAGTTAAGCTACAAGGCACAAAGGTATATCTGGGTCTTTATAAACACAGAGATCTGTATCTAAATTCTTACACATCATTCTGTCACTGGGTTAGATCCCCACAGTGGTTTTAGTCTCGGCCCGTCGCGGCCTCTGCAGGTCTGTGAGCAGTCTGAGGGCTCCCATGGGGACCAGCAGACCCCGAGGGAGCTGATTAACCCTTTATGTTCACTCCTGTGACGAATAGCAATCACATTCAGAGTGCAGGCCGAGCCCCAGGAGGCTACAGCTGCTCACAGGGACTCTGCTCTGCACCATTCCCATGGCGTGCCTTGCTCAAGAGCCTGAATGAAGAAGGTCAGGATGCTTGGATTAAACGTGATGTTTCATTAAAGCTCCAGTGAGGGAGTTTTATCTGGTCGTGAAACAGACTGAAGGTAACAGTGATTGATACAGAATTTATCTATTTATTCAAGTTGAATTCAGGCCAGCCACAAAATAGGAAACACAAAAATATTGAGCTGGAAAAATGGATCAGAGCAGGGACAAAGGCTCTCCTCTACAGAGACCCAACCACCATGGACCTGAACCTTTTAAAGCAGGCTGCCTGATCACCGGCCCAATCAGGAAGGAGCTCTGTAATCACTGCTACCTTAACTCAGGTGAGCTTAATCACCTCACCTGAAACTAAACAAGACTCAGTTACTAAACACAATAATAAAGTACAAACATTAACCCTGCAGAGAGGTAAACCAAACACATTTCACTGAGGAAGCAAATCAACAACCTTTAACCTGAACAGAAAACAAACATCTAGTTCTAATAATATATATTTTTTAATTATATGAGGATTTTTTTCTACACTTTTATTCTGTTTATTTGCATTGCATGTTATTCTTTAATTTTTTGAATGATTTAAAAAATGTAATTTTTATTATTATAATTAGTATTTTCAAAAGCTGGAGGTCCATTTTTCCTAAGAGCTTTTTGTTTGTCTGATTATATAACATTTTATAGTTTTAACAAAAGTGCTTGAAGGGTGTACACAAGAGGAAAAACAGCAAATTTTAAATTTTAAAAATCATTAAAATTGAAAAACCTCTCCCTGTCGACTACAATTAAAAACTATTTAGTTCATATTTAAATATTTGACTGAATTTAAGCAAAACAGATGACTTGCTTGAGCTAGAATGTAACATAAATCTAAAAAAAAATGTTAGTTTCATTCATAATTTAATATTATGACGTTTTAAATGTCAAATCATTTTAATAACTAAAAAAGAAAAATGTATGTTATAATTTTTTATTTTTTTCTAATGCATTATTTTCATCTTTCAATCATCCCAATTTTTTTAAATGTACTATTATTATTATTATTATTTTAAATAAGAATTTAGTTTCAGTCTTAATTTAACATTTTGATGTTTTAAATGTCAAATAATTAAAATAACTAAAAAAGAAAAATGTATGATATAATTTTTTTATTTTTTCTAATGCATTATTTTCATCTTTCAATCATCCCAATTTTTTTAAATGTACTATTATTATTATTATTTTAAATAAGAATTTAGTTTCAGTCTTAATTTAACATTTTGATGTTTTAAATGTCAAATAATTTTAATAACAAAAAAGAAAAATGTATGTTATAATTTTTTAATTTTTTCGAATGCATTTTTTTCATCTTTCAATCATCCCAATTTTTTTAAATGTACTATTATTATTATTATTTTAAATAAGAATTTAGTTTCAGTCTTAATTTAACATTTTGACGTTTTAAATGTCAAATAATTTTAATAACTAAAAAAGAAAAATGTATGTTATAATTTTTTTATTTTTTCTAATGCTTTATTTTCATCTTTCAATCATCCCAATTTTTTTAAATGTACTATTATTATTATTATTATTTTAAATAAGAATTTAGTTTCAGTCTTAATTTAACATTTTGATGTTTTAAATGTCAAATAATTAAAATAACTAAAAAAGAAAAATGTATGTTATAATTTTTTTATTTTTTCTAATGCATTATTTTCATCTTTCAATCATCCCAATTTTTTAAAATGTATTATTATTATTTTGTTTTTTTGTTTGTTTTGTTTTGATGCTCTGGCAAAATATGGTCTTACACTTTTTACACTAATAAAAATTGTAAATTGACAGATCCATCAGCATTCTAGCAGCTGCTCTCCACACTGATAGATTAAAGCTGCACTTACTGGAATACTGCAAGAAAATACAAATAAAAGATGTCCAAATCTGCAGCCTTAAATCAAATGAAAGGTTTTTTTTAATCATTATTATTTCCCCTAAAAAATGAACATTGCAGCCCAGCCTGTACCAACGATATGATTCTGATATATCCACTAAACTTCTCCTAAAAGAACATTATCTTAGCTGTCGTTCTCCAGTCCTAATTAGATGTTCTCCTGCAGCAGTCGTAGCTCTCTCCTCCAACAATAGAAGTTAAAACAATAAACATTTCACAATATAATTATATCTGTTAAACAGCCCGCTAAGTATTTCTATTTCTGTTTGTCAGGGCCTTCAACATACTGCAGGTATGATGCCAAACAAGCACATCTCCGGAAGACGAGTTAGACAAAAGAATAATTACCATAATCATGATTATTTTTCTCTGCATTTTAATTAGCCCTATGAAGCTCAATTAAGCTCTTCAGTACGAGCGCCTATTCAGTAAACAGCTGTCCACCTGTCTTCTCCTTCCTGGGAAAAGACTGTGGCGCCTGTTCACGCCGAGGTACCATCACCAAATCCTCTCTGAGTGTGCGTGTGTGTGTGTGCGTGTGTGTGTGGAGGGGGGGGTTGGGTGAGGCCCCTGCAGCCAGGGGCCCCGCAGTGTGACGGGCGCTAAATGCCAGGGAGGCATGATAACAGGAAGACATCATTAAGATATGCTAATAGATTGCTTATTAAAGTTAAAGCATTTATGAAATATAAACTTTGATATGAAAATACACAAATACAAACATTGTGTCTGTTATCTCTCCCTCTTCTGGTCTCAGTGACTCTGTAGAGATCAGCAGCTTAGAGGTTCTCTCTCCAGGTCTGGATCACAGGACAGGATGTTGCTCCTCTTCTCCCTCTCAGAGATGGTTGATGGTTGGGGGTCCAGTAGCTCCTCAGGCTGCTCTCACATCTGTGCTAACCGCTAACTGTCATTATCTCCCCACGACCAAGACCAGCCTGAGACCACACTAAGGTTTTTACCACAGGGTCAACAGGCAGAGGGGGAATGAGAGGGACTACTTTCTGTGGATTGATTTGATTTGATATGACGTGTGTGATCAGGTTGATGAGATTGAATCACTGTTATCAGGACCAATCAGAATCAAGTATTAAACACAGCCAGGAAACATTAGTATCACTTACAAGCCAGGTTTGTTAAGTGCACACAGATAGTTGCTAACATAACATGATAAAACTGGAGTACAGACCCCAACAGACACCTAGCAGCAGCTCTCACCTGTCACTCAAAGAGACCCCGCCTCTAATGAAGCCTAAATTTAAGCCTTTATACAAACAGGTGAGGAATGTAAAAATCCACTTCTTACAGTTGTCCTGAATTTAGAAATGAGCTTTGAGTTTGGTGCCTTCTTTGTATCAGACTGTAACCATGTTGAATTCTGCTGTAACACGAGGCTCTGTCACCCCTTTCTGACCGAGGCAGTTTCAGGGCCGGTTTGGAGCTGGCACTCATTTGAGAACCGGTTCCACAGCGGCTCCAAGTCTTTGCTGGTCTAGAACGGCGAACGGCGAACCGCTTCCATCAGGGGCGAGGGGCGGGGTTGCCGTGATCAAAAACACAAACCAAACGTGTTTCCTCCATCGTCCTGCAGCGAACAAATCAAAGAGACTAATGGATCCCAAGGCAAAGCAGCGGTCGGCCGAGGAGACAAGCCACCGTTGTCCTCCATCGTTGTTGTTGTTGTGAGGGAAAGTTCACGCTAGCGCTGCTGGGAAAAGCGGTCATGTAAATCTGACGTCATGGCGTGCCTCTTCCACGGGCTCGAGCATGTGGAAAAACAAACAGGTGCCGTGTTGGCCAGCCCGGAAATACAACCCGGTTCATGTTGGTCCGAAAGAGGTATTAGAGGAGCTGACTCACCTTTGGAGCCAGCCTCTAGTGGACACATGAAGAACTGCAGTTTTTTGGACTTCTCTTCTTCTACTTGCAAATCTTATAAAGATTCCAGCTTTTTTGGGGGTGGACTGTTTGATTCCTCAAAGTGATTTCCTTTTTAATTATGCAATGTTAAGATTCATAATTCCTTTCCTTTCTAAATCACACACAGTCGATGAGAATGTAAGAAAAGGACTGATGATGAGAAGGCCTTCATCGTGACGAGGTGAGATTTAATTTCACAATCAGCTGTGTGACTCCAACATCTTCACAAGACGCTCACTGACTCCATGTTTATATCCCATCATGATAAAAACAACACACAGTTTATTTTGTGGAGTAACTGAGACACAACAAAACTCAACATTTTATTTTCTCCAAAAACTAAAAACATGATGTGACTTTAAACTCACAAAAAACTGATTCAGGCCAATTTAAAAAATGAAAAAGGTCCACCATACATACAATCACTTTAAAAAGCACGTCTCTATTCTAACTAATAAAATCACAGAGAATCCCAAACCTTAAAAACATGAGGAGATACATGCATGCATTTTGCTTCTGCATGAATAAAAACTAGAAATAAACTTGGTTTAATATCAAAATGTAACTTATTTTTAAAATATAGTTTCATCCCGAGACTCTTTTGGGCCGTTTGAACTTAAAGGTGAATTTCTGTCTCTGAGCGAGTCTGTTTGTCTTTGGTTTGACCTGGTTTAGTGGACGACTGCTCGTCATCTTTCATCAATTCGACACATTATTCCTGTTGCAGCGTTTTCACAGGCCTGCAGCTCAGAGTGGCACAGCTCCACGTCGCCCTCTGCTGGTCAGAGCGACCAACAACACATAGAACGAGGAGGTTTGCAGAATAACAAGTGTGTGTGTGTGTGTGTTTCATAATGAACAGACATTTAGCAGTTCACATGAGCTCGATGTGGGGAAGACGTCAAATATTTCACAACCTACAGGGTGTAATACTCAAGTGCTAGGATGTCAACACTGCAGAGTGTGTGTGAAAGTGTGTGTGAGAGTGTGTGTGTGTCTAAACGTTTAGTTTCTGATTTTCAGCTGGTGTCACTTCAGTCAGCTGGGCTTCATGACTCTCCTCTTCGCCAGGCACCTGAGAGAGAGAGAGAGAGAGAGAGAGAGAGAGAGAGTCAGTCTTTGCAGGTTTAAGGCCCTGATCTTGAGAACTTTCAGAAAAAATCTAAATTACTGAAGTAAGAGAAATATTCCCTCGTGCAACAAAACAGTCAATTTCTTCTGAGTCGTCACACTTTTCTTTTGTTTGTGTTTTTCTTCTTCTACATGTTTCTTTCTTTGGGTTTTTTAAACATAAATCTCTTTCTAAGGATGCTGGAAGTCTGTGGTGGTTCGGGGTGATGACAGAAAGTTGGTCTATCCAATGACTTCAAAGCAACTCTGCAAAAATGTAGAATTTTTCACAGCTGATTTCCAGGGGAAGGAATCTTAACTTAGTACTTATTAACAACACTTGATTTCAATTTAAGCCTCCACACTTAAAATCCTGCAGATCGAAGCCACAACAGCTCAAAAAATTCACTAATGACGTGCATAAACCTGCAAACAGTGATGAAACAGTCGTTTCATAACACCTCGAGGTGTCTAAACTGAGGAAATGCTCCTTTCTGCTGCAAGATGCATCACTTTGCACCAAGCCTTGCAAACTATCCAGTCATTATTATAAGTTAAAAGAGAAAACTCACATGCATAATCATCATTCTGGTATTTTTTACATTTGTATATTTAAAAAAACAGGAAAAATTGAGTTTATAAAATCATTTGAATCATGTCTAATCACCTCACTTCACATGCCTGCATTTCTTAGTCATGCTTTTGATGCTCCTGTAAAAACTTTCTACTGTCACTGCAAAATAATACACTATATAGTTAATTTTTGTGTCATTTTTGCTGGATTTTCAAAATAAAGGTCTTTGTTTAAATGGTTAATTATCAAACTAACACATATGTCCTGCTGCGGTAGACCGAGCTGAGCTGTTAGCTGAATTAATAAAGTTAAAATACACCTCTTTCCAAAAGCTTGTTTAAGATGATGAAGGTTTTAACAGTTTGGTCCATTTTGTTTGTTTTAATAAGTCACAGTCGGGGTCAATATTTCTCCTCTTTTCAAACATCCCTGATTTTACAGACTAAAAACAGTCACATTTAAAAAGATAAATCAGCTGCTGCTTCTCAGTTTAATGTATTTTATTTTCCATCCTTGTTTCTTTGCATGTAGGGAGAATTTATCTCTCATTTGGCCTTCACATATTTATTAAAAAGATCAAAATATTCATGATGAAATGATCATTAATTCAAGCAGGACAGATAATCTATGAGAACCGTATGGATGAGTGTAAATAATGAGGAAAGAGGGGTTAAATAAATATTCCCAGAGTGTATTTTGAGGATGTTTCATATTTATCTGCATCTTTAATATCTAAAGACAAAGTGAGTACAGTATTTATGAATTAAAGTGGATCTAATAATGAGTCATGTTCGCCTGATTTTACAAGAATAAAGAAACAAAGCACGATAAGAAGCAAAGCTCTGTTTGTAATTCTAACATTATGGACGTGTGTTTTTAATAACACATGAAACAAAGGCCTGATGAGCCGCAGACATGTTGCATTGTGGGTAATTAGAGATGACGTCAGCCCAAAGTGGAAAGGTCTGACATCATCCTGCTCCTGTGAGTCCACCTGCCTCATGAGAACACCTCAGAGTGGAGGATTTGCTCCACCTGGTGACCGGACAGTGCTACTGCATCAGCGGACAGAGCAGAGGTAACAGCGCTCGACTGTTATGCAGCAGCGCCACCTTGTGGTGAGAGGATGGAATGCTGCACTTCCATATCAGGGAGGTTTGATAACAGGAGACCTTTCAGTGATGTGTTCAGGACACATTAAAACCTTTACATCTTTAAAAGCTAAGGATTAAACCTGCTGAATGGTTATTAATTGCTCCAATGTTTTCTCTCTTGTGATAATTAATCCTTCATTCTCAGGATTTAACACACATGGGTGATAATCATGGGTCATAATGAAGGTGGACTGTGCAGGGTTGGCTCAGAGCTGCTGTGGAAGTATAGCTGCCAGTTTACACTCTTCTTTCTACATCTGAAGAATCGATTGAAAGACTACAGGAAGAACTCAAACCTGTAAATAAGATAAAGAGTGAACCCCTCACTCTGTCAGACTCACCTCCCAGTAGATGTTGTCCTCGAAGCAGATGGTGTCGGGAGGAGCTCCGCAGATGGGCAGCTTCAGGATGAAACCTGATGAAGGACGAGGAGACACCTTGTTAAATCATCTTCAGACACTCTTTGCACGTTTTGAAACCTTCACACAAATGTTTCTTATCATCGTGTGTCATGTTTGCAGGTTTCCTCTTGTAATGTATCACAATTATGAACAATGTATGAAATCTCATCAGGATAAAAAGCCAAAGTGTGACTTTATGTTGCAGATAATGACGCTAAAGTTTGCATGTCGCCTGTGTTTTAAGAAAAGTGGGATTCACCGTCTTAAAGGCACTATGAGGAGTTTTTCACCAGCTGAGAAACAGACTGAAACCAACACTGATGCCTCTTTATGACCTTCAAAAGCAAACACAACCATAAACAACAACACTGATACCTTCTCTGTTGTCCTTTTTAATGCCTTAAACCACTCAGAGGGGGGTAGGTGTCAGACCACATGATTGACATTTGACTTTAGAGACACCCTTTGTCGGCTGTTTTCATGGCAAATAATCACATTAAGTGATACATCTAACTGTTAAAAGACAGCAGGGGGAGGTTTTTGTTGAAGACTCTACTTTTGCATGTACAGAACAAGAGATAAGAGGTATCACTTTGTCCACAAGGGGGCGACAAAATTAATATAAATCAAAAGTTCCTCACAGCAGCTTAAGAACTATCTTTTAAAATAATTTTAATCCTTTAGAGTTCTTTTAGGGGACTTTTATGTCTTTTAAAATATGTTTCATTACTTTATCTTGACTTGTGTGATTTTATGAACCCCCTGTTTTATTTTGCTGCCCATGTGAAGCACTTTGTAGAACTGGACAGTCTGGAGTCAGTGGCTGAGAGGAGGTTGATGGACAAACTGCGAGCCATCCTGGACAACCCCTCTCACCCGCTCCATGATGAGCTGTGGCTGATGGGGAGCTCGTTCAGTCAGCGCATCATTCCACCACGGTGCAAGACTAAACGCTTCAGGCGCTCCATCATCTCATCCTGAACTCTCTCTTGACTGCTGCTGGCATTATAATGTATAATATACTGTATTATATAATTATCTTGCTATATTATATTTTGTTAAATTACATTGCTATTTTAAGTACAACCCATGGTCATATTACATACAAATATTCTTCTATTTATTGCTTAATTTGTCATTACCAACCATAAACACACCATGCCATCCTGTCACTACTGAAACATTTTTTTTTAATACTGCCTATAATTACTGCTATTTAATTTAAATTCCATTTGTAACATTGTATATATCTAAATTGTATTCTAGCTTTATTTATCTATTTTATTTTTACTTATTTTTATTTTTTTTTATTTTTTTTTATCTATTATATGTTATTTTGTTTTATTTTTTTTGTTTTATTTTTTATTTTTATTTTGTACTTTTTTATTTTATTTTTTATTTTAATTTGTACTTATTGAAACTTCTTTCTTGACTGTACTTATGTCTGGGTTGCTGTAACAACTGAATTTCCCCCCCGGGGGATCAATAAAGTAACATCTTATCTTTGTAACTTGGTTTTTGAAAAGTTCTCTACAAATATTATTATTATTTCTGTATTACTGACGGTCTTATATCAAGAATCAGGTGTTTAAACTTTAAAAACAATAAATACATTTATTAAAATACATGAACATTTCTACAAAGGAGCCAAAACAGATCAGAAAGGGAAACGTTTGCACAAAATAGTCAGATTTATTGTAGATTTGCAGCAACATGAGTCCAACTAAAGGCGACTTTAGAGGCTTATATCCATATTTATCTTAGTGGAGTGAGCAGCATTATGTGACAGAGAGTAAATGCATGGTTATATGGATACAGAGGATGAATATCTGTGTGTCTGGAGGATCTGTACTCTCTGGAGAGATGTCTGCACGATGAGGCCTAACTTTAACTTTTAAAACTACAGACTCTGCTGTTCTAAGTCTGACAATAATCCTCTGCAGCTTCACTCAGACAAACTTTAAGTTGAAGGAGTTCTCTCCTCGATGAGAGAGTTAATTGTGGAGTGAGTCAGCCGTGTTTATCATTAACCCAACCGATATCTGCAGAGAGGGCAGTGAGAGTTTTCCTTTTTTATCCGCTGTAATGAGTCATCACGGCGAGCACTGATTCATCTCGACATCTGAGTTAATTACACACTGAAAAAGTTTGGAGCTGAAACTTTGAGAGCGTTTGAAGAAGAGCTTTATCAGCATCACTGAGGGGGGGGACCGGGGGAACCTACCGGTGATAGCTCCTCCGAGCAGGGCGATGCCGAGGGTGACGGCGAGGCCGAGGGCCTGCATGCCGGCCTGAGTGGATGCTGTCCGTCCTTTCACGATCTCAGGGAACACGTCGCCCATCCTGAGACACACAGAGGACAAACAACAACAGGTCAGCTGGGATCCAGATCTCCTGGGGCGGTTCAGCTTCTTTAGAAAACATGCATACTGTAGAATCTGCAGACTAAGAACAGACTTGTTTGCTGACTTTGCTCTGAAAGCATCGGTGTGTGTAGTGTGTGTGTGTGTGTGTGTAGTGTGTGTGATGTTATCTGTACCCAAACTGTCTCAGAGATTTTCACCAAACTGAAAAATGTTGATGTTCAGGACGAACCACTGCCCTCAGAGAACAGTCAAGTTTAGTCATGTTGTTAAACTCTCTTTACTTTTCCTCTCTCTGCTCACAAGCTGCAAACTAACCTCACTTAGAATCCCTGTGAGCCAACTCAAACTAACATGTATGCATGATTCTAATCAATATTCCACCTCATGCATACACACAAACTAAGCAAATGTTGATTCTGGATCATAAACTGCATATCAGGAGTAGATATAGGCGCCGTGACGTCACCCATGGGACTGTTAACTGTTAGTTTGAAGCTTAACGTGTCACATTTTGGCAATTTGGATGATGAAACAAACCCGAGAGGAACAAGGAGTAAGAAGACGCTCAATGATTGTAAGTTTAAGATCATGATGGTGATCAGGAGGCTCGTTTTGGCCGGCCTCAGCAAGCTTTAGATTAAATGTTCTTATCGAAGACGACACCTCAGCAGACATGGATTCATGTAAGAGTACATATACTTGTGCAAAAGAGCTTAAATCTGTTTGAATGGAAATCAGCAGGGCCAGTTTAACAAAATAAAAGTCACACATTGCATTAGTATGTAGTATGGGAGGTAGAGCCTTCGGTTATCAGGCCCCTCTCCTTTGGAATCATCTACCAGTCAGGGTCCGGGAGGCAGACACCCTCTCTACTTTAAAGAGTAGGCTTCAAACTTTCCTATTTGATAAAGCTTATAGTTAGAGCTGGATCAGGCTTGGACCAGGTCTTAGTTATGCTGCTATAGGCTTAGACTGACACACTGGGATCCACTCTCTCCCCTCCCTATCACTTACTTTAACTCTTCCTGTCCCATTAAAGTTACTAACCATAGACCTTTCTGGAGTCCCTGAGCTCCCTTGTCTCGTAGGTTCCTCTGGATCTCTGCTGTAGATTCTTTTTTTCCTTTCCTTTCTTTCTTTTATTCCTTTTTCCTTTCTTTGTTTCTTCACTTCTCTCTTTTCTTTTTCCTTTCTTTCTTTGTTTCTTTCTTTCATTCTTTCTTTTCTTTATGGTTTTCTTTACTTCTTTCTCTTTTTATTTGTTATTCCTTCTTACTTTTCATTCCTTCCTTTATTCCTTTCATTAATTAATTAATTCTTTCTCTCTTTTATTCTTTCTTCTTTTCATTCATTCATTCTTTCTTTCATTCCTTTTTCTTTCTTTCTTTCTTTCTTTCTTTCTTTCTTCAACCTTTATGTCTCCTTTTCTTCACCCGTCCTTTCCTTCTAACCTTTCCTTCACCCTTTATTCTCCTCTTTTTCTTTCTTCTGGTCTCCCTCTCTTCTCTCTTTTCTTAGACCTTTCTGGAGTCCCTGAGCTCCCTTGTCTCGTAGGTTCCTCTGGATCTCTGCTGCTGTGGACGTGGTCCAGACTCCAGCTGCTACAACTACTACTATCCGTCTCCCCACTATCATCTCTCTCTCTCTCTCTTCATCTCCCTCTATCCCTCTCTCCAACACGGTCTCTGCAGATGTGTGTCTAACATGAGTCTGGTCCTGCTGGAGGTCTAGGATTCCATACAGTTAGACAGCTTTGAACACAGGTGGCGTCGCCCCTTGCTGGCCATCAGTAAGAATGCAGTTAATGGACTTGAGCATTAGTTTCACAAGTGAAATCAGGAAGCTGCGTCTCGTCTGATATGCAGTCTGTGCTCGATATTCTTGCAAACATTTACCCCTCTCCATAGATGTCCATGGTTGCCACCGAAGCGGTCACTGCTCCCACGATTGCTCCGAGGACGCCCGGCATGCCGTGCAGGTTGTGGACCCCACACGTGTCCTGGATCTTCAGTTTGCTTTCTAGTATCGGCTTTAAGAAGAGAGTGGGATATTTTGTTAGATTTGATTTCAGCTGCGAGGAAATGTATGATTTAATCCCACATCCATCAACATTAACAGTCTTTCCCAGAGCATTTATACCATTTTAACCTCAAAGAACACAAAAATCTTGGAGGACTTTTGCTGATGAATTTAAATGATCTGATCAGTCAGGATCTGATTAATCCTTGAGTCGTGCTTACAGAGAGGAACTTGAAGCCCAGCACAGAGATGACGCCCGCCAAGAACCCGACGATCATGGAGCCGAAGGGAGTCAGCATCATTTCACCGGCTGTTCCTGCTGCGACTCCTCCGGCCAGAGCTG
This sequence comes from Notolabrus celidotus, assembly GCF_009762535.1. NCBI lineage: Eukaryota > Metazoa > Chordata > Actinopteri > Labriformes > Labridae > Notolabrus > Notolabrus celidotus. The sequence continues at coordinate 669,845 of NC_048283.1, read as the reverse complement.
CGTTCTGGATGTGGACCTGAAGAGAAGAACACATGAGGGTCATTTACTATGTTCAGGGAGAGCACACCTTCCCTCTCTTTCATGTTCATATATGAGAAGACAAGGCAGGGAGAGCACATCTCCCCAATCTTTCATGTGCATACATATAAAGCTAAGGCAGGGAGAGCACGCCTTACCTCTCTTTCATGTTCATAATATGAGAAGCCAAGGCAGGGAGAGCACATCTCCCCAATCTTACATGTGCATACATGAAGAGCCAAGGCAAGAAGAGCACACCTTCCCAATCTTTCAGATGCATATATATAAAGCTAAGGCAGGGAGAGCACACCTTCCCAATCTTTCAGATGCATACATATAAAGCTAAGGCAGGGAGAGCATGCCTTACCTCTCTTTCATGTTCATAATATGAGAAGCCAAGGCAGGGAGAGCACATCTCCCCAATCTTACATGTGCATACATGAAGAGCCAAGGCAAGAAGAGCACACCTTCCCAATCTTTCAGATGCATACATATAAAGCTAAGGCAGGGAGAGCACACCTTCCCAATCTTTCAGATGCATACATATAAAGCTAAGGCAGGGAGAGCACGCCTTACCTCTCTTTCATGTTCATAATATGAGAAGCCAAGGCAGGGAGAGCATGCCTTCCCTCCCTTTTACATGCATAAAGGAAAAGCGAAGGTAGGGAGAGCACACCTTCCCTCTCTTTCATGTTCATACATATAAAGCCAAGGCAGGGAGAGCACACCTTCCCTCTCTTTTACGTGCATACATGAAAAACCAAGGCAGGGAGAGCACACCTTCCCTCTCTTTCATGTGCGTGCATGAGAAGCCAAGGCAGGGAGAGCACATCTCCCCAATCTTTCATGTGCATACATATAAAGCTAAGGCAGGGAGAGCACGCCTTACCTCTCTTTCATGTTCATAATATGAGAAGACAAGGCAGGGAGAGCACATCTCCCCAATCTTTCATGTGCATACATATAAAGCTAAGGCAGGGAGAGCACGCCTTACCTCTCTTTCATGTTCATAATATGAGAAGCCAAGGCAGGGAGAGCACATCTCCCCAATCTTACATGTGCATACATGAAGAGCCAAGGCAAGAAGAGCACACCTTCCCAATCTTTCAGATGCATATATATAAAGCTAAGGCAGGGAGAGCACACCTTCCCAATCTTTCAGATGCATACATATAAAGCTAAGGCAGGGAGAGCATGCCTTACCTCTCTTTCATGTTCATAATATGAGAAGCCAAGGCAGGGAGAGCACATCTCCCCAATCTTACATGTGCATACATGAAGAGCCAAGGCAAGAAGAGCACACCTTCCCAATCTTTCAGATGCATACATATAAAGCTAAGGCAGGGAGAGCACACCTTCCCAATCTTTCAGATGCATACATATAAAGCTAAGGCAGGGAGAGCACGCCTTACCTCTCTTTCATGTTCATATTATGAGAAGCCAAGGCAGGGAGAGCATGCCTTCCCTCCCTTTTACATGCATAAAGGAAAAGCGAAGGTAGGGAGAGCACACCTTCCCTCTCTTTCATGTTCATACATATAAAGCCAAGGCAGGGAGAGCACACCTTCCCTCTCTTTTACGTGCATACATGAAAAACCAAGGCAGGGAGAGCACACCTTCCCTCTCTTTCATGTGCGTGCATGAGAAGCCAAGGCAGGGAGAGCACATCTCCCCAATCTTTCATGTGCATACATATAAAGCTAAGGCAGGGAGAGCACGCCTTACCTCTCTTTCATGTTCATAATATGAGAAGACAAGGCAGGGAGAGCAGCAGCAAAGACCCCCGAGGCACAGAACAAAGCAAGCATCACTGACAGTACTTATGACACTGGTAAAATCAGACCCAGCAGGAAGGAGGAGCTGGGTGGAGGAGGGTTATAAAGTGGTTTGCAGGAGAAGATATGAAAACCATTTAGCTGTTTGCTGATGTTCACTGTAGATTATAGACCAAATACCGACTGTGAAAATATGTAGTTTTAAGTGAAAACTACATATTTATTGTGATAGTTTATGCTCAGGGAAGCTTTAAAAATACTTTAGCACTCAATATTTTGACTTTTTTCCAACATAGAATGAAAATATAACAAATTACAGACACATGTAAAATCCCAAACACAGTTAGCTTCAAACTTAACCAGATTAACAAAATGTGCTCTCTTATTTTAGCCTTGGGCTCGGTCAGGTGATTATAGGAGACCGAAAACTATCACAAAATGTTGAGTAAAGCGATCGCAGTTATTCCACAAAACTCAAAGAGTAATGCCAAGGACCCAGTGAGCATAATACATGGCAATAGAAAAGGATAACGCCAAAGACTATTTCTGCAGAATGCTAACATGTAACCAAAGTAAGCTAAGGTGGCTAGTTAGCTGCTGGAACCAACAGAGACCTTCAACATCTAACTTGTTGAAACAAACTGAATGAAGCAGAACATCTGGAACTTTAAAAAGAATCATCTTTTTGACGATGTGGAAGCCTCTTAAGGATCTCTGAATATTCATTTAGCACAGCCAGATGTGTTATAACCTTTTACTCTCTCTTTGACACAAAGAGAACCTTTATTTTGAGAGGGATGAGAGTTTCCGGTAACTTTCAGACACCAAGTCTGTTCCTTTTCCGCTACACGCAGATGTGGCGTCAAACCGAGAATACATGGGAGGGTTATCAGCCGACTCCATCAGCTCATAATCCTATCTTCACTATCAACAGGCCTCATGGTATGCCGTCTCTCTTGTCATGTTCATGGTTTGATCGTTATCGACGCAGGAATGTCCCGCGTGGACGTGAGGAAGACGTACGGCTGACAGCTGAGCGTGATACGGAGTCTGGATCACATGAGGCTCCATGTGACTCGTCATCTCTCAGGGTCGGTGGTTGTTTATCTTCAGGTGACATGTGACTCTGTTCTTTCGAGTAACTCAGATCTCTTGTGATGATTAGCAGAGAATGATCGTGATTATGAAACGTCTTTCTCACCTGTTCATCTGGATTCTTTCTTTACTCTCTGAGTCAACACAAGAGCGGACTAATCCCAGGACGCAGCTCTCTTACATGCTGCTGCAAGCTTGCAAAACTAACAAGGTTTGTTGGAAAGTTGGAAGATATACCGTAAATGCAACCCAAGGCAATAAAATGCAGGCCTGCTTGTGGTACCTTCAGATTTAAAAATAGTATGGGAGGTAGAGCCTTCAATTACCAGGCCCCCTCTCTATCTTCATCTCCCTCTATCCCTCTCTCCAACACGGTCTCAGCAGATGTGTGTCTAACATGAGTCTGGTCCTGCTGGAGGTTTCTGCCTGTTAAAGGAAGTTTGTCCTTGCCACTGTAACTTGCTAAATGCTGCAAAGTGGTCTGCTCATGGTGGATTAAGATGAGATCAGACTGAGTCCTGTCTGGAAGATGGGACTGGATCTGATCCGGTCTTGATGTTGGGTCTTTGTTAATAATAGAACATAGAGTACAGTCTAGACCTGCTCTGTTTGGAAAAGCATCTGGAGATGTGTTTTGCCGCTTACTGGGGGGCTGCTACAAGCTTAGACTGCAGGAGGACATAGCATTCAACGCTCCTGAGGTCAAGTTTCTTTGTCTTTTCAGATTGGATTTAGGAGTGCTTATTTAATTCAGCACTAATAATCCAGGGTCCTCACCATGTCCAGCTTGCCGTCGTGTGCCGTGAGGGAGGACATGCCGTAGGTGGCCAGAGTGCAGGCTGCCAGGGAGTAGTAGGTGTTCATGGCTGTGCGATGCTGGTCGTCTCCGTGAGCTGTGACGGCAGAGTTGAAGCTGGGCCAGAACATCCACAGGTAGAGGGTACCTGAGAAGAGGAACAGTTATAGTATAGTATAAAAAATGGTAGTTACAACTGTTCCTAAGGGGAACCTGCTGCTGCTCAAGATGGAAACTCACCGATCATAGCGAACATGTCCGAATGGTAGACCGAGGAGTTTCTCTTCTGGCTCTTGTCCAGGTTCGGCCGGAACAGGACCCGGGTCACCATGAGACCAAAGTAAGCTCCAAATGTGTGGATGGTCATGGAGCCTCCAGCGTCTTTTGCCTGAAACACAGTTCAAAATAAAGATGTTTCATTCTTTGGAACTAACCAGTCACGTCTTTTGTGATCTGCATCACACATTAACAATAAAAGAAAACATCTCTGTGTTTGTAACTCACCCCCAGAAGGGTCAGCAGGATGAACTCGTTGACAGCAAACAGTGTAACCTCAAACATGGCCATGATCAGCAGCTGGACCGGGCTGGTTTTACCCAAAACAGCCCCGAACGAGATGAGCACTGAACCCGTGCAGAAGTCAGCGTTGATCATACTGAAAATGGAAATCATGTTTCATCAGCAGCTCGTGCAAGGCATGGAAAAGTATTCTTATGTTTCAGCTGAATGCTCCAACAAAGAAGTTGTCATTTTTTGTTAGTGAGGGGTTCTCATGATCTTTTTTGCCCCATGCAAAATATGAAGTCAGTTTTGTTCTCAAGGCCATGAGAGTCAAAATATCATTCAAAGCTGCTTTAAATATAAATTCAATAATAAAAAGGCAGGAAATTCATTGCTTGACTTATGATAGAGCAAGAAACAATGGAATAATTGTTAATAAAAAAAAGGGTTGATAAATAATCTCTTCCTTAAAACATGTAAATATTCCCCAAATTTGCTCATTTTGAAAAAGTAAAAAAAAAAAATTAAAAAAAAAAGTAATCTCTTTTTTTGGGGGAAAATTTCAAAAAAGTAAGACACATAGTCCGGCCAAAAATGGACATTAGTGGCCCATTAAAATCAGCATTTTTTAATGTCTGATTTATGAAGAATATTCTATTCTATTCCATTCTATTCTACTATTTTATTTTATTTTATTATTATCTTATTTTATTGTATTATGTTATATCATCCATCCATCCATTATCTTGACCGCTTATCCCGTTAGGGGTCACGGGGGGGTGGAGCCTATCCCAGCTGACTTCGGGCGGAAGGCAGGGTACATCCTGGACAGGTCGCCAACCTATCACAGGGCGTGTTATATCAAAATATTATTATTTATTACAACTGATCATGTTACTATTGCTACAGACATATCCGCATACCCATATAAATTTATTCGTATTGCATACAATCTATCATAACCATTTCATAATCACACCATGTCAACTTCTCACTACTGAATAACATTTTCTTTCTGCCTGTAATTACAACTCTTTACACCATGTGTAACCTTTGCATATATGTTTAAATCTGTTTTCTAATTTGTGTTTATCTATTTTTATTTAAATGTTTACATTATTTAAATGTATTCTCTATTTGTGCTCTATCTTCTTGCATAATGTCTGTGTTGCTGCAACAACCGACTTTCCCCCGGGGATCATTAAAGTATTATTTTATCTGATCTTATCTTAATATTATACAATAACAGTAAAGTTGTCTTTACATCATTCACTTTGTAAACACACTACAATGTGATTCCTGTATCGATGGGTTAGTTGAAGACTGAGGGGGTCTTAAATCTCAGAAACTGTGTAAACTTCATGGTTATAACAACCATCAACACCGACATGAAGCCAATGTGTAAGTGCAAAGAACTGCAGTTCCTCAAGTGTCCACTTGAGGCCGGCTGCAAAAGCCAGAGAATCATCATTAGGTCCCATGTTAACATATCAAATACTTACAGCAGTTGCATGCAGCTCATGCATTTATTTGTATGCACTTTGAAAGGGAAGGTTTAAACCACATCTCTTTAGATGATTTATAATGTTTCAGGAGGCGCTAACACTTCTCTGTAAACAAACAGCTCTACCTGGAGTATTGATATGTACGTCTGTTTGTTTTTTACCTTATCTACATTTAGCTGTGGTTGCAAACTGAGAAAGGTATAAGTAAAGATTTTGAGAGTAAAAATATTTGTTTATGTAAGCAAGTCTTTGTGGACCTTGTAACATGCCTCAGGACGTGTGCAGGCCTTGTGTGCGTGTGTGTGTGTGTGTGTGTGTGTGTGTGTGTGTGTGTGTGTGTGTGTGTGTGTGTGTGTGTGTGTGTGTGTGTGTGTGTGTGTGTGTGTGTGTGTGTGTGTGTGTGTGTGCAGTGTATGTGCATTCATGTTACTATGTGCATCACGTACCTCTCCACCCCGATGTGGATCTTTCCATGATGCATGCCGTGGAAGAAGCCCTGCATAAGCGTCGCCCACTGCAGAGCAAAGGCCGCGATCAGGAAGTTAAAGCCCACGCTGCCGAAGCCGTACCGCTGCAGGAACGTCATGAGGAAGCCGAAACCGATGAAGATCATCACGTGCACATCCTGGAAACCTGCACGGTGTAGAGAACACTGTCTGAGAACACGGAGGATAAGAGCCCCGAGGGATCGATGCTGTGTGTTGGTGTTGTTCTTTGTTTTGTTTAGGGGAGAAGAAATATTGACCAATGTAACTGGAGGGTTCAGGGCTAGAAAAAAAGAGTGAAACAAACAAAACCTGATGGATGGATTCCACAAAAACTCCTGTCTTTGTTGTCATCAGTGTTGTTTTTAGTATGAGGTAGAAAAGTAGTAAATTATAGCTTTAAACTGGATCCTGTGCGGGGTTCCTCAGGGCTCAGTTCTTGGCCCACTAGCATGAATCTTTACTTTAAAGACAATGTTTCCCTTAGCATGCATTAATATTATTTTGATATGCAGATGACACCCAACTCTTTATAGGGAACACGTAATGTCAGGTCTATCTATTGGCCTTTCCAAAACTGCCCCTTCACCCTCTGCTTTCACACTCCCCTTCCTTACACTCATGTGGAGGGTCTGCCTCATCAAGTGCCATCCCAAACCTCTGATAGTGGAGTGGAAGGGTTGTTGGACCCTCCAACCACTAGGCTGCACTCATGCAGGCTCATTGGTGAAGTATGTGGGGATGTAGCTCAGTGGTAGAGCGCGTGCTTCGCATGTATGAGGTCCCGGGTTCAATCCCCGGCATCTCCATCTTTCATACATTTCCCTCTCTGCGGTTAAATGAATTCTTTCTGACTCTGTGACTCTGTTTGTCCATCATCTTTGTAGATGCTCCATGAATTAAAGTTGCTAAATTGTAATCTGACTGACATAAAGTGATTCTATTCAGATACAAAATAACACATACAGATGTATCTAAAAGTTGAATATATTGAGGATCTAATGAGCCCCCTTTCAGTCTTGAAAACTGCTTGTGTTCATATATTTTGGGGCATTTTTGCCTTTATTGATAGGCCGGGAGTCGAACCAGCAACCTCTGTGACGAGGACTAGAGCCTCTGTTTATGTGCCAATAGGCCACTTGCTCCCTGCAAGTGTTTTAGATTTACAAGAAGATACATTATTATTATTACTTCATTTTATTATCTATTTTTCTTTAAAGATTATTGTGTGTATTTATATTATTATTGATACAAGTATTTTGATTAATTAATTAAACTTTATTTATTTATTATTATTACTATTATTTGTATGTATTTATCCATTTTTATGAATTTTAATTTATTTAAAAACAATTTTTTTTATCTTTTTAATTTTCGGACTAGGTATTTTAAAAACACTTTCTTTTTAAATTAAATACTTGTGCATGGGATCTGCCTCTGATTGAAAATAATGAAAAGTCTTCAAAAAATAAGTTTTCTTTTTGATGTAGTTTCTCAGACATTTGTACCTTTTATTCTTTTATTATTAAAAACTTTCTTTTTCTGCACATTAGTTCTCCTTTGTTTCACCATCGTGACAGAATGATCCAACACAGGACAGGGGAAACAGAGGAACTAAATACACAGAGTAATTAACACAGGTGAGGGGCACAGGTGAAACTAATCAGGTGAATCAAAAAGGAGGGAAACACACAAGGGCAGGAAGTAAAGTAACTGGAAACACAAGGACTACAAATTAAACAGGAAACACGATAAACTGGACGAATAAACACAAGAAAATACACAAAGGAATGCAACATGAGACATGGATCACTACACACAAGGAAGACAGAGGACACAGACAGGGAGGAAACAAAGCAAAAACCAAACTAAAGATCAACTCCTGACTCTCTGCAGGTCATGAAGAGACATCAGTATGAGAGGGAGACGACTTCAACATCCGTTTAAAACTCCTCTCAGAGCCTTTAAAGATAAAACTGTTCATCACTTGTCCTTTGAGTGCGGATCCCATCATTAAGATCAAACTCAAATCTGCTCCTTGACAGCCTCCATCAACGAAAACACAACACGACTGCCAACCACCGAGCTCTGTGAGGGCTTTGTCACTGCAAACAGCTTTTCTCTGTGAACAAGCACAGTTACATAAGCTTTGGTGAAAAGGGGAATCAATGCACAACGATGGCAGTGATATCAGGGATGGAAAACATCACTTTAAAAGCATCATTCAGAGTCACAACAGAGCTGTGTTTCACATCAGAAGAACTCTAAATGTGAAGATAATGAACTCTCTGAACTCGTCACTGTCCCGGTTCACACACTTTGTGAGCGCTGCTTTCTAACTGTCCTTATTTGTCCCTAACCGCCTCACACAATATTGCACTGTGCCGCGGCTGCTGTCTCCATGGTGACTGTCAATTGGCATGGCCCCGAGGAGGTGTCGCCAGTGTCCCTGTTGGCATTTTGGCCCAGATACATGCACCGGCATCCGAGGAGGACACCACACAGGGAAGCAATGAGAGGATCCGCTGGGTAGGATTAGTGTCTCACTGTCATGGAGGTCTGTTTGTGCTTCAATAACGTTATCCACGGATGCATGTTCTTAAATTTGAATTCAGGTTAGGAGATTCAAAAAATGTAAATCACATGATATCATATAACGTGTGAAATTCAAAGTACAAGAGTCTTCATAGAGGATCTCTTGGCTGGTACTGGTGCAAGGAAGGTTTATCTAAATCTCAAAGGATAAGCTCAAACCACAACTCGGTCTCAGCAGATGTGTGTCTAACATGAGTCTGGTCCTGCTGGAGGTTTCTGCCTGTTAAAGGAAGTTTGTCCTCACCACTGTAACTGTCTGGATTCTTTCTTTACACAAGAGTGGACTAATCCAAAGACTCAGCTCTCTTACACACTGTTGCAAGCTTGCAAAACTAATATGTTGACACCAGGTTTGTAGGTAAGTTGGCAGACAGGACAATAAGATGTAGGCCTGCTTGTGGCATCTTCAGTCTCAAAAAGTAGTATGGGAGGTAGAGCCTTCAATTACCAGGCCCCTCTCCTTTGGAATCACCGAACAGGCTGAATCCAGGAGGAGCTTAAAACTTACTTAAAGCTTACAGTGAGGGCTGGCTCAGGCTTAGACCAGTTCTTACTTGTGCAGCTATAGGCTTAGCTCTGGGATCCCATTTCTCATTATGGTGTTGACTATACAACGAACAAATGGCACTGTTAGTACATAAATAAGATCTGCTGCTGCTCCTTTTTCGTGAGTTGGATCCACTCAAAAAAAAAAGTGGGGTTATTTTCCCAATCCTGTGATAGTTCTCCAATGATCCTGGTAACTAACAGTAAGACAAATGGCAAAACATGAGTGGGATTGTCTACTGTTGCCCGTTGGTGAGTTAGATCAAGATCTGCAAAACATTTAAAAGGTCCCAAACATTCAGAATATGGAAGCTTCTGCATTGTTTCTGTAGTCCAACTCTACAAAGCTATATGAATCTGTTCCTGTGGTGATGTAACAACTGGGGGGATTTGCATAGCCATGCATGCAAAACCACTCCTACTCCCTTTCCCAAACAATTCTGCTTCCTCTTTTGTTAGTTGCAAGAACCAACACAGAGGTCTGTATTCTGTCCCTCCATTGGATGACTAAAGACAAAAGTGGTCGCTTTTTTATTTTTGACAACAACCGGCTACAGTTGGTGCTAATTTGTTTGTTTATGCTAACCACTTCACTTCAGACTGCTTCAAAATTGAGGGTCAGTATAAAACTGGGTTTGCATCAACAATGACCATCATAATAAGATCTTCACCATCAGTGAACTGGTGCAGATTCTCCTGGAGCGCTCGCCATGTTTGTTTTGGTGTTTTTCCACCTCTGCATCTGTCTGCAGAAACCTAGAGGCTGCAGATCCTCCACAGGGGGCTGCATTTGGGATGTTTTTTGCAACTTCATTCACAACTTTACTCAAAAGACAACTAAGACATGTTGTAAACTTCTAGAAATATCATTATATGGGAGCTTAAATTGGCTCCTCCTTGGCCACTACACCTTTCCACCTACTGTCATCAAAATCAGGTCAGTTTCAGAAACAGACTAAAAAGCATTAGCTGAACTTCACTCCTCCTCTAAGTTGCAGAAAAACAGAAAATCTCTCTTGGTATTTGTTTTTCTGCTGCATGGATCCGACCTCTGACCTCTCTGACAACCACAGCTCGGCCTCATTCATCATTCCACTGCCCTGTCAACCTTCAGGTGATCTTTGCTCAAGCGGTAGACTTGTAAGACCCATTATCATCCTATCAGTTTAAATACCTCCCTTATCTCACAGGGACATATAGAACACACGACACACCGACTACTGGACCCCCCCAACACACAACAGATCTACAAGCTGCAGGTGATCCTGCTTCAGACAAGAAGAAGAAGAAGAAGAAGCTCAGGTGTATTCTGTACGTCTGTCTTTACTCTGACCTATAGACGACCTGCAGAGAACCTGTTTACAGTGGAGTCTCCTCCAGGCGTGCAGTCTCTACTGAGGATGAGGGTTGTGTTTACACAGCGCTGAGAAATGAAGGTGAACTCGTGGTTCAGCTCCCATGACAGTAAAGGTGTCAAGTTAAAGATTATCTGGAACCATTAAATCTAATGGACCTTTACCCTCTGCTGTTATTTTCCTAACCTCGACAGTCTGTTAACTTCAGGGGTTTGTAACAATGCTGAACGGACGTTTTTTATTGGTTGAAGCAGACGCCCACCTCTGTGTGTGTCTGGGTAATAATGACTCTAGTGTCAGAGGAGTTGAATCAAAGCATGCAAACAATAAGGCCGGAGTGGAAAGAAGATATCACGTTTAGCTTTGATGTTATCGCCTCTCTTCAGTGAACAGTCAGAGTTAAACTCACTGGGATTATTCAGGCAAAAACAACTGTTTCTTGATTAGGTTGTAGAATATGCGTGCCAAGTTGAATATTTTAAAATAATTCTGACTTGTAAATTTCATAAAATCCTTCAACAACTACCAAATATGAACAAACCTTTATGAAACTGTATATTTTATGTTTTGCACAGTAAGGCTTTGAGTAAACGGCCAACATCAGGTTGTTTAGCAGGTACCCTATGTTGGAAATGTGGAATTAGCATGCTGGTACACTGACTGAGGCTTATTTAAAGCTGGGGTTAGTAGTCAGATTTAGATCCACTTTTTTGGTTGGCCAGGGGTGCAGCTCGCTCGGCTGGAAGCTTCACTTCCTGGTGGCTGGCTGCAGTATAGGTGAAAATCTCTGTCTCCCCCATTCATTTGAATGGGGCTGCAGTCACACTTTAAAAAATAAATACACGTGGTACGAATGTTTCTCCCATCCGTAGTCCAAAATTCTCTACAGCGCAGACTCTGGCTGCACAATGGTTGCAAATTGGAACGGGGTTTTTTGGCTTCAAAACCGTACAACAGGAGAAGGCGGAGCAACGCTGTCCATTTTATATACAGTCTAGGGCACATGTGTCAAACACAGCGAGAGCGGAAGCATTGACCATAAACTACATCTCCCACAATGCATTTTGATTATGTGTTACGGGTGTGAGGGTGAACCCAAAAGCAGCACACTGGAGCCCGGAGGAAACAGCAGGGAACAGTCTTTACTAACCCGGTCACACAATGTCTGTTGAGAAGCTGGTTTCGCTGTGTGGAGGATCAGGCTGGAAACAGACGAGGAGCAGGCAAATCTCTTGGTCGGGGACAGAAGGCTGAGGTAGTTACCAGGGCAGAAACGAGGAAGGAAGGTCGGGGACAGGCAGGGTCGAAACCGGGAGATCAGTCCGAGGAAAAGTGCTGGAGAGTCTTGCATTTGCAGTGAGAACAATCTGGCACTGAGTGAGCTGAAACCGGGACTTAAATACTGGCAGCAGGTAATGAGAAACAGGTGATTTGTGTTGGCTTAATGAGGAGAGTGTGGCTCAGGTAAACGAAGGGGAGTGGAAATGTAGTGGGCTGAGAGGCTGAGCAGGTGTGGCAGGTGATAACTGTGACATTATGTTACCCGCGAAATGACGGCATCACACCAGGAGAGTGCAGCGTAATCTACAGCGGTATTTACTACAGTGACTACAGGTTGAGTCTGTACAAGTGCGTACAAATCACCCCAAAATGTCCAGGAAGAGAAAAGTTGACTCAGATGGCAGTTTAAAGACAGATTTGGAAGGGGAGTACATGTTTGTGCTTCAAGGTGACTAGACTAAAACTATAATGGGCTGAAAAGACTTAAATTTCACTAAAACAGGCAAAATGAACAGTGGTTACAACTGGCCCTTTGAGGGCAACCATAATGCTGATGTGGCCCTCGCTGAAAATGAGTTTGACACCCTGGTCTAGGGGTTAGACGGAGTCCTGAGGAAATGCTACATCCAAATTCATGCTAGTTTTCTGTCGCTACCAACCCCAGCTTTAAATGTCATACATTTGGAAGCATTAAACTTCTATTGGACAAACTTAAAACTTGAGCTAATTGTGTTTTAAAAAAGTGAGATGCTTGATTCTGATTGGGCAAAACCCCTTGACAATGGTTATTAACTTCCACTAACATGAGCAACACCAGACTGATCACAAACTGATCACACGTCATGTCAAATCATTTCCGGCACATTTAGCTTCCTGTCGTTGACACCATAGACCATTAGGTGAGGTTAAACCAATTTTTTAACATTGTGTTTGTGTTTAAGTTAGTAGCTGGGTAATAAGCAGGATAATGTATTGCACACAACAAATGCAAATATTCAAAGTTGTTTAAAGCAAAGAAAAACACACCTGCTGTCGTTTTAAAGGGAATCATCTTCAAGATTATGTCCACAAGTTTTTATAATACGTAGGTATTAAATCCTACATATTCATTCAGTCATTAAAATAACTCACTCCAATAAATCAGGGCATGTCTGAAGCTTTGGGAGAACTTGAATTCTGGATTTATTTGATATTTCAGAAGTGCTTAAGCTGCTTTATGAAGAGCTGAACACACAAGACTAAGAATTTTAAGGTTTAAGAATTTTTTAATCTACCAGCCTAAAAAGGAGGATGACCCTTTGTGTTGGAGGCTTTATATTGTGTCTCACATCCTTCAGCTTTTCCCTTTCAGTGTCTATCTTTATTTACTCCAAATTGTAGTAAAATTAATATTTCTCAATCAAAGATGAAAGTATGGGTGAAGCAATGGCCACCTCAAATATTCCACCTCTTGTTTGTGTCTGTGTGCGAGAGCCTGCAGATAAGTTCAGCCTCGGGTTAGATCTTAAACCTTTAAGTGAACCTGAGTGAGTGACAGGAGAGAGGGGGAGACACTACGACAGTTAGCCACCTGCAGCGCCGGAAGGAGAGAGAGAGTAACATGTTTGAGATCTGCACATTCCCCTCGTTCTCCAGCCTCTCACAGGACACCACCGAAGAGAGAGAGAGAGAGAGAGTGAGACGCTCAGGTGAACCTGGCTGACAGCTCCTGACTTGTCCAGACACGCCTCCCCCGCCCGCGTGCTACCTGGGGGGAAATATTTAAGGTGGAGCTGAGGAGATTACTGACTCTGTTTCTGTTTTAACTGCAAGAGGAAACAGTCGCACAGCAATGACTGATGACCCTGAAGTGGGAGAGATTGCTCTAATGTCCTCCAAAGGAAAGTTGTAAGGAGGGGGTCAGGGTGGGTGGGCTTTGAGGAGGCAAAGTGTAGGACTTTCACCTGAGTCCTGTGCATGGTGAGGTGTAAAGTCAGCTGCAGAAACTGTACATATCTGCATAAATTTGGCATTTTGGGTAAAACCTTCTCATTTATTCCTTGACTCTATCTTGAATTTGGCTTTGCAATAATAGTGGTCTCAAAAACCCTTTTTCTTTTTCTTCACCCAGTGATTAATAAAGGTACTGCAGGTCTTTTTAAAAGGACATTACTCTCCACCAACTGGTCTGGAGTGGAACAACAAGAGTTGATTTTAGGAAGGAGCAAAAATGTGAACAAAACTGTAAGACACACAGCTCTCAAGAACAACTCATAGATACCAAATAACTGTTTATATGCAAGCTGTAACAACACAAGTGTTTAAAAGCAATCATTAGGTATGTTTTAAAAGCTTTAAATGCTAACATAAATGTATAAAACCAAATGCATATGGACTTCATGCTGCAACCATACACTGTTTGAGTATATTAGGGAAACATGCATCAAAATGTCTCCGTGCATGCTTGGTTGCACACTTCTTGTTTCTTTGACAGCATTAATGAACACTGCACACTCTGTGATGTTCCATCCAGCTCACGAAGACAGAGTAAAGCTTTTGTGTTCTTCCCCATCAATCCATACAAATCTGGAAATGAACAATCAATGGATCTGCTTCTGTGTGACAGCAGCGAACTGGAAGACATCTCCATGAAATGTTCTCTCAGAAATAAAAGAGACCGGTCCAATTAGTGGAAACAGCGAGCTGCTGCTGCTGCTGCCACAGCTTGACAAAAATCCAAACACTCGACGGAGCTGCATGCAAGAAAGGAATACTTACTGGTGTTTGAGAATCGCTGACGGAGCATGTAAGAGGGTTAGAGTGTCTCTGTTAGTGTCATTAGAAAGACAAAACAGTGAAACCTAACTTTCCTTACACCTCAACAAAAACACAAATGACCCAAATTCAGATTTTCTAATCTTAGCTTGATTTTTTAACATTGTCTTTTGAACCACATGTTCATTCTTCCTCCATTAACAGGACTAGTTATGGTCTGCATAATATTTAACGACATATCCCCAATTTTGTTGACTTAAGGATCTCATCTGGGATCAAACTGCACATAAAAAAATAGCGTGTGTCCCTGTTTGTGCTCATGCATGAAGTTTAAAGTTTAATTACTGTTTGCAACACTTACATGATGTTACCTTTTGCAGGTAAAGCATGCATTCAACTTTTTGAAACACTTTTCAAACACTCTAATCCTGCTAAGCTTTTAAAGGTTTTAATGCAACCAATACTGCGCTAATCATGACCCTACAAAGGTGCTTTGCATGTCCTGAAAGTTAAGGTACAGGAAGAAAGTCATCATGGAGATTCGACTTTGCAAGTGTAGCTGTAGTGGGATGAGTAAAATGTCATTTAGAATATTCTATTAGATGTAAAACTCGTGCATTTTAAACCCAAAGTGTATAAATGCTGACTGTTTTTGCAAACTTTCCCCTTAAGAAGGAAACACTGCAGACTGTTAGGACTTGCTCTTGAAATCCCCTGCAGGATGCTACCTCTACAAAGGTGCACACTGGCATTTAAAGCATCCTGACCCTTTAACCTCTGACCCTGGACCTCCACACACCCACAGGAAGAACACTCACTTGGGTAGCGGTAGTAGAAGTCGTTGTCATAGTCAGAGTGGGTCTGGTTATGCCACAGCTTTGCATCCGTCTCGTGGTCGTACTCTACCAATGCACCGAAGAGGATGATGAGGATGATCTCCAGGATGAAGCAGACCACCGGCAGCTTCAGCCGCATGTTGGTCGAAGAGTCTGTCATGTTTTCTTCCCGGTGAGACGAGGAGGAGAGGCGAAGTGAAGTTCCTTACAGGAGGAGGAAAGGGGATTAAAGCTCCAGCACAAAAAGTTAGACAGACCCTGTCTCTCTCACACACACCCCGGGGTGTCCTCAGTGCAGAGACAGGAGGCTGGTGTGTGTGTGTGTGTGTGTGTGGTTGTTTGAGCGTGGAAGAAGCTCCCAGGAGCTGGTCTTTCATGTGTGTTTTTGCTCTGCATGGTCACACCTACTGGACCTGCCTTCTCTATGAATAATGCAAGCTCAGTCTAAGCCCCGCCCCCTGCTACTGTACATCTTAAGGTGGTCTGAAGAGCTTTCCTTCACCTGAGAGCAGCTGATAAGAGATAACACATCACTATGAAACTGGTACTTGATGTGTTAATAGTTTCACCAATTAGTGGGCTCCCCTGACATCACAGAGTCTCCGAACAGTGCTCACTCTGGAGTTAGGGCCTGTGTCCACTGACAGCTCTCTGTGCTCTGTTAGGGCCTGGTTTTTGTACAAAACCAGTGTAGTTCAGCCTTTTAGAGGTCACTTATGAAATATCTGCAAAACTAAGAAGGGTCTAGTTGTACATTGGTATTTACAGTGGCCAAAAATGCTAAATAAAAGTACATTTAAAAAACAACAACTCATAATTGTAAGCTAACTCGCACTGGAGCTAGGGCCTGTGTCCACTGACCGTTCTCTTTGCTCTGTAAGGGGCCTGTTTTTTTATGCAAAACCAGTGTATAACAGCATTTTCACTGCATATTAATAAGATATCTGTAAAACCAGGGAGGGTGTAATTGTGCATTGGTATTTACAGTAGACAAAAATGGTAAAAATTAAGAACATTTAAAGGAACAGTAACATCTTATAATAGGAGTACAGATTAAATTCAGCAGTTGTGCTAATTCCTGCATATACACATTGAGGCATACTGCTAAAATGTTGATTTATGTGCATTGTTGAAATGAAATAAACTCCATAAATGAATAATTGTTAACTAGCTTGCTTGGGAGTTAGGGCCTGTGTCCACTGACAGCTTTCTGTGCTCTGTCAGGGCCTGTTATTCATGCAAAACCAGTGTAGTTCAGCCTTTTAAGAGGTCACTTATGAAATATTTGCAAAACTAAGAAGGGTCTAGTTGTGCATTGGTATTTACAGTGGCCAAAAATGCTAAATAAAAGTACATTTAAAAAACAACAACTCATAATTGTAAGCTAACTCGCACTGGAGTTAGGGCCTGTGTCCACTGACCGTTCTCTTTGCTCTGTAAGGGGCCTGTTTTTTTATGCAAAACCAGTGTATAACAGCATTTTCACTGCATATTAATAAGATATCTGTAAAACCAGGGAGGGTGTAATTGTGCATTGGTATTTACAGTAGACAAAAATGGTAAAAATTAAGAACATTTAAAGGAACAGTAACATCTTATAATAGGAGTACAGATTAAATTCAGCAGTTGTGCTAATTCCTGCACATACACATTGAGGCATACTGCTAAAATGTTGATTTATGTGCATTGTTGAAATGAAATAAACTCAATAAATGAATAATTGTTAACTAGCTTGCTTGAGAGATAGGGCCTGTGTCCACTGACAGCTTTCTGTGCTCTGTCAGGGCCTGTTTTTGTACAAAACCAGCGTAGCTCAGCCTTTTTAGAGGTCACTTATGAAATATCTGCACAACTAAGAAGGGTCTAGTTGTGCATTGGTATTTACAGTGGCAAGAAATGCTAAATGTAAGAACATTCAAAAAAACAACAACCCATAATTGTAAGCTAGCTTGCTCCGGAGTTAGGGCCTGTGTCCACTGACAGCTTTCTTTGCCTGTTTTTTTTTAAATACAAAACCAGTGTAGCTCAGCATTTTCAGAGCTCATCATCATATTTAAAAGATATCTGAAAAACCAGGAGGGCCTAATTGTACTTTGATTTTTTACTTTAGCCAAAACTGCTAAATTTTAGAACATTTAAAGAAACAGTAACAACCCATAAAAGGACTGCAGATTTGATTTAGCTATGGTGCTAATTCCTGCATATTTACATTTTAAATGTTAGCTATCTCCTTTGAGAGTTAGGGCCTGTGTCCACTTATAGCAGCAGGTTTTTTGTGCAAAACCAGTGTAGTTTAGCAGTTTCAGCATATCTATAAGACATCTGTGGAACCAGGGAGAGTCTAGTCGTGCATTGGTATGTGCACTAAATGTAAGATGTAAGAATATTAAAAAAAAAACAGAGAGTTAGGGCCTGTGTCCACTTAACGCTTTCTTTTCTCTATCAGTGCCTGTTTTTTGTACAAACTTGTGTTTTTCAGTGTTTTGAGATCTGAGCATCCTAAGTGCAAAAACATCAGCTGACAGTTGACAGTTTTTTTTCAAAGCTTAAAGGGGCTGGTAGGACTCGGTCAGTGTCCCCTGCTGCACAGGAAGAAGGTCCGGCAACAGCAGGAGGATGCTCATTAGCTTTCAGGGCCAAACGTGCGAACAAAAAAGGTTTCAAACGCCTTCAAAAGGAGGGGGAAGACATGAAAAGTGTCTGCATGGACTGTTTACAACATCAGTTCATAGATGTTACCTCCTTCTGGTGAGTGTTAGTCATGATAAAGGCTGAATGTTACTTCAACCACAACAGGAAAGACACTATAGTCAAAGCTAGCTGTGCCTCCAGGAGTGAAATGATGATCATTTCTGGCTCCCTTATAAAACTATAGAGGTTCAGATTAGGGTTAAAGAAACCTGCCGTGTGCTTTCTCTTCTTCTTCTTGTAAAGTTTGATAAAGATGTCACTCACACCTGTATCAGCGCCCTCCATCAGCAGAGACAGTCTTTTCTTCAGACAGAACTGAGAGGAATGTTGTTTTGATTCTGGGGAATTTCAACTATTATCTCCTGAGACCACAGGCGTCAAATAAAAGACGTGAACTCTGCAGAAACTGCTTTTTAGTCTGAACAGCATCCGGTCTGACCAGCAGGCTGTCGCCAAAGTCACCTGACCCCCAAACCATGTCTTTAAGAATAAAACTGTATAACATTGGTGAACCCAGGAGACCAGGTTCTGGACTTTAAAGTGAAATGTTTTCCCATTCTTGCCTGATAGAGGATTTCAGCTGCTCAACAGTTCAGGGTCTCCTTTGTCATATTGTGTGTTTTCAATGGGGGACGAGTCAGGACTGCAGGCGGACCAGTTCATCACCTGGACTCTTCTACTACAGAGCCATGCTGTTGTAGTCTGTGCAGAATGTGGTTTTGCTGAAATCTGTAAGGTCTTCCTGAAGAAGTCATGGTCTGTTTTCCACTACAGAGTCGTGTCTGTTTTTAATGCAGTGACTTCCACTACAGAGTCATGTCTGTTTTTAATGCAGTGACTTCCACTACAGAGTCATGTCTGTTTTTAATGCAGTGACTTCCACTACAGAGTCATGTCTGTTTTTAATGCAGTGACTTCCACTACAGAGTCATGTCTGTTTATAATGCAGAGACTTCTACTACAGAGTCATGTCTGTGTTTAATGCAGTGACTTCCACAACAGAGTCATGTCAGTTTTTAATGCAGTGACTTCCACTACAGAGTCATGTCTGTTTATAATGCAGTGACTTCCACTACAGAGTCACGTCTGTGTTTAATGCAGTGACTTCCACTACAGAGTCATGTCTGTTTATAATGCAGTGACTTCCACTACAGAGTCATGTCTGTTTATAATGCAGTGACTTCCACTACAGAGTCACGTCTGTGTTTAATGCAGTGACTTCCACTACAGCACTACAGAGTCATGTCTGTTTTTAATGCAGTGACTTCCACTACAGAGTCATGTCTGTTTTTAATGCAGTGACTTCCACTACAGAGTCATGTCTGTTTATAATGCAGTGACTTCCACTACAGAGTCATGTCTGTTTTTAATGCAGTGACTTCCACTACAGAGTCATGTCTGTGTTTAATGCAGTGACTTCCACTACAGAGTCATGTCTGTTTTTTAATGCAGTGACTTCCACTGCAGAGTCATGTCTGTTTTTAATGCAGTGACTTCCACTACAGAGTCATGTCTGTGTTTAATGCAGTGACTTCCACTACAGAGTCATGTCAGTTTTTAATGCAGTGACTTCCACTACAGAGTCATGTCTGTTTATAATGCAGTGACTTCCACTACAGAGTCATGTCTGTTTTTAATGCAGTGACTTCCACTACAGTCACGTCTGTGTTTAATGCAGTGACTTCCACTACAGAGTCATGTTTGTTCTTAATGCAGTGACTTCCACTACAGAGTCATGTCTGTTTTTAATGCAGTGACTTACACTACAGAGTCATGTCTGTTTTTAATGCAGTGACTTCCACTACAGCACTACAGTCATGTCTGTTTTAATGCAGTGACTTCCACTACAGAGTCATGTCAGTTTTTAATGCAGTGACTTCCACTACAGAGTCATGTCAGTTTTTAATGCAGTGACTTCCACTACAGAGTCATGTCTGTGTTTAATGCAGTGACTTCCACTACAGAGTCATGTCTGTGTTTAATGCAGTGACTTCCACTACAGAGTCATGTCTGTGTTTAATGCAGTGACTTCCACTACAGAGTCACGTCTGTGTTTAATGCAGTGACTTCCACTACAGAGTCATGTCTGTGTTTAATGCAGTGACTTCCACTACAGAGTCATGTCTGTTTTTAATGCAGTGACTTCCGCTACAGTCACGTCTGTGTTTAATGCAGTGACTTCCACTACAGAGTCATGTCTGTGTTTAATGCAGTGACTTCCACTACAGAGTCATGTCTGTGTTTAATGCAGTGACTTCCACTACAGAGTCATGTCTGTGTTTAATGCAGTGACTTCCACTACAGAGTCATGTCTGCGTTTAATGCAGTGACTTCCACTACAGAGTCGTGTCTGTGTTTAATGCAGTGACTTCCACTACAAAGTCGTGTCTGTGTTTAATGCAGTGACTTCCACTACAGAGTCATGTCTGTGTTTAATGCAGTGACTTCCACTACAGAGTCGTGTCTGTGTTTAATGCAGTGACTTCCACTACAGAGTCGTGTCTGTGTTTAATGCAATGACTTCCACTACAGAGTCGTGTCTGTGTTTAATGCAGTGACTTCCACTACAGAGTTGTGTCTGTGTTTAATGCAGTGACTTCCACTACAGAGTCATGTCTGTGTTTAATGCAGTGACTTCCACTACAGAGTCATGTCAGTTTTTAATGCAGTGACTTCCACTACAGAGTCATGTCTGTTTTTAATGCAGTGACTTCCACTACAGAGTCATGTCTGTGTTTAATGCAGTGACTTCCACTACAGAGTCATGTCTGTGTTTAATGCAGTGACTTCCACTGCAGAGTCATGTCTGTGTTTAATGCAGTGACTTCCACTGCAGAGTCATGTCTGTGTTTAATGCAGTGACTTCCACTACAGAGTCATGTCTGTGTTTAATGCAGTGACTTCCACTGCAGAGTCATGTCTGTGTTTAATGCAGTGACTTCCACTACAGAGTCATGTCTGTGTTTAATGCAGTTACTTCCACTGCAGAGTCATGTCTGTGTTTAATGCAGTGACTTCAACTACAGAGACCATGTCTGTGTTTAATGCAGTGACTTCCACTGCAGAGTCATGTCTGTGTTTAATGCAGTGACTTCCACTACAGAGTCACGTCTGTGTTTAATGCAGTGACTTCCACTACAGAGTCACGTCTGTGTTTAATGCAGTGACTTCCACTACAGAGTCACGTCTGTGTTTAATGCAGTGACTTCCACTACAGAGTCACGTCTGTGTTTAATGCAGTGACTTCCACTACAGAGTCACGTCTGTGTTTAATGCAGTGACTTCCACTACAGAGTCACGTCTGTGTTTAATGCAGTGACTTCCACTACAGAGTCATGTCTGTGTTTAATGCAGTGACTTCCACTACAGAGTCACGTCTGTGTTTAATGCAGTGACTTCCACTACAGAGTCACGTATGTGTTTAATGCAGTGACTTCCACTGCAGAGTCATGTCTGTGTTTAATGCAGTGACTTCCACTGCAGAGTCACGTCTGTGTTTAATGCAGTGACTTCCACTACAGAGTCACGTCTGTGTTTAATGCAGTGACTTCCACTACAGAGTCACGTCTGTGTTTAATGCAGTGACTTCCACTACAGAGTCACGTCTGTGTTTAATGCAGTGACTTCCACTACAGAGTCATGTCTGTGTTTAATGCAGTGACTTCAACTACAGAGTCATGTCTGTGTTTAATGCAGTGACTTCCACTACAGAGTCACGTCTGTGTTTAATGCAGTGACTTCCACTGCAGAGACATGTCTGTGTTTAATGCAGTGACTTCCACTACAGAGTCATGTCTGTTTATAATGCAATGACTTCCACTGCAGAGTCATGTCTGTTTTTAATGCAGTGACTTCCACTACAGAGTCATGTCTGTTTTTAATGCAGTGACTTCCACTGCAGAGTCGTGTCTGTTTTTAATGCAGTGACTTCCACTACAAAGTCATGTCTGTTTTTAATGCAGTGACTTCAACTACAGAGTCATGTCTGTTTTTAATGCAGTGACTTCCACTACAGCACTACAGAGTCATGTCTGTTTTTAATGCAGTGACTTCCACTACAGAGTCACGTCTGTGTTTAATGCAGTGACTTCCACTACAGAGTCATGTCTGTTTATAATGCAGTGACTTCCACTACAGAGTCACGTCTGTGTTTAATGCAGTGACTTCCACTACAGAGTCATGTCTGTTTTTAATGCAGTGACTTCCACTACAGAGTCATGTCTGTTTTTAATGCAGTGACTTCCACTACAGAGTCATGTCTGTGTTTAATGCAGTGACTTCCACTACAGAGTCATGTCTGTATTTAATGCAGTGACTTCCACTACAGAGTCATGTCTGTGTTTAATGCAGTGACTTCCACTACAGAGTCACGTCTGTGTTTAATGCAGTGACTTCCACTACAGAGTCACGTCTGTGTTTAATGCAGTGACTTCCACTACAGAGTCATGTCTGTTTTTAATGCAGTGACTTCCACTACAGAGTCATGTCAGTTTTTAATGCAGTGACTTCCACTACAGAGTCACGTCTGTTTTTAATGCAGTGACTTCCACTACAGAGTCATGGGTTGTTGATTGTCTCAGTGGTTAGAGTTACAGGTTTCACTTTTTGTTACAGATTGTTGATTTAAAGAAACGACCCGTTCGGTAACGTTCTCACAGGAAACTGGAGGAGAACCAAATGGAGTTCGACCTTAGACCTCTTGATTGATTCTGTGTAACTGTGTTATGGATATGGCATGAAGAGGATGTATAGAAAACATGCTCATAAATCATAAATCAGACATTTGAATGATCAGATATGATCAGGTTTCATGAGACACTTCTTCCTGTGTGATATCTCTTTCTCTTCATCTCCCCTTTCATCCTCTCTCTTTGCCCCTGAGTGTAAATGAAGGTAGCTGTATTGCTCATTCCTTGCTAGGCGTTGGGGTCAGTTCAGTCCTGCAGCTTTATAAAACATGCACCCTCTCCAGTTTATCATGATGGACTAATGTGATTACAGGGACAGCAGCTTTTTGTTTGTTCTTCTGAGAGATGCCACAAGTTTCAGTCATTCCACAGTTTACGCAGAGGACGAAACTTCATCACAGATCCTTACAGATCCTTGCGCCGGTCTCGTGCTCGGTCTTTGTAATCATGTTAGATTAGAGATAGCAGTCAGCAGGTCCCTTACATTCTTTAGTTTCATAGTAAATGTTGCAAGACTTTGGTATGATTTAGTGTGCAACATTAGACGTTAAATTAATGAGTATTGCTTTATTCGTCATTTCATGTGGTTTAATTAATCATAAATAAGACTTTGATCCTGTCTTGTGTGTCTGGTCTGGTCTTGCCCACTTGGTCCTGGTCTCGTTGGTCTTGTCTGTCAGGTTACACCCTCTCCTGTTTGACTCATGAGCCAAGTTTTAATCCCTCTCCTGGTAATTAAAGGTGTTATGTGCTCACACTGTGTAAAGTTGTGTTAGATCATCCTGGCTGTTTATCTTATACTGGATTAACTGTCAGACTCAGAGATGGGCACGGTGTAAATCCCTTTATTTTAACATTGTGTTAAAAATAAACATTAGATTAGTTTAGACAGTATGGTGTGATATATTGGTGGATCCAGACACTGACTTTTGCAACACAGGCAGAAAAAAAGGAACAGCAGTTATTTATCATTTCTATCTCTATCAATCTTTTTTTTTTTTTTGTATAAAAAAAATAAATGAAACATTTTAAATATGTTCCTTAATTTACTGAATACTCATGATTGTTGCCTGTTTCTTACTTTTTCAATGATTTTTGCATTCAGTGTGTAACTTTTAATATTTTCATGATTTTTGCTTCAGATGCAAAATTGAATTGTTTTTGTAATTTTGGCATTGAACACTTAACATTTTTATGATTTAGATCATTTTTATTTTCAACATGATTTTTGCTTCAGATGTAAAATTTGTCCTTACTTTTTCTTCCGACGCAAAAATTTCATTTTGCTTATGATTATCACATCAAATGCAAAATTTGTTGTTTTTTTTCCTTGAGATGCATTTCTTTTTTATTTTTCATAATCTTTGCTTTAAATTTAACCTTTTTACTATTTTTTTCATTTTTGCTTCAGACACAAAATTCTATCTTTTTTTTGTATTTTTCCCTCCGTCGCTAAATGTTTACTTTTTTCAGGATTTTTTGCTCTAAATTTAACATTTTTACTATTTTTTTCATTTTTGCTTCAGACACAAAATTCTATCCTTTTCTTGTATTTTTCCCTCCGTCTCTAAATTTTTACTGTTTTCACGATTTTTGGCTCTAAATTTAACATTTTTACTTTTTTTAAATGTTTTGCTGCAGAAACTAAATTCCATCTATTTTTGTATGTTTTCCCTCGGTCGTTAAATTTTTACTTTTCTCCATGATTTTCACATCAAATGCAAAATTTGCACTTTTTTGTAATTTTGCATTAGATGCAATATTTTACATTTACCTTACTTTTCACACCAGACGCTAAAACTTGTATTTATTTACATGATTTTCACATCAGCCACACAATTTGTGGTGCAGTGCTTAACACTGTTGCACCACAAAAAGAAGGTTCCAGGTTTGATCATAAGCCAGTCTTCCTGTTTGGAGTTTTACATGTTCTCTCCATGTGTGTGTGTGTGTGTGTGTGTTTGTGTGTGTGTGTGTGTGTGTGTGTGTGTGTGTGTGTGTGTGTGTGTGTGTGTGTGTGTGTGTGTGTGTGTGTGTGTGTGTGTGTGTGTGTGTGTGCTCTCTGGTACTCTAACTTCCCTCTAGGTGTGTGTGCGTAAGAGCCTGTACAAGACTGGCGACCAGTCCAGGATGTACATTCTTCTTGTTCATTATAGCTGGGATTGTCTCCAGCCCTCCTAAACTCAGATGGTGTGCACTGTATAGGTGATGGATGGATGGATGGATGGATGGATGGATGTTGACTTACTCTAAGGATTCGTATTATGCATGAAGTAAAATGCAAAGACTGATGTTTTTGAAATGCACACATACTGGGTCTGAAACGAGCGTGTCCGTCCTCTAAAAGCTCCCACAGTTCACTACAACAGCCCCACTGTGCATCAGTGTGAAATACCTGCAGCTTCCTAATGTATGTTATCTCTGAGTTACATCACAGGCAGGTTTGGTCTTGTGTTTATCTCTTCTCATCTGGTGCCAGGCCTCTTGTAGCCTCCATGGTGTTACTCTTGATGCCCTTCCCTCCGCTGATCTCCAGATTGTGTTATCAGTGGGCCCCGGAGCCAGCCTGCCGCAATGATGGAGCGACAAGAAGCTCCCACTTCCACGGTGAGAAAGAAACCTGTGGCACGCACACTTGGACTCCTCGAGTGTCTGAGCGGAGGCGAGCAAAAGAAACACACTTCAATGAAAGAGACACAGTTTCTATGTCGTACAATGATTCATAATAATGGTGAAATAATGTTAAAATCAAGTGCAAATTATTTGATGTATCTGGAGCCTATTTATTAATGTTCTTCAGGATGAGGATCTGTCACACATCTTGAGCTAGGCTGTAAAGAATTTGCAATGTCTGTGATTGTGGTTGGACTGTTTTCTGACAGAATATTTGTGATTAACAAATCATCTATAATAATAATACGTTCTATTTATAGAAGCGCTTTAAAAGTTTCTGCAAGACACTTTACAAGAAAATAAACTATACAATAGAAAGGAAAACAGTGCAAAAAAGCAACAAAACAAACAAAAATCAACATTTATAGTTTAAAAGTCTTTGTAAATAGGAAGGTTTTGAGTCTGGATTTGAATGTGGTGAGTGAGGGAGAGAATCTGAGGTGTTGGGGGAGAGAGTTCCAGAGGGTGGGGGCAGTGACAGAGAAGGCCCTGTCCCCCCAGGTTCTGTGCTTGGGTTTGGTGAGAGGGGTGAGGAGGTTGGCGTTGGTGGAGGGATTGTATGGCTGCAGAAGGTCGGTGAGGTAGGAGGGAGATAGGTTATGGAGGGCTTTGTAGGTGATGATGAGGAGGATCTTGTACTGTATTCTAGAGGTGATGGGAAACCAATGGAGGTTCTGGAGGACTGGGGTGATGTGGTCTCTGGAGCGGGAGTGAGTGAGGAGGTGTGCAGCTGAGGCGTGGATGAGAGTTTCAGGGAGGGGCGGAGACGGCGATGTATTTGAAGTGGAAGAAAGCAGTTTTTGAAATATTGTTAATGTGTTGTTGGAAGTTGAGGGACTGATTGAAAATGATGCCAAGGTTATGGATGTGTGTGGATGTTGAAACAGTGGATTTATCAATAGTGAGTGAGAAGTCTGGGCGAGTGGGAGTGAGGGATTTTGGGCCTATGATGAGAATTTCTATGGCAATGTACTCCCTTTGGTCATCTTTATTTAATACAGACAATAATAATAATAATGTAACATTTTGTAATTAAAGTTTTTTTTTCCTTGTATTTTTATATATTGTTTCCCTTTATTTTATAGATGTGTATATATGTGCATGTGTATGTATATATATATATTTTCTTCTTAGAATTTATTCAATTGTAATTGTGTGTCTTTGAAAATGTAAAAAAAAATTCAATTAACATATTGTTATATTTTTTGGGGGGATTTTTGATGACAAGGTGAAGGCTCTCTCTTCTTCTTGTCTCATCACAGTCCGTCCACATCTCGCCTTTCAAAGCACTCAGGGTCACTTTAATGACAGATTAAAACACAACAAATAAAAACAACGTGATGAAATAAATAAAAACAAGCAGAGTTACATCAAGTTAAAATGAGACAGTGCAATCAGACAAGGAATGCAATTTGAAACAGGTGAGTTTTATGTTTGGATTTGAACCGGGGTAGTGAGTCGGAGTTAGGGATGTCTGGTGGGAGTGAGTTCCAGAGTTGGGGAGCAGACCGACTGAAAGCTCTGCTCCCCATGGTGCTGAGACAGGCAGGGGGCACAGAGAGGTGGAGGACCTGAGGGAGCGAGAGGGGGTGACGATGTGGAGGAGATCAGACAGATACGGAAGGGAGAGGTTGTGAATGGCCTTGAATGTGTACAGGAGGATTTTGAAATTAATTGTTGACACTTCCCGACATTAGCTTGATGAAGTAATCATGTGTTTCTCCCCCAAACGATGGGAAAACCTTCTTGTTGTTGGAGTTACATTCAGTTCATGAACACCAAAGTGAGCTCGAGGCTGAGCGGAGTAAGAGAGGTATGGGAATGTAGACTTATCTCTTTCCCATCAGATCTGTATCTAACACACGAGGCGTCCACCTGTTGCAAAACTACCTGAGCCGGTCGTGATTGGTTGAGGAGCCTCGGGCTCGTCAGTAAATCGCTCGGGCGTTGAGGTCAGAAGGTCAAATGTTTCTCTTCTGTTTGCACTCGTTCGTCCTCTCTGTGAAAAAACACATCGTTCACAAAAATACCAACAAACATGTCGGGCGGAGCCGTTTAGTTAACGAAGTCAGAGGGCTCGGGGTGATTAGCACTTCTCTCAGACTGACGCATTCATCACACATTTCATAACACCTGGTGGAGCGGCAGCCAATCAGAGCAGAGCCCTCATACCTGCAGGGAGTCACATGGCATCTCACCGGATCACCTGCACCTCATGATAATGTGACTATAAAATCAACAGAGAGTCAAATAACAGATCAGAGACAAGCGTCAGCACACGATGGGGATCTGACATCGACAAATCTATCAGTGATGCAGAGTCACATGACACACGTCAGAGGTACCAGAGTGTGACTCCTGAACTGAGAAGAATCTGATGCATATTTATATAAAAAACACAGATCTGAGAGAGAGTCAGATTTCACTTCTTCTTTTAATGAAAGGTGATATTCTGAGAACGAAACACGCCTGCAGGATCAGGTTTTATTGGCTTTGGCTCATGCGGATTTCCATCTGACCTGATCTCAGTCAGCCAATCAGGACCAGTTATTCAACCTGGGGCAGGTCACATGTGATGACATTATTAAGATGGTTGCTGCTGCTGGTGTTGAATATTCTGAATCCACATTAAACACATTAAACTTTATCAATATGGAATCAGAGGGTGTTGACATTTTTCAGAAGTGGCAGTGGTCCCCCAAACTTACGGAGGAGATTTGGGCCACTAAAAAAAACAAATTCTGAGGTAAAGCCAATAAAAAAAAAAACAGACTTTTTTTTTTACATCTGACTTTAAAGGTGACATATCATGCAAAATGGACTTTCCAATGGTTCTCTACCTGAAATATGTGTCCCTGTCTACAAACCCCCCGAGAATGAAAAGAATCCATTCTGCCCCTGTTCTGATTTCTCCACCTTTCTGTAAATGTGTGTGAAACCAGCCGTTTCAGACTTCAGTGTTTTTCATACGTCACAACGCCATCCGGTCTGTAACAGGAAGTCAGAGCTCGGAGCTTGTTCAGCCCATAGACTGTATAAAATACAACTCAACCCCTCCTCCGTTTTTCATTCCCTGCACACATGTGTGCTAACAAGGAGCTTAGGAGGGAGGCATGCTAGTTGTAGGCTGTCTTATTAAACACAAAGGTCGGTTTTACTCCCCACGTCTGCAGATTTGAAGATCGAGTGGATGATTTTTATTTATCATGGATAAGTGCTAGCGCTAGTTAGCATAGCTACATAGCTACATGTCGTAGCTGTAGCTGTGTACCAAGACACACGTCTACATACTGACAAATAAAACAACAAGAAACACTAAATCTGTGACCAATCCTTCAGAAAGGTCCTGCTGCAGGCGCCTCTCCATCAGGATCAGATTCAGAGGGTTGAAGTAACGCGGGTCTGTGAGCAGCCGTGTATATTCAGCCAACATGTAAACATTAGATCAACGTGCTGGACAGCCGAGGCACATCCACTTCCTGAGGGGGCGTGGTCAGAGAGAAAACAGACTGTTCTGAGGAGGACTGAAGAAGAGGGTTTTTCAGGCAGACCAGAATCTGATTTCAAAGTGTTTTTTTGAGCATAAACTTTAAAGACATGTTTTGGGGACCTCTTATATGTTGATGAAAAAAGCGTGATATGTCACCTTTAAAGTATGAATTCTATAAAGTCAGAATTCTAAGAAAGAAGTCAGAATTCTGAACTTAAAGCTACTGTGAGGAACTTTCGTTTTGTATTGATTCTGGCGCCCCCTTGTGGACAAAGTGATACCTCTTATCTCTTGTCCTATACATGCAAAAGTAGTGTTTTCAACAAAAACCTCATCCTGTTGTCTTTTAACAGTCAACTTTATCAGGCAATGTGATTATTTTCCATGAAAACAGTCAAACAAAGGCTGTTGCTGAAGATGTCCATCATCTGGTCTGAAACCTACCCCCTCAGGGCGGTTTCAGGCTTTAAAAATGACAACAGAGAAGGTGTCAGTGTTGTTGCTGATGGTCTTCTTTGCTATTGAAGGTCATAAAGAGGCATCAGGATCATTTTCAGTCTGTTTCTCAGCCAGTTCAAAACTCCTCACAGGGCCTTTAAAGAGTTCTACAATTCTAGAATTATTAAGAACAGTCCTCCAGCTGGCCCATTCTGCTTTTTTTCCTCCGAATTCTAGAATTCTTATTACCAGAATTCCAGAATCAAGGTCAAAAAAGAAACATTTTTCTTGGCCTGGTGTCTATTTTTCCCCCCAGTGATCCTTATCCTCTTTCACAGAAAAGAGATATCTGTCATGGATAAAAAAAAGTGTATCATTGATGGATGACACAGACTCTTACTCTCTCTTCTGAATGTCTATAATGTCCTCATACAAAAAGATAAAACCTGCAGGTGTACAGCACATTAAAAATTGCATTGACTTAGAGGTAAGGCCTGAGTTTGTCCCCTCCCTGGATGAACTTTAAAGCTCACGGTGCCTTAAGAAAGTGAGAAACATCCTCAGGGACCAAACACACCCGGGTCATCACCTGTGTGAACTCCTGTCCTCTGGTAGGAGATACAGGACTTTAAAGGTGACATATCATGCAAAATTGACTTTTTAATGGTTCTCTACCTGAAATCTGTGTCCCTGTCTACAAACCCCCCGAGAATTAAAAAAATCCATTCTGCCCCTGTTCTGATTTCTCCACCTTTCTGTAAATGTGTGCTGAAACCAGCCGTTTCAGACTTCAGTGTTTTTGTTACGTAACAACAATATCCGGTCTGTTACGGAGTCAGAGCTCGGAGCTTGTTCAGCCCATAGACTGTATAAAATACAACTCAACCCCTCCTCCGTTTTTCATTCCCTGCACACATGTGTGCTAACAAGGAGCTTAGGAGGGAGGCATGCTAGTTGTAGGCTGTCTTAATAAACACAAAGGTCGCTTTTACTCCCCACGTCTGCAGATTTGAAGATCTAGTGGATGATTTTTACTTATCATGGATAAGTGCTAGCGCTAGTTAGCATAGCCACATAGCTACATGTTCATAGCTGTAGCTGTAGCTGTGTACCAAGACACACGTCTACATACTGATAAATAAAACAACAAGAAACACTAAATCTGTGACCAATCCTTCAGAAAGGTCCTGCGACAGGCGCCTCTCTGTCAGGATCAGATTCAGAGGGTTGAAGTAACGGGGGTCTCTGAGCAGCCGTGTATATTCAGCCAACATGTAAACATTAGATCAACGTGCTGGAGAGCCGAGGCACATCCACTTCCGGAGGGGGCGTGGTCAGAGAGAAAACAGAGTGTTCTGAGGAGGACTGAAGAAGAGGGTTTTTCAGGCAGACCAGAATCTGATTTCAAAGTGTTTTTTTGAGCATAAACTTTAAAGACATGTTTTGGGGACCTCTTAGACCAATATATGTTGATGAAAAAAGCCTGATATGTCCCCTTTAAAGATGAGAACAAACAGACTGAGAAACAGCTTTTACCCCAAAGCTATAAGTGCACCAAAAGCTAAATAATGCAATATAAAATGGGACCTGCCGGATCATATATGCAGTCAGAACGCAACGGAGTGGATCCAGTGGAAGTTAACACATTGACTAGAATAGAAACCTTTCAGATCCGTTGCTGGATCAAAGACGAACCGGACACGGATCTGGTGGAATTGACGCAGTAGATTAGCCGTAATGCAAAATAAACTTACAGTTAATGAAGGTAACAATCTCAGGGACCAATAAGGTCGCCCCCTGCTGGCCATTTAAAGTGAATTTTCACATTGGTCTCACTTTCCAGACGTGATAGTCCAGTCTATGTCTGAGGGGCTACTAAAAGAAGTAGCTGTTTAGAGTTTCATGCTGTTTTTAAATAAGTGTATTATTTGCTGTATAATGAAAGGTCAAAGGTGAAATCAAGCTCTATTTAGACTTCCAAGTCTAACATGGAAGGCAACAATGGAACCCGCATTTACCTGCATGAATAGCAGAGGCTGTGAGACAGAGACCCCCTCCAGCTGTCAGGAAGGTGAACTTTCTGCAGTGTGGACAGGCTTAAATCTGTCACTGCGTTCAGAACCTGTCGCTCTCAGGAGAAAGGCCGTCTGAAGGAATGCTGGAAATGTTTCAGGACTGTAGCGTGTCTTCACAGGAAAGGGGGAACCTTTCAGGCTGAGAGAAATGTTGTCAAAATGTACATACTTGAAGTCAAGAGGCCGCCTCCATGACCCCGCCGCCTGTCACGCCTTCCGTCAACGAAGTCACGCACCGGTGCGTCACGCAAACTGATACGGCATCAGGGCTGCAGGCGGGACAAACGGGTCTCATATCACACGCACCATCATGTGTTGTACCAGGGAGGGAGGGACAGAAGGTCACTCAACACTTCGTCTGAAGAAAGGTTACGCTTTCAACACGATCGGTTTCTGACAAAAAATCTAAACAGGATGAAGAAAAACGATCAAACATCCAAACTGCACTCGTGGATTCAGGAGAGTAACCTTGAGAGGAACATGCATGGCAAATACACGACCATAAATCAGGTGGTAATGAGATGTCAGAGAGAGCTGCAGGGCCCTGAGAGCTCACCTGCAGGCGGGAATAAGTTACTGAGCCTTCGACAGCTGCAGAGGAGACAGGAGAGCGGGAGGAATCACACACACAGGGGGACTGAGTGATGAAGAGTTCAGCGATGACGGATTCTGCTTCAGTTTGAGGAAAACAAAATCAGTCCAGGCTCTCAGATTTTTAAATTAGAGCTCAAATGAACCTGAAGAGTTCAATAAACCTGCTGCTTTATAGATTTTTGTTGTAGCCACATGATGGCATTCTAACCACATCAGACCGGCTCCTTGAATAACTCCACCTCAATCACAAACCACTGTGAAACCTCCATGAGGAGTTTATAGCTGGTAATGAAATGTAATAAAATGAATACAGTTCTTTAAACATCTGATATCACAGCCCTGCAGCCTCGCCCTCTTTTAAAGACACGACAGGAAGTTTACTTATTCAGGGACAACGAGCAGGAACATCAATCTGATGAGAAAATGGTGTTTATCTGTTTAAAGACACAGGTACAGGGCATGGATTTAGCCGACTCAAGTCAACTTGTTTTTATATATAAAGCATCTTTCATACATTCAAGCATGAAGCCCAATGTGCAGCACAAAAGAAGAGAGACAGAAAACAACAGCAAAAATGATACAAGGCTAAAACAAGATAGAGGGAAGTGATGTAAATAATAGAATAAAAAATAGAATCATAAATAGAAGAAGAAGAAGAAGAAGAAGAAGAAGAAGAAGAAGAAGAAGAAGAAGAAGAAGAAGAAGAAGAAGAAGAAGAAACGTACTTTATTAATCCCCAGGGTGGAAATTCAATATCATTTTTTATTTTTTGGTCATGCTACACGTACAGTTTGGTGTATATTCATACAATTTTATGCACAAAGATGCAGTGGACATGCTCTTAGGGAGAGATGTCAGAGTGAGGATGCTGCCAGCGCACCCCCAGCACTTGAGGGATCTGTGCCTTGCTCAAGGGCAACTCGGCAGTGCCCAGGCAAGTGAACCAGCACCTCTCCAGCCACCACTCCACTTGCCAAGCTTCGTCCATGCTGGGACTCGAGCCAGCGACCCTTCGATTGCCAAGCCAAGTTCTTATGGACTGAGCTACTGCCGCCCCAAATATCATACAAATAAAATAAAATCATTACAATAAGATCAATAAATTAAAATCAGATAAGAACCAGAATAGTTAAATAAAAATTAATTAATGTAAAAAAATTAACAAAATAAAATCAGATAAATACCCGAAATATAAAATTATAAAATTTCATCAGATAAATATCAGAAATATAAAATTAATAAAATTTAATCAGATAAATATCAGTAAAATAAATAAAATCATAGCAATAAAATCAATCAAATAAAATCAGATAAACATGAGTAAAATAAAACAATTCCAATAAAATAAATACAATTACATCAGATAAATATCAGTAAAATAAAAATAAAATCATTACAATAAAATCAATAAAATAAAATCAGATAAATAACAAGAAATAAAAGAACATAAAATACAAGAACATAAAATAAGATAGAATAAAACCTCTTAAAAACAATGGTAATAATTGGTATAATGGTAATAATTGGTATAATGGTAATAATTGGTATAATGGTAATAATGCAGGCCAGGGCTAAAAATAAACTACTCCAAATTAAAAGCCAGATTAAAAAGCTAAGTCTTAAGTTCAGTATTAAAAACAACCGGAGAGCTCGGCCTTTAACGTCCAGAGGACTAGAGTTCAGAGTAAAGGGGCATAAAAACAGAAAGCCTGGCACTTGTGAGGGACACATGAGGAACATTTAAAAGGGAAGCATTAGCTTAGCCTCGTGGTTAAGCTTCGCGCCCTTATAGTGGGCAGCTACACAAGCCTGCAGCCTTTTTCCCACATGTCATTCCCCCACCCTCTCCTTGAGTCCTTCTCTGTCCATCATCCTGTCCTCTCTGAATAAAGGTGTAACAGCCCCAAAAAATGAATTTCCATTTCCATCTACTTCAAGTTATTTCAGATGGAATGCTCTCACACCCAAAAAGGGGCGGGGCTTCCTGGATAGGTTGGTTTCATCAATGTAGTCTGCAAACTGTCAGCAGAGGGCAGCGTTCCTGCTGTTCATCCAATAAAATGAATGATGCTGATAAAAGAAGGAGAAGAGGTGGAGAGGTTAAAGAGGTTAAGTGTAGATAGATAGATAGATAGATAGATAGATAGATAGATAGATAGATAGAGAGATAGATAGATAGATAGATAGATAGATAGATAGATAGATAGATAGATAGATAGATAGATAGATAGATAGATAGATAGATAGATAGTTGGCTGTTTCCACCTCGAGGTGTTTGAGTGAATACTAATTGGAGGAAATGAAAGAGTCCCATTGATGACGGAGCACAATGGAGAAGCAACACAAGCAAAAACAGAAGAATCCCATTATTTCATCTTCTTTCCACGTTGGCCGGTGTTTGTGTGACCGCCGCCTGCTGTCACTGCGAGGAGACCGTGACCGCCACAATGCGGCCCTTGTGCCCGGGAGGCCACGGTCGGCAGAGGAAACCAGAGCCGACACAGCTTCCTCTCCCACTGCCCCCAGAGCCGTGTGGGCGACAACAAAGATGGCTGAATGCACACTATAGTCCTGTTTGGCAGCGGCCCTATGGGAAAGGTTAGAGCACACAGGAGGGCTTGTTGTCAGCGGGGTCAGTGATGGCTCATCACTCTGTGCACCAGGCTACAATATGCTGTCGGACAGGACACTAAGCTGCATGCTAATGTGATTGCAAATTAAAAAACAGAGTAATATTCAACAAAGCTCAGTTTGCTTTACCCTGACACAAGATCTTTGATTCTAAAAATAGATTCAAACACTACGCTCCCAACATGCAGGCCTGCTCATCGAACCTAAAGTCTCTAAAAGTAGTATGGGAGGTAGAGCCTTCAGTTATCAGGCCCCTCTCCTTTGGAATCATCTACCAGTCAGGGTCCGGGAGGCAGACACCCTCTCTACTTTTAAGAGTAGGCTTCAAACTTTCCTTTTTGATAAAGCTTATAGTTAGAGCTGGATCAGGCTTGGACCAGGTCTTAGTTATGCTGCTATAGGCTTAGACTGACACACTGGGATCCTGTCTTTCCCTCTCTCTCCTCTCTCTGCCTGTCTCTCACTTTAACTCTTCCTGTCCCATTAAAGTTACTAACCATAGACCTTTCTGGAGTCCCTGAGCTCCCTTGTCTCGTAGGTTCCTCTGGATCTCTGCTGTAGATTCCTTTTTTGGGGTCTGTTATTCATCCTTTCTTTCTTTCTTTCTTTCTTTCTTTCTTTCTTTCTTTCTTTCTTTCTTTCTTTCTTTCCTTCTCTCCTTTCTTTCTCTCCTTCCTTCTTTATTTCTCTCTCTCTTTCCTTCTCTCCTTCTTTCTTTCTTTCTTTCTTTCTTTCTTTCTCTCTCTCTCTTTCTCTTTCTTTCTTTCAATCATTCCTTCTTTCCTGCTGTCCCACTTTCTTTCTTTCTCTATTTCCTTCTTTCTTTCATCCCTTCTATCTTTTCCTTCTTTCTTTCTTTCTTTCTTTCTCTTTCTTTATCTCTCCTTCTTTCTTTCTTTCTTTCTTTCTTTCTTTCTTTCTCTTTCTTTATCTCTCCTTTCTTTCTTTCTTTCTTTCCTTCTTTCTTTCTTTCTCTCTCTCTCTTTCTTCTTTCTTTCTTTCTTTCTTTCTTTCTTTATCTCTATCATTCCTTCGTACCTGCTGTCCCTCTTTCTTTCTTTCTTTATTCTTTCCATGTTTCTTCATCCTTCATGTCTCCTTTTCTTACCCCGTCCTTTCCTTCCCCATTTATTCTCCTCTTTTTCTTTCTTCTGGTCTCCCTCTCTTCTCTCTTTTCTTAGACCTTTCTGGAGTCCCTGAGCTCCCTTGTCTCGTAGGTTCCTCTGGATCTCTGCTGCTGTGGACGTGGTCCAGACTCCAGCTGCTACAACTACTACTATCCGTCTCCCCACTATCATCTCTCTCTCTCTCTTCATCTCCCTCTATCCCTCTCTCCAACACGGTCTCAGCAGATGTGTGTCTAACATGAGTCTGGTCCTGCTGGAGGTTTCTGCCTGTTAAAGGAAGTTTGTCCTTGCCACTGTAACCAGCTAAATGCTGCAAAGTGCTCTGCTCATGGTGGATTAAGATGAGATCAGACTGAGTCCTGTCTGGAAGATGGGACTGGATCTGATCCGGTCTTGGTGTTGGGTCTTTGTTAGGGGATCAATGAGTCTGCTTGCTGAAATATAAACCGTGTTGTGTTTATGAAAAAAGTGTCAGTTTGTAGAAAGACAGGAGACAAAGGCAGCGTGTCAGACCTTCATTTGGTCAACAACATCTGGAGCAGAGACAACAATCCTGTTTACACATCGTTGACAACAGAGCCGAGCATATGACCGGAGCGAGGAGAGCAGGGGGGTGAAAGAGAGAGAGATGAAGTGGGTTTGACAGATGAGCACTCAGGGCTCGGAGAGAGGAGCCAACAGGGTTAATACAGGATTCTACTTCCCAAAGATATGAAACCTCCAGGAATCCAGAGCCTTTGAGAGCATCACCGACATGTGGGGCGGATACAGAGGAGGAGGACTGAACACCTGAACCTCATCTCACAGGTTGGAACTCTTACTTTCTTATTTATGGCTTATAAATCAGTGCAAACATTGAAAATGCTGCATCATGGGACCAAAACTCAACAAATTCTCCAAGCTTTAATTTAAAGACAGCTTCATGCACCAAACACTGAATCTGAGCTTTCCACTGTTTTCTCATGGACTGCAGGAGCTGAAAGAGCGACTCCCTTCATGATGAACTGTGCTGTGATTCTTCTATTAACATCAAGCTGCTTCACCTGGTCCTCAGCCCTGTACACCCCCAACAGAGCAGGTACAGTCAACACCGTTTAATGCATTTACCTGTGACTCCACCTGAAACCTCACAAACGATGCCCTGGAGGAGGTCTTCTGAAACACAAGAGAATTGTTCTGCTGGTTTTGGGACATCTGAGAAAAACCTAGTATGCAGTAACCGTGATTTAAAGGACTGATTTGTTGACTATCTTTGAAGTTTGGCCGATGCAACATCTTTTAAACCAGGAAGTGACCATATTTGGTCACAAGGTGGAGCTAGAGAGCAGGAAAGGGTTTGCAAAAGCCAGAACCTCAAAGCTAAACAGTCTGTGCCAAAAAGCCCATGCAGTGACTTTAGCTGTGAAAACGAACACTTTAACATTGCTGTTAATGGATGTTTTGATTTTTGCAGCCAGCCTCAAGTGGACACTTGAGGTACTGCAGTGTTTTAGCCTTCTCAACACCTTATGGCCCTGTCACACCTTGACGATTTAGCCCGCGTTTTCCCAACATCAAAAAGCCTCTAAAATGCTGACATATGCTGATGTTTTTTCAGTGTTAGGCGTATTCATAGATATTCATAACTTATGCCCAACTACAGTCCACTTCTGCAAAGCGTGCAGCAGCATAATAACGAGGCTGCCGCTCGTTAATGACAATGTCTATGTTCTGAAATGAGCTGCCCTTCATTGGTGATTAAAAAAGGTGTGTGTTATTAAAAACTCTGCAGTCTCTCTTTGTAAGACCATGATGAGCCGTGGAGAGTGTTGAACACAGCCTCTGCTCTTTACAGGAAGTCACACTTATTGTCTGCAGTGCTTTCAAAAACGTCACATTTTGAACTTCATTTAAAATTCAACAACAGCAGCTTCATCGTTGAACACCAGCAGACTCCGACATGCTGGCTTCAGCTTCTGTTTCAGAGGCTCTGCTGTTTGACCCTGAGTGAGGACTCCAGGGCTTCTCACACTCACACACACACTCACACACAAGCAGACACACAGCTCACACAGTAGCAGTTAGCTACTCAGATCAGTGGCGGCTGGTGGAGTTTTCTCCAGGGGGGGCTATAACTCCAAAATAGTACATGTTTGCTTGCTTTTTGGTAAATGTCTGGGGTATCACACCAGTGTATTTACATACACGAAAACAGCAAAAGCAACATTATAATGTCATGTACTGTTCTAACTTTTGTACATAAATTTTGCTCTTCTTTCCTTGTGAGAAACAAATTTCTCAATGACTCTATGGTTAAAGTCAGGGATGCTTTTGACAAGTTTCTTCTCCATAAAGAGCACGGCCAATGCATTGAGACAATCCTGTGACATTGTGTTCCTGAGGAAGGTCTTGATTCTCTTCAGTATTGAGAAGCACCTCTCAGATTCAGTGAGATTCATTTGATTGTCTTGCTGCATCACCTGTAATAGATAAGTGACCATGGTGATGGTGTCTCATGGCTGCAGTATTCAGGCTGCCACTGGTGCAGTAGGCTAAATAGCCTCAGTAGATCATTGATTAATAAGATTTGTGTTTACCATTTGTATAAGCTGTGTAAGCTAATCATTGTCTCAGTACTTATTTAAAGAGGTTTAGATATTATTCATGTATCACCAATTAATGTGTGTGTAGTAATGATATTACATGCTCGCCAGCAGAGGGCACTGTTACATTATGTATAATGCTTGTTAACAAATAATCTGTCAAATAATAGCATTACTATTCCTGCCAGTTTAACTTTTCTGAAAAGTGCTTTAAATCAGTAATACCTGTCTTTATCCATGCTGGGTCAGATCCTGATGTTTGGAAAAGGAGGCAGGGAAAGCAGACTAACGCATTAGCATCACTGCATGTAGTTAGCCTTGTTGCTAAACCAGGTCCTGGAAACAGACCGGGTGTATTGTCTCCCTCTGTCTTTGGACTGCTGATTAATGTTGATGTTGGGCTGATCAGGTCCACGCTCTTTCACGTGGAGCTTCTCCTGGTACGTTCTCCTCTCTAAAGGTGATGTTTTGAGTGACTTCACTGAGTTATTTACTTTCTCTCCCTTCATTTTGCGTCTCTGTCCGATCGTCTCCTTCTCCCACGGCTCGAGCTGTCAATCAGCCGCGCTTGATGACAGACGGCCGTGACGTCAGCCCCATGACAGGAGGGTGGTGGTATGTAAATCAAGCTGCATTCAGCTCTGGGCACAGGGAAGGTGCGCCCCGACATGGCCCTATCTCTTGTATTGAAGAGGAGCTACTGCGCATGTACAACTTTTAACGAGAGTCTATGGCCAAAGATTTCTGCGCCCCGGAGGAAAACCGGAGAAAACCAGTCTATGGGGAAAACCCATAGGAACATACGTCACCAATCAGACAACACAGATGAACGAAACAGCTTTACTAATAATTATTTAACTATACAATATTAATCTTGCTCATTTTAAAATATATATACATACAGTTCAGAATATTATTTTATTATTTAATTTTTTTTTTTTATTTTTTTTTTAATGTCTTGTGGTGGGTGGTGGGGCGGCGCCCTAGCGCCCCTATTGGCCAGCCGCCACTGACTCAGATACTAGTTTGTAAACGTATATATTTGTTGTGCAGTTTGGCATCTTCACATCTCCATGGGGATTGACTCACTTTTGGAGCCAGCCTCGTGTGGCCAGTAGAGGAACTGCAGTTTTTGGGACTTCCACATTGGCTTGGTTGGGCACATTTAAGATGGATAAACCTGCAAACATCCAAACTTCTTTCTTCTGTTTCTTAATCAGCTGATAAAAAACAACGTCAGAAATGCTCCATGATCTGAGGTTTCCCTGCCTTCACCGTATTCTGCATCAGAGTTGTCCCAAAGTTTGTTCTGATGTATGGATCCGTAGATTTATTAGATTATTACGGATAGTGATGGCGTTGCATTTTCTAAATCAGTCAGCATGTTGTTGCACATTTTTGAATGAGTTGCATGAGGAACAGTAGCACACTGATACTGGTTTTGTCCCGTCTCTCCTGCAGCATCCAGTAAGCTAAAGTACCTCCTGGAGCCTCCGGTCTACCCTGAGGTGGTTGGTCGTCGGGGGGAGAACGTCACTCTGCCGTGTATCCTTAGAACCAAACCCAGCCACTACAAGGTGAAATGGACCAAGCTGCAGCCGGAACACGAACACGTGGGACAGGAGAACATTATCATGATATCAAACTCACACTCCTTCAAACGGTACGGCCACCTCGGTCCCAGGGCCGCTCTGAGGAAGGCTCACAGCATGGACGCCTCCCTGCAGCTCAGCCTTCTGGAGCTGCAAGACGGCGGCTCGTATCGCTGTGAGCTGGTCAACGGCATCGAGGACGAGAGTGTCGCCGTCTCTTTGAGGATCGAAGGTAACTGAGACCAG
Organism: Notolabrus celidotus; assembly: GCF_009762535.1. Lineage (NCBI taxonomy): Eukaryota > Metazoa > Chordata > Actinopteri > Labriformes > Labridae > Notolabrus > Notolabrus celidotus. The sequence goes on along the minus strand of NC_048283.1, from coordinate 629,476 downwards.
AATCTAAAATCTTTAACTGGAAGAAGGAATATCGATGTGTGGGAAGCTCTTTGGGTTAGGTTTATCATCCCAATTTCTACTCAAAGAGAGTTAGGGATGTCAAAATTGAGAATTTATTCACCACAGTTAAACCCGGGACCACAGAGTCTGCAGTTTAATGATGTCAAGTATGCTTGGCAAGTGTCTACCACTAGAAGAGCTAGCTCCACCAGCCTTCAGTCCTCCTTGCTGGTTCCTCATGTCTCTGGTGGAGTGGTTATATATCAGTTTAATCAGACACAGCCTACATACAACTTTATCTCCATTTACTAGATCAACATATAGACAAACCACGCCCACTACCTGATGACATCATCACCTGTGCTCGTTTACATCCAGGTAGTAGAGCTTCAGAGCGTACAGTGGCTGGGAAGTGCAATGCACATTGGATGAAAGGATGAAACACTTTTACCAAGTTGAAGACAAATTTACATTTTATAAAACAGAATGACATTAAACATTTTTACTAAGGCCAAAGCCAATTTACATTTAAGAGCACAAATATTCAAAATCTGAAACACTTGAAGTAGTCCTGAAACAAAATTAGAAATGGCGGATTGTACCGGACAAAAGGAATGTACCAAATACAGGAAGTGATCGAATGAGGACCTTGGTATTTTGGAGAGAAACCATAGACTGTTTGAATAATGGACGTAGAATCCGGGACGTCACCCATCTGTTTCTGAAGCACTGTTTTGAGGCCAGTCGGCGGCGGCAGCCATATTGGAAATGTTAAACTCAACATAACTGCTGTAGAGCCAGTGTGACGTAAAGAGGCGGGCTTTGAGCCTCCACAGTGTTCCCGCCTGTCAATCAAGTCAGCTGTGCCTCTCATTGGAAGACTTGCAATCTTAATATCTTTGAAATTACCGCATTATTAAAAAATTCACCCCTCATACATCCATAAATGATCTATCCAGACTACACTGGTCTTTTGAACCAGGCTGTAAACATGTTTATTTCTGCTGTAAAGATCACCTTTTTTGAATTGGTGTGTATGTGGTTTCCTATGTTTCTGCAGCCAGCCTCAAGCGGATCCTCAATGAACTGCAGTTTTTAGCACTTCCATATTGGACTCATATTTCTAGCCTGGAGGTTGCAGCTTAAATAAATCTGGAGATTTTCAGTCAGAGATTATGAGCAAAGAATCCCAGTTTCTGAGTCATTTTAATTCAGACTATGAGTGGAACATTATTCAGTGGAAACTGGGATTCTCTGCTCATAATCTCTGATTGAAAATATCCTGAATTATTGCTATTTTTATAAATTTAGTTTGGCTTTTATTTTGAAAGGACTCAGCAAAATGACCTGTGATTGGCAGGACAGTCTGTTTCTCTCTGCCAAAACAAACTGCTCACCCTTGCTTATAATAATTCAAAATACCTGCCAGTATAATAAAAGAAAAAGACGTCTCAAGGTTTCTAGAATTTATTTTTTGTAGTTTTTTGAAATATGATTTTATATTTAGACTTGTCAGTTCAATGTGAGCGATATTAAGAGTTAAGAGATATTTTGATTAGAAATTTGACAAATATATTCAGCAAGATTTGAGAGTTTTGCAGTTTAAAGAGCTTTCTATTCTCTCTCATGTCTCTACCTTTAAATGATTTGTGATGTTTTGTGATCAAATCAAGTATCTAAATGTTCCCACACCCGCAGAGGGATCATGGATTTATGAGGAGGTGTTGGATTCATGGTCAGGGATCTTAAAAGACTGTGTTCCTGTATTTCCAGGTGTGGTGTTCCCGTATCAGAGTAAACATGGCCGCTACAGATTCACGTTCCAGGAGGCGAAGGATGTTTGTGCTGAGCAGGACGGCATATTGGCGTCCTTCAGCCAGCTGTACAGAGGTACCACACACTCTTTTAATATCCAACGCTGTGTCTGCAGCTTCATCATCTCTGTCTCCTCCTGCAGCGTGGACCGAGGGTCTGGACTGGTGTAACGCCGGCTGGTTGGACGATGGAACCGTCCACTACCCCATCATCACACCCCGCCCTGCCTGCGGAGGAGAGACGCTCCCTGGGATTCGCAGTTATGGACCAAAAGATAAAAAAGTGGATCACTTTGACGCTTTCTGCTTCACCTCACAGACGTCGGGTAAGATGTGGATGGATGTGCTCTGGGTTAGAGACTCTGCTGCAGCAGGCTGACCTTTAGAAGCTCTGGTGTGAGAGTGGGACCGATCGTAGGTTGATGGAGGACAATAAAACGTGTTGGTGAGACATTATGTGGGAAAGTATTTGGACACTCTGTGCTTGGAAACCTCCTCTGCAGTCAGACAACAATCAAGTCTGAATCAAACTAAGAGAGCATGCAACTGTCCCTTTAAATCTTCCCCTTCTTCCCTCGCAGGTTCTCTCTCCTACATCTCCGGCTCATTCTCCTTCGAGCAAGCGGAGCGAGCCTGCAAACAAGAGGGAGCAGAGCTGGCGTTGGTCGGCCAGCTTTACTCGGCTTGGCGTTTCCAGAGTTATGACCAGTGTGACGGAGGATGGCTGAAAGACGGCAGCGTGAGGTTCCCCATCAGTAACCCCAGGGAGCGCTGTGGAGGGATCCCTGAGGCCGGCGTGCGCTCATTTGGATTCCCCAACAGGATGAAGCATCTTTGCGGCGCCTATTGTTATAGGTAGCCTGGACAGAATCAAACTTTTATATCAGTGTCTCAACGCACGACAGAGGATTAGGGACACGTTAAGGAAGAAAAGAGAGATAGATTTCAAGATTGAAGTTGCAAATTTACCAAAATAAAGTCAAGATTTTTGAGAGTAAAGTGCTAAATGTACGAGAATAGTCATAAATCTAGTCATTATCTCTAAATTACGTTTTTATTCTGATAAGATTACAAGTTTATTCCACCAAAATCACCTCATTCTCATAATTTTGCAACTTTTTTCTTGAAATCTTAATTTTTTCCTCCGTTGTGCAACAAAATTTGGAGTCCATGCAAGAAATCTGGTGCTTTTTGACTCCCATCTTATCAAACACAACCACAAAGTCAGGGGGAAGAAGTGTCACATGCATGGCTGCAGGGTTAAGAGATTAAAACTAAGAAACGTGCAGAAATAAAGCTCCTGAGTTATCTGATCTTAACAGCACATGCAGGTTTGGTTGATTTATAACTGCATCTTTTTTTTTAACACGAGCTCAAACTCAACAAAGAAGCCAAAAATCTTACATGTAAATAATTCTGTCATCTACTTTCAGAGTGAAATGGTTTATCTGTACATTAATATTTTATGTTTTCAATAAAGTCACGGCCACGGATCAGAGGAGGGGACTGGTGTTGGATTATTTACACCACATATCCTGGAGTCTGGGATGAAGACTACATTTCCCATGAGCACTATCACCCACTGTGACATTAATAATAGTAATAATTTGAAATAGTATTATTAAGTGTTAGAACGCACTTTTCTAAGTACTTAAAGACGCTTTACATGAAGTGCAAAAAATAACAAGATAAATTAAAGCCGCAAGCGGCGATGAACGGGCCCTCGCACATCCGCAGCCGCCGCCTATGCGAGCCATCGCCACCTACGCGAGCCGCCGCCGCATACGCGAGCCGCCTGATATTAGTTCCCACGTGATGCAAAAGCAAGATCTGAGAGTATACGCTGGCTTAGGTGGTGCAAATGTTCCAAGTTTCTGGCAGATTGACAAGAAATCCTCCAAACTTGACAGTGTTTTAGTCTGAACAGAATTCTTTAAACACTAATTTAATCCTCAATATGTCTGCTATAGAATGTGCCTTGTTTGGACTGAATCGGATAGAAACTCTAGGAGGAGCTCTCAAAAGTATGCACCCTCAATTCGGCATTTTTGCTGCTGGATCTCCTTCCTTGCTGTTTAAATGAGTTCTGCAAGGCTTGTTTCTCACTTGCATTTTTATGTTGCGCCTAAACACATGCCACGCCCACAATTTTAATCGGACCAGAATTCTGTTAACACTAATTTAATCCTCAATATGTGTGCTATTGAATGTGCTTTGTTTGGACTGAATAGAATAAAAACTCTTGCTGTAGAGCCAGTGTGACGTAATGAGGCGGGCTTTGAGCCTCCACAGTGTTCCCGCCTGTCAATCAAGTCAGCTGTGCCTCTCATTGGAAGACTTGCAATCTTAATATCTTTGAAATTACCGCATTATTAAAAAGGTGGCGCTCTTCCTGTTGAGTTTGGGATATGGGTGCAAGAGGCTTTTTTGTGCGGCATGATGTCCTGTATATGCGAACAATTTTTCAGGCATGTAGCTCAAAATAACCCCTATGGGGAGTTGTTTTTAAAACCTGTAGGGGGCGCCAGTGAGCACGTTTTTTCGACTTTTTTCGCGAAACCCATAAAATGTCGCAACTTTTCCCTGGACTGACGAGTGAGTTGGACGACGTGAAAATACGTGCATATTAAAGTCACAAAAATCAATTTTTTGACGTTTTTTTGTTGATGCCCCGCCCCAGAGTCTGACACGCCCACATCTTTTGTCTGAACGGAATGCCTTTCATTTGTATTAATCCTCAATGGGTTTACTATAGCAGTGTTTTTCAACCTTTTTTGAGCCAAGGCACATTTCATACATTAAAAAAATCCTGAGTCACACCACCAACCAAAAGTTTTACAAAATGACACATTTAGTCTCTCAATATATGAACCTATTTATCTGAGAGAGGGACTTCGGCTACTTCTTTCACTGTGTCAGGGCAAAGCATCTTATTTACAATAGCTTTTGCAGGTAGTATTATTGTCTCTGCCACAGTGTGTGGCTTTCTTAATTTGGCTAAGAGTTCAGCTACTAAGTAGCTAGCTTTGAGAGCTCTCGCAGTCACCGTTGTAGTTTTTCTCAGAAAAGTTGCCTTTTCCACCACCCATATTACTCTCTTCATCCAGGTTAGAATTTTGTCCAGGGCCCAGTTTGGAGTTTTCATTTTTCCTTTTTGAATATTTATCCATCGCTGTTGTACGTCTACGTCTTGTCACATACACCTCTCGCACGCATCATTAATTCTATTGTCTTAAATTAACAAGGTCATAAGTGTGCTTCATTGCCACCCAGTGGGTGGGGAGCACAGGTCAGTACATGGACGAGGACTGAATTACTCCGCCAGTCACTACACTGCAGGCACAGACGCACTACATGGCAAATTATTTGCAGGATATGAATAATACTTTTTTGGAATAACTAAGTGAAATTTGATAATGTCCCACGGCACACCTGACGATCTGTCACGGCACACTAGTGTGCCACGGCACAGTGGTTGAAAATCACTGTACTATAGAATGTGCCTAGTTTGGACTGAATCGGACAAAAGCTCTAGGAGAAATGATCAAAAGTATGCACCCTTGCACAGACCCATTTTGGAGCAATTTTGCCTGTTCAAAGCTAGGTGGCGCCCTTCCTGTTGAGTTTTGGACTATGGGCGCCACTGACTTTTTTGTGCGTCCTGATGCCATAAATATGTGTAAATTTTTTCATGCATGTAGCTCCAAAAACTCGGCGCGCAGCGTGTTATTTTTACCTCTAGGGGGCGCTACAGATTTTTTTTTTGCGAGACCTATAATTACCCGCAGTTTTCACCAAGCCCGATGAGTGTGCAAAAATACTCGCGCTTTCATTAACGTTCAGGGGTCCAAAACCCCAATTTTCATTTTTCTGCATCCCTAGGGATACAATAGGGCCTTCGCCACCACCGGTGGTGCTCGGGCCCTAATAAAATCAGAAAACAGAGCTAGCTTGAGATGTGTCCCATTTGTTGTTGAATTAAATGAATGAATACACATCTTTATTTTATTCCTACTTTACTTTGTTCAGACCACTTGTATCAGTATACAGAGTGATGAAGTAAAGTATTGATTCATAGCTACGTCGAATTATTGCCTCTAACATAACGACTAAAGTTTCTAACATTAGCTTTGTCGCAGCCCCGGTGTTGCAGTTCAAAATGTTACCCTGTTAACTTGCGACTTTTCAATGAATGCATCTGCTGTTTTTTGTAGTTTGTAATACAACCAATGATCTAACCGCTGAAAACGTGTCTGATGAGAACACTTTGACACGATAAGGGGAAAAATATTGGAAGAGGAACTCGACAGAACTCTTTCAGTGTTGTCGTATTCGGCTGAAAGTTACGGTGGCTCAGAAGTGCAACACAAATTTACAAAGAATGAAACACTTTTACAAAGTTGGAGACAAATTTACATTTAAGAAAACACTTTTACAAAATCAGAAACACTTTTACAAACAATGGAACATTTTTACAAGTCCAGAAACAAAATTACAAACGACAGCTTCTGATGGAAAAGGAATGCACCAAAGATTTTCAAATTAAAAGACGTCTGTAACATGAAAGTGTGCAACAGCAAGAGACTTAATATATATTTGACATGAACAACCCTGTTTCCACTAATATATTTTAATTCAGACTGATAAGAAAACACCTCAGAATGTGTTCCTGCCAATCACAACTGGAATTTCAAAATAAATGTACATGCTTCATTTCCAATTGTTTTATTTTGAAATACAAAACATAATAAATAAAATAAAATACAAAGATATGAAAATACATAAGTGGAAGCAGGGTTTTTAATGTCAAATATATATATATGTATTTCCTGTCGCACATTTTCATATTACAGATGTCTTTTATTTTGAAAATCATTGGTATATTCCTTTTTCCGGTGGACTCTGCTGTTTGTAATTTTGTTTCGGTACGAGTAAAAATGTCTCAGCACTTCTAAAAGTGTTTCATCTTTTGTCAATTTGCACTGCACTTCCCAGCCACCGTAGAAAGTCACCATTTAACAGGGACACACTTTAAACCGAAACACCTGTGTTATAATGTGTGCTCTGGTGTCCCAATAAATGTCTGAAAAACTTAAATATGCACACGGTTTAACTCTTCAGTCCTCAAAGAGCAGATTCACTGCTACAGACAAGTTTAACAGCTTAAATGAAGCAGGATGAGATGAAGGTCGGTGTAGGGATTTGAGAGGGTTTGTACTCTGGGGGCCTCTAGTGGCCAAATCAAGAACTGCAGCTTAGTAGACATGCTGAAGCTCAGAGTGGGAAACTCGTACCTCTGAGGTAATTTGAAGCAGAAAATGATAATAAATAAAATCAGAAGTGAAGATATTGAGTCTCAACATGGCTGAAACATCATGAATACAACTTTTTGTGGAGGATGGAGGTTTATTTTGGGTTATTTGTGTGTAAAGTATATTTTTTGGTCATTTTTTACCCTCACTGGGAGCTGTAGTGAGGTAAATCTGTCATTAACTTGGAGTCATATATGTGTGATACAAACAGATTCTTGCAAACATTTTAATTTGTTAATTTTATACAGTTAAATCAAAAACATGTCACAACAGTAAAAAATCAGGCTACATTTAAAAAATTACATTTATTCCCTTTGTCATCGGTTCTAGTATTTCTACTCTGTTATTTCTGCTCGTACATAAACATGCATTCATTAGATCAACACTGTTACTGCGTCTATCACTGAACATCTCTATAAACTAGGAGTGATACGCTCGATGCAGAGATATTGTTGCATCAGCTGTTACCTTCATGATACAGTTATTTAAATATATGAAATCAAAGTGATTAATTTACAGTGTGCTTGTACATTTCTGGCTGATTACAGATACAGTACAGTTCATGTTAGGAGACCACACCTGAATAAAAAGCACCGGAGGATGAGCGGTCTGCACGCTTAGAAAACACCATGTGTGGAAACTAAAAGGGAAGTTATGTGCAGGAGAGGTGTGTTTGATTTCACTGATGGTGCTCTGTGTCTATCTAGAAAGAGATGATGAAGGTAAAAGAGTTAAAGAGAGGGAAGCTCTACAAAAATAAAAAGTAATTTATGCACATTTATGCTCCAGAACACCGTGAGGACCTCTACTTCAGGGTCAAGTCTACCAAACTTGAAGAGACCGCTCCAAACCCGTTCTCAAGTCAGCGTGTCGTCATGCATCTTCATCCAGGGTGTTTAATTGACAGGTGAGCCTCATTGGACTTAACGAGGTACTGATTTAAATCACCTGACTGCTAATCAGACAAAACAAGCTGCTTGGAGTTTTGCATCAAGAGTAACAATTAAATGTAAAAGTTATTCCATCAGATATCGATGTGTGATCGCTTCACAAGTTAAAATATTTATATTCTAATGTTTTAAAAATGAAAATTTTAACTTCATTGCATTCTTCATGGTCTGACCAATTTGTATTTATTGATCTATTTATTTCTTGTATTTATCTGATCTTTTTAACTTTAACTGATTTAAAATTTTTGCTTTTTTTCCCTTAATTATTTTATTAATTTAACATTGCATAAAGTAAGCTGTCTGAAAGTCAAACACATGAAATGCAGCCAGTGACGATCTGCTGAGCTACAAACTACCATAATCAACAGACTGTTTAAAATAATATTAAAATATGGCAACAGCTGTCAAATTCATGAATTCAACATTGTCATTTTCCATTTTTGTACCTTTGTATTAAAATCTGATATTCCTCCAAATCCCTCGAACACAAACTTTTCCTTTAAACTCTGTTACTACTTTCAATTTGGTTTATTCTGAAAGTTTTCTAACATTGATGGTCTCTAAAAAAGAAAACAGAGTGTAGGGTTAATGTGCTCAAGATTTCAGATCTGATATTTGAACATGTTGCATAAATATGTCCTCCTAAAGCACAGGTTTCCATCTTCCTTAAAGTAAAAAGACACAGGGGTCTGATAAAGAGTGTTTTTATGGACAAACTGAAGTTAAATTAATACATGGAGGATCTAGATCAGGGGTGTCAAACATGCGGCCCGTGGGCCAAAACCGAACCACTTTGCAAAGTGAAGAAATTACAGAGAACACATTAACTGGAATTTTTCAATGAAAGTAACTACTATTTCAGATTTGTCCTCTGGGGGGTCACATAAAATCATAGGAGTAATCCAAAACCTGAACAATGCTTTTTTTCTTAAAGTGAGAAGATAGATTACTTGCTATTTGCAAAATTCAGTTGAGATCAGGCGGCAACCTCTGGTCTATAAAATATGAGTCCAATGTGGAAGTGCTAAAAACTGCAGTTCATTGAGGATCCGCTTGAGGCTGGCTCAAGACGATCTTTACAGTAGAAATAAACATGTTTACAGCCTGGTACAAAAGACCAGTGTAGTCTGGATAGATCATTTCTCTATCGGCACACACTGTAGGGGTTGAGTTTTTTTTCTAATGCAGCAATTTGGAAGATATTGAGATTATGAGTCTTCCAATGAGAGGCACAGCTGACTTGACTGACAGGCGGGAACACTGGAGTTGTTGGCTAGTCAGCCAGCCTCTTTACATCACAATAGCTTGACAGCAGTCGAGCAGCATATTGTATACAGTCTACGGTGCTGACTGAGTGAACCAGAAGCTGAAAAGCGTTTTTTTTTTTCCCAGGACTTTTTTTCTCAAAGTGATAAAATAAATGACTTGCTGTTTGCGTAATCCGATTGGGATTCATAAAGATTTTTTTGGGCACTATAAGATGATCCACTAACTACTAACACTAGCACCACACCGCTGCATACAACACTGTCCAGCAAGCAGACTGTTCATGCTGGAACTGAGGGGTCCAAAATAGTCCACTTTACCTCCTTCATTATTCTAATCTATCTGTTCTTTTGCAGTAAACATTAAACTCTGTGTCAGGTGAATGGATAACTCGTGTGTTTTGTGTGTTCGCAGCAGGTCTCAGTGCTTAAAGAGCAAAAGCCCACTGGGAGACTCATCATGGCAATAAAGACCATACAAACATATTATGTTATGATTTTACTGGTCGGGCCCACTTCAGATCAATTTGGGCTGTGTGTGGCCCCTGAGCTGAAATGAGTTTGACACCCCTGATCTAGATTGAGGGTTGTAAGTTTTGAAACATTTGTCACTTTATTCAAGCGATCGGTTGAACCAGAAAGTTAGCACACTCAAATATGCATAACTGACTTCCTGTCTTTTGGAATCTTGCGTACACGGAAATAGAGCGAGTTATACGTGCAACTTAAGAGAGAACATCCTGGCTTTCAATTACGCAAGAATTAAGTGATTGAATAATGGTATTCATGTCCGGTGTGAACACGACATTAGTCTCCTTTAGAACATGAGTATTCACGATACGATCCCCTGCTGATCATTTCTGCAACGATGACCAATCAGCATGGAGAGTCTCCGGTGGTGTATGATGTGACGAACGGACTGGCAGAGGTTCATTAGTCTGAAGAGGGAGGAAGAACTCTAAAGTTAAAGGATTAAAAGGAGCTTGCTTTGAGGAAGTGAATGCAGAGGTTGGATTATCCGGGACGTTGTGAAACATTTGTGATCTTTACTCCAGCTATCGGACGTACCGGAGAGTTAGCACTGCCCCAACTTGCATAACTGGCTTCGTGTCTTAGGGAACTTGCGTACACGAAAATGGAGCAAGTTATTCATGCAAATGAAGCGAGAACATTCTGGTGTTCAATTAGATACGAATTAAGGAAGAAAATGTGTATTCGTGTCCGGTGTGAACACGACGTTAGTCTCCTTTAGAGCATGAGTAATGGTAGATTGAAGCCTCTTGTGGCCAAAATGAGAATTACACAAAAACAACAACAATAAAAACTTTTCTTTCAACTGTTTAAAAAAATGAGAAAAATGAAAATGATGTTCTTATGTGGTGAGTAGTAAAGGACAGAAAACTTGTTAAATTGGATCACCAGGATTTTGTTCTCACTTGCCACTTGGGGCTTCCATACCAACGTCCGCATGATCACGTGACCACAGATCTGCAGCCTCAAGACAACTCTGAATTTACAGATTACATTGATACGGTTAATTCGGTGCAGGAGAGTCTTCAGATGTGTGATGAGGAGGAAACAGGAAACAGGAAACAGGAGGAGGAAACAGTTTACAAAAAGGCAGGATGGCTTTAGAAGTTCCACTTAATGTCCCAGAAGAGAGGAGCTGTTTTCTCTGTGGTCATTCCCGTCGCCTCCACGACCTCTCCTGCCTCCACCGCCGCCTCCTGCTGGTGAGGAAGAGGAGTGACCGAGTCGTCTTCTACTGAGTGAGCTGAAGAAGAGACAGGGGGTAAATAAAGGGTTACATTCTCTCTGTACCACAAAATCTGATCCATTGAGGCGTACTGAAACCGAAAGGTCAGGACTTACTCGGCATGCATGTAATCAGAGGCTCCTCCCACTGGCCGCCGGGCAGGCATGTGATCACAGGCTTCAGTTTCTGCATGAAGCCGTCCGCACAGTAATACCGCAACTTCGTGTTGGTCTCATACCGCGGCCTCTTCCTCCCAAACACCTTAGCGTTTGGAACTCTGGGGGGCTCGCCACAGGACGCTGTCGGACGGAGGAAACATGAACAATAATACAACTCGACTTCCTGTGACGACAGAGAGCTGAGGAAAGAGCGACGGCGTGCACTCACACATGCCCTTCTTGCAGGTGTAGGAGAGGTGGTAGTTGCACGGCACGTCGCTCCAGCGGCCGCCGTCGTGCCACACCATCACTGCGCAGTCCTCGCCGGACAGGAAGTAGCTGTCAGGCTGACCTCTGTACCAGTTCTCATAGAGCTGATGGAGACAGGAAGGTCACATTCATCGCTCATGTTCTTAGATTTTCATTGCATCACACCTTCCCCGTGTTCCTAACACTAGAGGGAAAATGCAAACAAGGTCTAATTCACAAAACACATTTCACTGATCATATTCAAGCACATACACGCCCACAAAGTCCTGCAGCTCTGTGCAGTTTGCTCTTGTTTTGCGTCTGAGCTGTTAGCATCTCCACTCTGTGCTGCACAGAGCTGCGCTGTGTGCTCTCATCCTGACTCCTAGTTTATACCCAGCTGGTGTGAGCTAGCATAAAGCAGCTCGTTCAAACTTGTTGTGTAACAGCACAGCTTACATCAGACTTAAATCTGTCCCCGATCCGTCACAGCTCCAGATCTGATAGCTTTCCATTCTAGTCAATGTGTTAACTTCCACTGGATCCGCTCCGTTGTGTCTCTGATCCAGCAGGTCAGAGTCCTCCGGATCAGATACACAAGACTTCTATTTGTGCCGGGTGCCGGAGCACGACGCATCAATCTCAACAGAGCAGATGGAGCGGGACAGGAAGTCAGGTTTCACCAAAACAACATCAAAACAGCAGCTTGATTTTCAAAATAAAAGCCTCTGTGTTATCACCAGATCGTATTTCACTTAACTACAACAACAAACCAAAGTCATGATGAGCGGAGCCAGGCCTGGAGTCAACAGGTCAGAGGTTTTCAGAGGACCAGAAAGACAACATGGATGAGGAGAGGAGGAGGAGGAGGAGAAACCTCGGTCACATGACTCCAGCTGTCCGGCGGTCCAGCTACGTACGGACGAGAGAGCATGGAGCCGGACCGTAGCGGATCAGAGATGGATCTGGTGGAAGTCTGACCTAACTGTGTGCATGTGCTTTGTGAATGAGACGATGTCTTTTTGGCTACAGAGGTTGAATGAGCGCAAAAGCTGCACAATCCTTCAGTGAATCAGACCCTCAAATGTACATATTTATTTACAAGTTCCCCAAACCTGAAATGTGACACTCACAGGAAGTTAAATACTCAGATCAAGCTGCAGACTCTGAGAGAAACTCACCAGAGGGTTCCCGTCAGACCAGCGGAAGTCTCCCTCAATGGTTCTGTCGTTTAATCCGATCCACTGATACTCTTTGTACCTGTCTGTTTGAGAGTTTGAGAAAAGGAAGTAAGAAAATAAGAGTTGTTTATGCACACAACATAAGCTTCAAAATAAAAGACAGATAGAGACACAATGAAGGAAACAGATTCAGTTTTTAAAGCTCCTCCTGTGAAGTTTTAATCACAAACCAGAGTTCTCATGCTTTTTAAAAACGTCTCCTCCACACTCTCCCCAAACACCTCCAGTCTCTGTTTAAAGGATCCATGGCGACAGCCCGCAGAGCAACAAGCAGCCACCAGAGGAATGTCAGATATCCATCTCACGCCCTCGTCTTCAGACGAAACACAAACTTCAAAAGCGTGACATTTTCTGAAGAACACCGGCTCAATACGAGGGGGAGGACATGAAAGTGTTTGTTGTGTCTTGTCTGGACGGTTTCAAGGGATTGAAGAAGAGTCTGAATTTAAGGAATGTGAGGATGAAAGACGGGAAGTTTGATATCTGAAGAAAGAGGATGCTTTAAAGGTGACATATCATGCAAAATGGACTTTTTAATGGTTCTCTACCTGAAATATGTTTCCCTTGCATGTCTACAAAACCCCCAAGAATGAAAAGAATCCATTCTGCCCCTGTTCTGATTTCTCCACCTTTCTGTAAATGTGTGCTGAAACCAGCCGTTTCAGACTTCTGTAACAGGAAGTCAGAGCTCGGAGCTTGTTCAGCCCATAGACTGTATAAAATACAACTCAACCCCTCCTCCGTTTTTCATTCCCTGCACACATGTGTGCTAACAAGGAGCTTAGGAGGGAGGCATGCTAGTTGTAGGCTGTCTTAATAAACACAAAGGTCGCTTTGACTCCCCACGTCTGCAGATTTGAAGATCTAGTGGATGATTTTTATTAATCATGGATAAGTGCTAGCGCTAGTTAGCATAGCCACATAGCTACATGTTGGTAGCTGTGTACCAAGACACACGTCGACATACTGACAAATAAAACAACAAGAAACACTAAATCTGTGACCAATGGTTCAGAAAGGTCCTGCTGCAGGCGCCTCTCCGTCAGGATCAGATTCTGGATCAGATTCAGAGGGTTGAAGTAACGCGGGTCTGTGAGCAGCCGTGTATATTCAGCCAACATGTAAACATTAGATCAACGTGCTGGACAGCCGAGGCCACATCCACTTCATGAGGGGGCGTGGTCAGAGGGAAAACAGAGTGTTCTGAGGAGGACTGAAGAAGAGGGGTTTTCAGGCAGACCAAAATCTGATTTCAAAGTGTTTTTTTGAGCATAAACTTTAAAGACATGTTTTGGGGACCTCTTAGACCAATATATGTTGATGAAAAAAGTCTGATATGTAAGGGATGCTGCATTCAAAGACACACAGACACCACAGATCTGATAGCTGCATTTAAAAGAGCAAAACAGCTCCGTCCCATGTTAGATCATACTCTCTCCCCTCTGAGATCGACCTTTGAGTGTGGAGAAAATATGACTTGGTCCTGCAGGCATGTTTAAACACACACAGACTGACAAATAATGCAAGCTTGAAGGATGATTAATATTTTTTTGAGTACAGTTTGTGCAAAAACAAAAGAAAGCTAGTGCTCTGTGAGTTAAAGCAGAAGAAAAACATCAAACTTTTATTTTCCTACATATTCATTAAAGCTGCTGTGAGGAACTTTTGTTTTGTATCAATCCTGGCGCCCCCTTGTGGACAAAGTGATACCTCTTATCTCTTGTCCTATACATGCAAAAGTAGTGTTTTCAACAAAAGCCTCATCCTGTTGTGTTCAACAGTCAACTTTATCAGGCAATGTGATTATTTTCCATGAAAACAGTCAAATAAAGGCTGTTGCTGAAGCAAGATGTCCATCATCTGGTCTGACACCTACCCCCCCAGGTCGGTTTCAGGCATTAAACATTACAACAGAGAAGGTGCCAGTGTTGCTGCTGATGGACTTATTTGCTATTGAAGGTCATAAAGAGGCATCAGTATCATTTTCAGTCTGTTTCTCAGGCAGTTAAAAACTCCTCATAGTGCCTTTAAGCCCTTAATCATGCAAGGAAAAATGACCTTTCAAAATAAAAGCATGAGCTGTTAAATTTTAAAGGCGTGTTTATGCTCACTTTGTTTCCTTGAGGTGATTTTGGGTCATGTTATCTGACTTTATAAATGTTTTTGTGGACATTAGTGTCAGTTTGGATGCTTTCTATCCCTCTGTGGTGATTTTGTTCCTCTTTTTGTATGTTTCGTGTCTTTGGTGGAGGTTTTTTTGCCTTTAATGTCTTCATTTTTCTCTGTTGTCTTTTAGTGGTTGCTTCATTTTGTGTTGTACTGTTTACTTCTGGTCATTCTGAGACTCTTTTTCTTCTTTCTGGTCTTTTTATGGTCTGGTCTCTGATGTTGTGCAAATCAGGAAATATAAACCGCCTGTCTCGTGATCTGTGCGTGCTTCAGATGACTTCACTGATGTAGAGATGTTGGAGAGTACGGTTCATCAGGGGTTAAGCTCACCGTTGATGTAGTCCTGCTCCTCGGGCGTCATGACCGACAGGAGATGTCCTCCACACATGCGGCAGTGCTGCTCAGCCGCCTCCCAGCTCTGCCTGATGGCGAAGTGACGATAACAGAAGCTCTGAAACTTCTCCCAGCCGAGCTCGCACACCTCCACGTCTGACGGAGGAGAGGAGACACACAGAGAGACTTTGAGACTCAGAGGGAAGATCCTCGGCTTTGCATTCAGAGAGTTTATCAAACGGGGACACTGAACCTGTCTCGCAGAAGTCTCCTCCATAACCCGAAAGACACACGCAGCTCCGGGATTCTCCGTCTATGCAGGTTCCTCCATTCAGACACGGGTTCTCCAGGCACGAGTCTGCAGGGAAGACAAGATATTAAGATGTTACTCAGAAATATAATCTTATTTAACTGATTAATGAGTTTAATATCTGTGCTCTGAGCTCTTTGTTGTCCTTTTTCTTGAGGATACAAATCAAATTGAATGAATATGCTTTGTGCAGATTCAAGTTTTTAACACCTTCTCTCCACCAGCAGGGGGAGCTGTTGAACCAGATAATTCTCACTGCTCTCCTGCATGTTTCAGAATCAGTGTTTGAACACACAGAGAAAACGTCTCTGTGAATTCAAATCTGTAAATAAACACACACTCCCTAACAGGAAGTTATGGGAAATAGAATCCTGACTGGGTGAGACAAGCCACTGACACGAAGATGATGACTAATTTCACAACTTTGAACCCTGCTGCTATCATCACCACCACTCATGGGTTAAGTTTCTTTGGAGAGATCGCTAACCTAAAGTTTCTCTCACTTCTGCTAATTGGCATAAAAATCTACATTCAACAAACTCCATCACTTCTCTATTCCCATCGACAACTCCTCCCTCTTCCCCTCAGGTTAAGAGTCTGGGTGTCATCCTCGACATCACCCTCTCCTTCACCTCCCATATCAACCACGTCACCCTTGTCCACCTACTTCCACCTCCATCCTTCAATCACTCCCAACTCCACCGCCATTCTTGTTCACAGCCTCGTCACCTCCCGCTTGGACTATTGCAACTCCCTTCTGTTTGGTCTCCCCCACAAAACCCTCCATAAACTACAACTGGTTCAAAACTCAGCCGCCCGTATCATCACACGCACCGCCTCCATCCACCACATCACACCCATCCTGCAACAGCTCCACTGGCTCCCCGTCACACACCGGATCAACTACAAAACACTTCTCCTCACCTTCAAATCCAAACACAACCTCGCCCCTCCATATCTCTCTGACCTCCTCCATACTGCCACACCCGTCCGCACCCTCAGATCCTCCTCCTCCATCCACCTCACTGTCCCCCCTGCTCGCCTTGTTACCAGCTCTGTAACTCTCTCCCACCTGACCTCAGTGACACTGACTCACTCCCACATTTTAAATCCAAACTCAAAACTCATTTAGACTGGCTTACTCCATCTGACCACAACTCCTCTGTCCATTCTTGATGTTTTAATGATGTAAGGTGACCTTGAGTGTCAAGAAAGGCGCCTCCAAATAAAATGCATTATCATTATTGTTATTATTATTATTACCTGCTCCGCTTGTTGCTAATATTGCTGCACAGGATCCAATATGAAAATGTACCTCCCCTTAAGGTCTGTGGTGTCAACAAGCAGAAGCTAACTGTGTCTGAACTCTTCTCTGTGGATTGATTTGACATGACGTGTGATCAGATTGTCTCTGGTGTTGCTCATGTTAGTGAAAGTTAATAACCGTTGTCAAGGGGTTTTGACCAATCAGGATCAAGCATTGCTTATTTAAGGTCTTGGTCTCGTCTTGGTCTTGGAATGGGCAGACTCCATATTCTATATCAAGACCGGTTGAGACCACCTCTGATGCAGTCTCTGTCCCTGTCATTACTGTGATAAGAGAGGAAGCGCTTGGTCTCTGTGCACTCTGGTCTGGGACATGTCTTGGTCTGGGCTCATGTGGTCTTGACTACAACACTATCTTACTCAGTTTACTGCTGTTTTTGATTCCCATATTTCTTCTGCTCTGCATCAAAACACAGAGGAACATAACTTCTGTCTTATTATTGAAGCTCTCTGTGGTACAGACGTGGGAAAGTGATCTCAGTTAAAGGTTATTATTTACATATTTACATTTTTCTTTAATATTATTCCTTCAAACACACGTTCTCTGAGGGTTACTTAAAGATGTGAAGTGATCTCAGTCATGCCTGGAGGTCTAAACTGCAGCGTCCCGTAAATCTCTTCCCCTCGCTCCCAAACCGACCCAGCTGTTGTTTCTGTTCACATCAGACATGCAGCACTTCCTGTCGAGGTACCTGGTGAGCCTCCGTGTTTCTCAGCAGACACTTTAACGGCGGGCGGAGCAGCAGCAGCAGCCAGGGCCGTCTGTTCGCCGTGCTCCCTGTGGACGTCCTCGGTGCTCACGGTGGGATCAGAGTCCGTGACGTCCTCGCCGTCTGTGCCGAGCGTCGGACTCACGGTCTCCTCCTCGTCCGGCCTCCACGTGCAGATCTTAACGGCAGGCTCGTCTGTGCTGTCTTCCTCCGATGCATCACCTGTTGATTCAGTTTCAGATTTAATAACTGTTCAGCATGTGTTCGTCTTTCTTTAAACTCACCGTGTTTCCTGGACGTGTCCTCTGTGTGGACGTCCTGCTCCTCAGAGTCCTGATTGACGGGCGGCTCGGCGCTGTATTCCCGATCAGAGCGAGACTCCTGCGGCGTGGACGTGGAAGGTTCTGGCTCCCAGCCCGGCGTGAGCGTCAGATCCGGGATGAGCGTGATTTTGACGTCTGATTCAAGCGAGGAATCATCGCCGTCCTCACCTTCAGCTCCTCCGGACAGAGTCGGATTTGGCTTCACCTCCTCGCCGTCTACGGACGTCTCACCTGATCCCTCGTCGGCGTCCTGTCCTCTCTCCTCCAGGTCGTCGTCCGTGGTGTTCTGGCTCGTGCAGAGCAGCATTTCTGGGTTCTCTCCTAATCCTTCATGCTCAAGTTTGTCCTGCATGTCCTCCAGCTGTTCAGCCCCGGATGAACAATTGCTTACGAAGGTTAGGATCTCTGGGGAGCTGGCCTCGACCTCCACGGCCGGCGGGGACAGAGTCACGGATTCAGAGGAGGTCGACAGAGTGACCGGATCGAAGGAGTCGGAGTCGTATGTGACTGTGAGGACGTCTGCTGAGAGGATGTCTGTGTCGTTATCAGGAGGGACGCTGGAGTCATCGACAGGAAATGAGGATTGTGTCGTCACATCCTGGTGTTCCTGTGTGGGATCAAAACCTACGAACAGAAGAGATCAGTTACTACATTATTATCTGAAAGGAGGGAAATCTGAGAAACACTGAGAGTCCAAACGTCCCTGAATATTTACCTGAGTCAGTCGTCGGGATCATCTCAGAGGACGCCAACGTGTTCAAACTTTGAGTCACAGAGTCTGGACTTGTCCTCTCCTCTTCAGACTCTTCTGTCGGAGGGTTCTCAGGCGTGCTGTTCTCAAAAGACTCTGTAGTGGAGTGATCGTCCTCTTCCTCAGTGTGGGGTGAAGAAGTCAGAGCTGATATCTCCACACCAGGACCAGCTGTGGTCTCGTCTGTCCGTCCTGACGCATCCAGAGAGGGAACAGTCACAGGGTCGTGGTCCAGGTGGACTTCTGGAGTGTAGACCTCTTGTAGGATAGGAAGGTCGCCCTCTTGAGGAGCAACAGTAGAGTCTGATGTGGTGTTATCCAGACCTTCAGTCTCAGATACGTGATGCTCTGAGGTCTCTGTGTCCTCTGAGGTCTCTGTGTCCTCTGAGGTCTCTTTGTCCTCTGAGGTCTCTTTGTCCTCTGAGGTCTCTGAGGTCCCACTGTCCTCTGAGGTCTCTCTGTCCGCTGAGGTCTCTGTGTGCTCTAAGGTCCCTTTGTCCTCTGTGGTCTGTCCGGCCTCCGAGGTCTCTCTGACCTCTGAGGTCTCTCTTACCCCTGTAGTCCCTCTGTCCTCTGCAGTTGTTGAATCAGTTAGGGACGGAGTGAAGTCTTCGTGGTCGGTTGTTTCCTCTTCATGGTTTGGAGAAGTTGTTGACGGTTCTTGAGACTCTTCGTGAGACAGTTCGTGAGATGGTTCATGAGACGGTTCATGAGACTCTTCGTGAGTAGGTTCATGGGACTCTTCATGTGACGGTTCATGAGTAGGTTCATGGGACTCTTCATGTGACGGTTCATGAGTAGGTTCGTGGGACGGTTCATGAGACTCTTCGTGAGATGGTTCCTGGGTCGGTTCTTGAGTAGGTTCGTCAGTCAGTTTGTGAGACAGTTCGTGAGATGGTTCATGAGAGTCTTCATGAGTCGGTTCATGAGACGGTTCGTGAGATAGTTCGTGAGTCAGTTCGTGAGTAGGTTCGTGAGTAGGTTCGTGGGATGGTTCATGAGACAGTTCGTGTGACGGTTCGTGAGTCGGTTCGTGAGTAGGTTCGTGAGTAGGTTCGTGAGTCGGTTCATGAGTAGGTTCGTGAGTAGGTTCGTGTGACGGTTCGTGAGTAGGTTCGTGAGACGGTTCATGAGTCGGTTCGTGAGACAGTTTGTGAGTCGGTTCGTGAGACAGTTTGTGAGACGGTTCGTGAGACAGTTTGTGAGTCGGTTCGTGAGTAGGTTCGTGGGACGGTTCATGAGTCGGTTCGTGAGTAGGTTCGTGGGACGGTTCATGAGACTCTTCGTGAGACGGTTCGTGAGTCGGTTCGTGAGATAGTTCATGAGTAGGTTTGTGAGTCTCTTCGTGAGTCTCTTCGTGAGTCTCTTCATGAGTCGGTTCGTGAGTCGGTTCATGAGACTCTTCGTGAGACGGTTCGTGAGACTTTCCATGATCCATGTCCGGGTCTTCTTCAGGAGCTGGTTGGTAGGATTCTGGGTACCTTGCCCTCTCTATGACCTCTAAGGTGTCCTCCAGGTGTTCTTGATGCTCAGTTGTTGAACTCACAGACTCATGAAGCGTCGTTGTCTGGTCATAACTGAACGTGACGGGCTGAACCTGCACGGGGACTTGCTTTACAGGACTGACGGTCTGGCTGTGTTGGACCTCCTCGCCCTCTTTGTCCAGCGCCTGGCTCAGGCTGAACTCCTCGCCCGCTGGGTTGGTTAAGAAAACGATGTCCTGGCCGATGTCCTCCGGCTCTGTGGCGAGGAAGTCCTGAGGGGACTCTGTGTAGGCGCCGTCATCATCTGGAATAAAGGTCAGATTTAGAAAAGGTCATTATGACACCAAAGGTTTGATGAAAACTGTTTCTACGGCCACTCAGGGTGCTGGACTTTCACTGATCCAGAGAGGAAGAAACAGGACCTGTGATCTTTTCTTTGCTCTGTCCGTTCACATGTCAGGACCTGATTTATCACTAAAGCCTGAAGTAGAACAGGAGAGCGTCGGTCCTGGTTCACGTTCTGCTTTCCAGAGACATGTTCAGACTTACCTCTGAAGCAGTAGACATCGTGTCGAGCCTGCACCTCCGGGAACCCCGTCTGGTTGCTGTAGCGATACACGGTCCTGACCCCGGGTTCCCCTCCCCCGCAGCGCTCTCTAGGGGTGACGATGGGGTAGCGCACGCTCCCGTCTGCCAGCCAGCCTGGACTGCAGAGGTTCAGGCCGTCGTTCCAGGCGACGTAGAGCTGAGCTGTGGTGGCGAGCTCTGCTCCGTGACTCAGGCAGTATTCCTTGCCCTCCCAGAAGGTGAAGCGCTGGGGGGCGGAGCCATGGAAAACTTCACCTGGACAGCAGCAGACAGGTGTTAGAGTCAGGTAACAGTTAGCTCTAGTTTCAGAGTTAGGAAAATATCATGTACGTGATGAATAAAAATAAGTAATGTGTACATTTAACTTTAGTTGTCTTACCATGAATATGCTCCACGTAGCAGTAGACGTCATACAGCTCATCCGGCTCCAACAGCCCATAATTCCTCACTCCTGGCATCCCGTCCATGTCCCCAAAACAGCCTTCTCTAGGCATCTGGATGGGATATCTGAGGATGTAATAATGCACAACATTGAAACACAGTGATGTTCCCTCTGTTCCACTGAACCTGTTCCTCTCAGGCTCTCACCTCACTGAGTGGTCTGAGAGCCAGCCGGCGTCACACTGCTCGTATCCGCTGTTGTAGGCGGCCAGGAGCTGCTCCGGAGAGGCGATCTCAGCCCCGATCTCCCCGCAGGCCTCCCTGGCTCGCTCGAAGGTGAAGGCGTACCGACTGGAGGCGTCACGATAGTGAAACACGACGCCTGTAAAACCCAGAAACAACAGCGCTGAGACAACAGACCTATCATGTTTTATGAAACGTAAGGTGACATCGTTATGTTTTCCATAACTTTTCCAATGTGAGATTAAAGAGTAATGCTGGATTAGTTAATCCATGGAGTCATTACAAATCTGGGGTTTCCCAGGTGTGTAAGCCTGCAGCAGCAAAACAGACTGTGATGGTAGCAATGTAGTCCTTGGAGGAAATGGGCCTCCAAGAATTTACTACAGTGAAACCAGCAACATCGGACTTCCACCAGATCTGTGTCGGGTCCATCTCTGATCCGTGTTCTCTCGTCTGTCAACATCCACTGGTTGTGTTTTCAGAACGCGGCACGGTTCAGGACCTCCGGACAGCTGGAGTCATGTGACCGAGGTTTCTCCTCCTCCTCCTCCTCTCCTCATCCATGTTGTCTTTCTGGTCCTCTGAAAACCTCTGACCTGTTGACTCCAGGCCTGGCTCCGCTCATCATGACTTTGGTTTGTTGTTGTAGTTAAGTGAAATACGATCTGGTGATGACATGGAGGCTTTTATTTTGAAAATCAAGCTGCTATTTTGATGTTGTTTTGGTGAAACCTGACTTCCTGTCCCGCTCCATCTGCTCTGTTGAGATTGATGCGTCGTGCTCCGGCATCCTGCAAAAATAGAAGTCTTGCGTATCTGATCCAGAGGGCTCCGACCTGCTGGACTGGACTCCGTAACGGAGCGGATCCAGTGGAAGTTAACACATTGACTAGAATAGAAACCTACCAGATCTTGTGCTGTGACGGATCAGAGACAGACCGGACACGGATCTGGTGGAATTTGACCGTAGGAGTCTTTAACTGTGTCCTGACCTTTGACCTTGATCTGAGCCACATCGTCGGCGTCCTCCAGCCCCTGCTGCACCTCGCAGCGGTAGAAGCCGGTGTCGTTGTGCCTCAGGCTCTCCAGATGCAGGGTGAGGTCGGCGGGGGAGGAGGCGTAGTTGAGCAGCGAGGCCCGGTCCTTGTAGGCCTCGTTGACCCGCACCCTGTCCCCGCGGGCCACCAGGATCTCCGTCTCTTTCCCGTGAGTCAGGACGCTCCATTTGATGCGCGGCAGAGACAGCACCTGGTGGCGGCCGTTGGTGGATGGCGATGGCGGCGGGTGAGCCAGAGACACCAGGCAGGGTAACGTGAGAGAGCCGCCCAGCACCGCCAACACGGGCGGGGAGGTGGGGATGGTCACCTGGAGGAGCTTGGAATCATCTGAGGAGACAATTGGAGATAAGTGACTATACCTGGAAGCTGTAACCTGGGCTCAGTCAGCCTAGCTTAGCATAAAAATGAGATAGTGGAAAGCTAAAGGTAAAGACATCCAGCTGCTGTATCCGTCAGCACATCAGCTCACCTTCTCTCTTACACTCGTACGACCTCAGGAACGAGTGAGTCAGCGAAAACAGTGAGCAACAGGAAATGATTAAAGAGTACCCACTGCCCTGAGAGGTCAGAGGTCATGTGAGATTTAATAGAGGGGTGGACGGGAGCAGAGAAAGTGACAGGGCTGCAGAGAGGAGGGGGGGATTCATACCTGACTCGTGTTCAGGGGTAGAGGACGACGGCAGGACGAGCTGACAGATGGCACACAGCAGCAGAGGGTGAAGCACATCCAGTCTGGGGGTGAGAGGCAGAGAGGGGGAGGGGTTTGAACTTGAGATGATAATAAACTCTGGACTGGAAAGTTTGGTTTGAAGCATGCATGCACATTTATTTTAATATATTGCATATAGACATGATGACCAGGATCCTGCAGACATGCACTAACAGAGAGCGGCTGCACACAAACGAGCGCACAAGCTGTCAGGATTTTGGTGTCTTGCTCAAGGGTACCTTGGCAATGCCCAAGGATTGAACTTTCACCTTTTCAGCAATCAGTCCAGTTTTCATACGTTGGTCTGCACCAGGATTTGAACTGGCATCCCTCCACCTCCCAGGCTGAGTCACTACAGACTGATCTACTGCCGCCAACTCATGGCTCATTATCAGAGACAGCTGACAGCTTTCCCATGTAGATATGTAAATGTAATTGAAAAATGAAAGGACCAGATCTGTTTTATCCCCATCTATAAGAGTCAGAGACCTGCTCCTTTAGGTTGCATTTACTAAAACCTGCAGAAGAATAATTTATGTCCACGAATTAATAACTAGTGTAGCCACGAAACAGGAATCTGTGGTTAAGTTATTGTCAATCATGTCCGTGCAGAGACTGTTCAGACTCTTCGGTGGAAAAAGCTGGATTTATCTCTACAGGATGTATTATTTAAAAAGTTACAGACTTCAATAACATACAGTTGTGCTCATAAGTTTACATACCCTGGCAGAATTTATGGTTTCTTGGTTAGTTTCTGTTGTCTTTATGATTTAATATCATATCGTATCTTAAAGAGCTCATAGTGCCCTATCACCCCTCTAGAACTCTACACTCCCAACATGCAGGCCTGCTCATCGTACCTAAAATCTCTAAAAGTAGTATGGGAGGTAGAACCTTCAGTTATCAGGCCCCTCTCCTTTGGAATCATCTACCAGTCAGGGTCCGGGAGGCAGACACCCTCTCTACTTTTAAGAGTAGGCTTCAAACTTTCCTTTTGATAAAGCTTATAGTTAGAGCTGGATCAGGCTTGGACCAGCTTTTGTCATGCTGCTATAGGCTTAGACTGCCGGGGGAACTGGCACACTGACACACTGGGATCCTAGCTCACCCTCTTCCCCCCAACCCCTTCATCACTTACTTTAACTCTGCCTGTCCCATTAAAGTTACTAACCATAGACCTTTCTGGAGTCCCTGAGCTCCATTGTCTCGTAGATTCCTCTGAGCTGCCGTAGACGTCCTCCTGCTGTGGACGATCTGGACTCCAGCTGATACGGACGTGCTGGACTCCAGCGGCAACAGCTTCTACGACTCGTCTCATCACTATCACTTCTCTCTCTTACTCCCCTCTATCTGTCTTTCCAGACCCAACTCAGTCGAGGCATGATGGCTGTCTAACATGAGTCTGGTCCTGCTGGAGGTTTCTGCCTGTTAAAAGGAAGTTTTTCCTCACCACTGTAACTAGCTAAATACTGCGATGTGCAATGCTCATGATGGATTAAGGTGGGGTCAGACTGAGTCTTATCCTGTCTTGGTGTTGGGTCTCTGTTCATAATTTGACATAGAGTGGTCTAGACCTGCTCTGTTTGTAAAAGCGTCTTGAGATAACGTTTGTTGTGATTTGGCGCTATACAAATAAAGATTGATTGATTGATAAAAGTAAACTCAGTTGTTTGATAAAAATTTTGCTTCATATTCTCTGAAAAATGGCCAAAAAAATCACAAATTCTGCCAGGGTATGTAAACTTATGAGCACAACTGTTTACATTTATTTATTTATTTATTTATTTTTCACTTAAAAGGACCATGCATATTAATTCACACTTCTGTAAATATGCCAGAATTAGCCAATCTACATCTACAAACCTCATGAATAGAGGTAGTTTACACCTAAGTTTAGACATTTTGAAAGGAACTTATGCAGCACTAATCAGTCTCTGCATGGACAAGATACACAATAACTATTTCATGGCCACAAGATAAATAAATCCTGCGAATGGAGAACTATTTTCTTTCCATAAATCACTAAATCATGGCCATGAAATAATAACTCATAATCCCATAAATATGGATAGATGACACCGAGGCTCACAAGCTTTGAAAACAACTAAAACAACAATGAAAAGTCTCTGCATGGACATGATTGGCATTATTGTATTTAGCCTTTATTTAACCAGGTTGGTCCCATTGAGATCAAAGATCTCTTTTTCAAAAGAGACCGGGCAGAGACAGCCAGCAGCAAAAAAAACAGAAGTTACAGACACAGACACACAGAGAACCAAAGTACACCTTACAAACATGTTCGTCGCAGAAAGAGCCGTTACCTAGGAGGCAGTTGTAACAAGGTGCACTAAAAACAACCACATTCTAAAGATTCAACTTCAAGGTCTTTCATTTGAGATTTAAAAACATTCAGTGACACCAGCTCCTCGAGTTTCAAGCCATCATTAACTATTTTGTGGCCACAAATTAAAGGGGACATATCACGCTTTTTTCATCAACATATATTGGTCTAAGAGGTCCCCAAAACATGTCTTTAAAGTTTATGCTCAAAAAAACACTTTGAAATCAGATTCTGGTCTGCCTGAAAAACCCTCTTCTTCAGTCCTCCTCAGAACAGTCTGTTTACTCTCTGACCACGCCCCCTCATGAAGTGGATGTGGCCTCGGCTGTCCAGCATGTTGATCTAATGTTTACATGTTGGCTTAATATACACGGCTGCTCAGAGATCGCATTACTTCAACCCTCTGAATCTGATCCAGAATCTGATCCTGACGGAGAGGCGCCTGCAGCAGGACCTTTCTGAACCATTGGTCACAGATTTAGTGTTTCTTGTTGTTTTATTTGTCAGCATGTCGACGTGTGTCTTGGTACACAGCTACCAACATGTAGCTATGTGGCTATGCTAACTAGCGCTAGCACTTATCCATGATAAATAAAAATCATCCACTAGATCTTCAAATCTGCAGACGTGGGGAGTCAAACCGACCTCTGCCAGAAAGGCAGCGGGACCTTTCTGAAGGATTGGTCACAGATTTAGTGTTTCTTGTTGTTTTATTTGTCAGTATGTCGACGTGTGTCTTGGTACACAGCTACAGCTAGGACATGTAGCTATGTAGCTATGCTAACTAGCGCTAGCACTTATCCATGATAAATAAAAATCATCCACTAGATCTTCAAATCTGCAGACGTGGGGAGTCAAAGAGACCTTTGTGTTTATTAAGACAGCCTACAACTAGCATGCCTCCCTCCTAAGCTCCTTGTTAGCACACATGTGTGCAGGGAATGAAAAACGGAGGAGGGGTTGAGTTGTATTTTATACAGTCTATGGGCTGAACAAGCTCCGAGCTCTGACTCCGTGACAGACCTGATATTGTTGTTACGTAACAAAAACACTGAAGTCTGAAACGGCTGGTTTCAGCACACATTTACAGAAAGGTGGAGAAATCAGAACAGGGGCAGAATGGATTTTTTGCATGATATGTCACCTTTAATAACCTGAAATAGTACTTCCTGTGTGCAGGTTATTAACTCACAGGAGGGGTTCAATACTCTTCTGTTATATTAAGCTGTAATAAATTAAATCAGTGGATTTGCAGATTATTTGATCACACAATAAAAACTTTGACCCCACTTCATCAAACACTCTCTTTAAAAGATGTATATAAAAACACAGTTAAGATGCAGTTTTCCTGAGCAGTGGTAAAGATGTTATAGGTGACCATGTGTGTGCATGCACATGTGTGTATACGTCTATGTGTGTGTGTGTGTTGGAAGCTCAGACAGACGGACCTCCGCCTGCGTGTCCTTGGATCTCCCTCTGCTGTGAGCCGGACTTCAGGAGCTGCAGAGTGTGAGCTGAATTCTGATTCCCTCAAACTTCCCGGAGGGTCGGAGCGAAGCCCAACACCAACTTAACTAGATTTACCATCATTACCACTCCTTTCATCCTCCCATACTTTCTCTTTCAGCTTTTTCTTCCCATCCTGCTTTTCTTTGTTGTATTGTAATCCCGTTTCCTCTGTGTACCTCTGTTCACACCTTTGTTCTGCTAAGAGTTCTCTCTACTCTTTACGTCTGCTGACAAACCTGCCGACCGACCGCCTCCCACAAAAGAGCTTTGGTGCAGTAACTGATATTTGGTTTATTTCCAAGAATCAACAAACAGCTGTGACAAACGTAGCTGTAACGGTGAAGTTTTTCCAGCCTCCAGTCCAATCAACTCTAGATTTCTTGTGTCTGAAAACTAAAAGTCAGTTCACGCAGGAACAAAGAAAACAAACAGTAAACAGCTGGTGACCTCCGACACCTCCACCCCTCCAGAGACCTGTCAGCTCTTCCCCTGCAGGCCTGAATTCACAAGCAGATCACTTGGAGGAGCCAAACCCAGAGTGTTACATCTTTCATTTGAGGAGTCTGCGATTCGCCTGCAGCCGAGTGTGGATGTGATCAAAACACAGACGTCTCTGAGCCCTTTCCTTCGTCTGACAGGAGCGTTAAGGTCAAAATGAGTTGAGGAATTAAAGTTTGTTTTTGTGGTCTCTGCTGAGGAACATTTCTAATCAAAACAGGATTAATAAATAATCACTCAGCAAATCTTTAATGCCACAATTTGGCTCCGTCACTCTGCAGTGAGAGCTTTGAAGACAGAAATGCCACCTGGGATAAAAGCTGAGCCCGACAAGTCATTTCTGGAAACAGAGCTGCAGGACGACAGACACACATACTCATATCAAGAGGTTTTCTAAAGCTGGAGGTTTTTCTTACATAAGTTAGAAGTGAAGCTGAAGTTGCAGAGGGGTGAGAGCCATCTTCAATAAATCATTCAATCTGTATTTATAAAGCACCAAATCCCAACAAACATTCTCCTCAGACTCTTTCCAAACAGAGCAGGTCTAGACCCATCATCAAGACAGGATCAGATCCAGTCCCATCTTCCAGACAGGACTCAGTCTGACCTCATCTTAATCCACCATGAGCAGAGCACTTTGCAGCATTTAGCAAGTTACAGTGGCAAGGACAAACTTCCTTTAACAGGCAGAAACCTCCAGCAGGACCAGACTCATGTTAGACACACATCTGCTGAGACCGTGTTGGAGAGAGGGACAGAGAGAGATGAAGAGAGAGAGAGAGAGATGATAGTGGGGAGACGGATAGTAGTAGTTGTAGCAGCTGGAGTCTGGCACGTCCACAGCAGCAGAGATCCAGAGGAACCTACGAGACAAGGGAGCTCAGGGACTCCAGAAAGGTCTATGGTTAGTACTAAAGTGATCGGGGGGGATAGGAGAGCTAAGCCTATAGCAGCAGAAGTAAGAACTGGTCTGCCCTCACTGTAAGCTTTATCATAGGGTAAGTTTTAAGCTCCTCGTGGATTCAGCCTGTTCCTGATTCCAAAGGAGAGGGACCTGGTAATTGAAGGCTCTACCTCCCATACTACTCTTTGAGACTGAAGGCACCAAAAGCAGGCCTACATCTTATTGCCTTGTCTGTCAACTGTCCTATAAACCTGGTGTCAACATGTTAGTTTTGTAAGCTTGCAACAGTGTGTAAGAGAGCTGGGTCTTGGGATTAGTCTGCTCTTGTGTTGACTCAGAAGTAAGGAAATCCAGCAAGTTACAGTGGCAAGGACAAACTCCCTTAAACAGGCAGAAACCTCCAGCAGGACCAGACTCATGTTAGACACACATCTGCTGAGACCGAGTTGGGGTTGGACCTTATTCTTTGAGATTTAGATAGACTTTCGTTGAACCAGACCCAGCTGGAGTCTGGTACTTCCACAGTAGCAGAGATCCAGAGGAACCTACGAGACAAGGGAGCTCAGGGACTCCAGAAAGGTCTATGGTTAGTACTAAAGTGATCGAGGGGAGGGATAGGATCCCAGAGCCAAGCCTATAGCAGCAGAAGTAAGAACTGGTCTAAGCCTGAGCCAGCCCTCACTGTAAGCTTTATCATTGGGTAAGTTTTAAGCTCCTCCTGGATTCAGCCTGTTCGGTGATTCCAAAGGAGAGGGACCTGGTAATTGAAGGCTCTACCTCCCATACTACTCTTTGAGACTGAAGGCACCACAAGCAGGCCTACACCTTACTGTCTTGCCTGCCTGGTGTCAACATGTTAGTTTTGCATGCTTGCAACAGTGTGGAAGAGAGCTGGGTCTTGGGATTAGTTCGCTCTTGTGTTGACTCAGAAGTAAAGAAAGAATCCAGCAAGTTACAGTGGCAAGGACAAACTTCCTTAAACAGGCAGAAACCTTCAGCAGGACCAGACTCATGTTAGACACACATCTGCTGAGACCGTGTTGGGGTTGGACCTTATTCTTTGAGATTTAGATAGACTTTCGTTGAACCAGACCCAGCTGGAGTCTGGTACTTCCACAGTAGCAGAGATCCAGAGGAACCTACGGGACAAGGGAGCTCAGGGACTCCAGAAGGTCTATAGTTGGTACTAAAGTGATCAAGGGGAGGGGGGGAGATAGGATCCCAGAGCTAAGCCTATAGCAGCAGAAGTAAGAACTGGTCTAAGCCTAATCCAGCCCTCACTGTAAGCTTTATCATTGGGTAAGTTTTAAGCTCCTCCTGGATTCAGCCTGTTCGGTGATTCCAAAGGAGAGGGGCCTGGTAATTGAAGGCTCTACCTCCCATACTACTCTTTGAGACTGAAGGCACCACAAGCAGGCCTACATCTTACTGCCTTGTCTGTCAACTTACCTACAAACCCGGTGTCAACATGTTAGTTTTGCATGCTTGCAACAGTGTGTAAGAGAGCTGGGTCTTGGGATTAGTCCACACAAACTCCCTTTAACAGGCAGAAACCTCCAGCAGGACCAGACTCGTGTTAGACACACATCTGCTGAGACCGTGTTGGGGTTGGACCTTATTCTTTGAACCAGACCCAGCTGGAGTCTGGCACGTCCACAGCAGCAGAGATCCAGAGGAACCTACGGGACAAGGGGGCTCAGGGACTCCAGAAGGTCTATAGTTAGTACTAAAGTGATCAAGGGGAGGGGGGGAGATAGGATCCCAGAGCTAAGCCTATAGCAGCAGAAGTAAGAACTGGTCTAAACCTAAGCCAGCCCTCACTGTAAGCTTTATCATTGGGTAAGTTTTAAGCTCCTCCTGGATTCAGCCTGTTCGGTGATTCCAAAGGAGAGGGGCCTGGTAATTGAAGGCTCTACCTCCCATACTACTCTTTGAGACTGAAGGCACCACAGGAAGGCCTACATCTTATTGCCTTGTCTGTCAACTTGCCTACAAACCTGGTGTCAACATGTTAGTTTTGCAAGCTTGCAACAGTGTGTAAGAGAGCTGGGTCTTGGGATTAGTCCACACAAACTCCCTTTAACAGGCAGAAACCTCCAGCAGGACCAGACTCATGTTAGACACACATCTGCTGAGACCATGTTGGGGTTGGACCTTATTCCTTGAACCAGACCCAGCTGGAGTCTGGCACGTCCACAGCAGCAGAGATCCAGAGGAACCTACGGGACAAGGGAGCTCAGGGACTCCAGGAAGGTCTTACATGCTACAATTTGATCTGTGCAATCTCAAAATGTATAATAATCCACCTGTCCACCTTGGACTCACAAAACAGCACAAACCAGATGGATCTGTCTGAGCACAGAGGAGCCAGTGGAGGGGAAAGACATTTTTAAAAGAGAAAGGACAAAGCGTCAGATTGTGTTTCCAAGGTGTGACTCTGACCAGGAAATCTCTTCATAACAGTCTGACAAGTTTTAATAAAGGAGACTGATGACAGATAAAGTAACTGTCAGACTCTCGGCTTCCCGTCAGACTGCTTTCACTTTCTTTCTTCATCAAACAGACAAAAGACAGACACATTTATCTCCGCCTGACAGCCCTCCACCAAACCAACTATCTCTTCATTTCAAACTTTTCCACTATATGCCCGACACACAGAAAACAGAGAGAGAGAAAGAGGGGGGGAGAGGAGGTTTTAAGGGGAGGCAGAGCGGGCAGAGGACGCATCCCAGGCAACATCAGAAGTGCAAAGACAGGCATCACAAGTGGCTGAATAGTCAATGACTTCACCTTGAGGGGAAAAAAAGGCGGCGAGGGCCAAAGAGAGAGAGAAAGAGAGAGGATGT